>NC_090928.1:387317293-387618230 GCF_040938575.1 Ambystoma mexicanum | reverse complement strand
ATGACAGCTGCATACGGAAATGCATGGCACCTAACACTCTGCTGCCTACCCTCTCTCATCCACCCTCCAGGAATACTATGTGCATTACCGATCCGCGTGTAAATGTGTATGTGAGGCATGTACTGTCTTGTGCATGTGTGTATGCGATGCAAGTTGATGGGGACTACATGTATCGCCCTATTCAAAGACAGGCCACCTCCATGGCTGCATCCATCACAGGACTACTCACCCGATGCACATGTGAATGCACATGTGCATCATGACACAATCACACAGACAAGCCATACCAAAGGACACATGTGCCTTGACCATGTGCTGGGTCAGGCCAACAGTGTCCCGCCTACCACAACCTACATAAGCACAAAGTACACACACATATTGCAGCATACATCACAGTGTTCAAAACAATGAGGGGAAAGGTGCACAGGAAAATGGGCAGCCAATACATTAATGAACGGGTAAATGAAACATGGAGAATGAAGGTGGCCTCCACAGAGGGATTCAAAGTGCTAAATGGGTAAAAGTAGTGTGAAAAAACGAAACAATATACAGCGCACACTTTTCAGGGAGAGCCAAAGTGTATGGACACAGGGTAAATAAAGTGACATCACAGGTCACCCTCTGGCCTTTCAGAATCACTGTCCCCCACGACCAACACCTCAATCTCCTCTTCCATCACCTCGCCATGCAGGGGTCACTGGCTTGGTGAGATGGATGAAAATGAGAAGGAGGTGCCCACTGTGTGTCCCTGCTTGCCACACATTGGCATAGGAGGAGTGAAAGTGGCCAAGAGCTCTGGGGACTTGTGAGGCAAAGGGGCCTTCTGTGTCAGTAACAGATGTTGTTGGATGTCACAGACAGCATCTTCGATGGACCTCAGTTCCCCTCTGTCCACCCTAAACTCGGCTCTCAGTCCTGCTACCTCCTCCCTCAAAGCCCTCTGTTGCTGCAACTGTCACTCCCCTACTGCCTTCACCTCCTTTGTCAGCTCATGCAGGACCCCCAGCAAATGTTGGTTGAAGTCTGCACTCGCACTTTCATGTGTGGGGACCTGAGCAATGGTGACATGTGGCTGGTCCCCTGAACTTGCAGTGGCAGCGCTTGCTGTGGCAGATACAATTGCCTCCAAAGGTGGCCGAGCTGCAGCCAGAACACCTTGGTACAATAGGCAGTGTGGGCCCTCTCCTGCAGATGCCGCAGGATACGGACTTGCCCCATGCAGGGCGACAGGAGGGGTACACTCCTAGCACACTTGTGCTGGCCCAAGATCCGAAAGCGAGCAGGCCTTATAGAGGAACAAGAGAGTGCAAGACAATCCAGGAAGGGGGCTGGCCTCAAGCAGTTGGTTGGGGAACAAATGGGCGAGTGGCAGGGGGACAGGCAGAGCAGGAGGAGGCACATGAGCTGCAGCAGACAGAGCTACAGTAGTCCCTTGGGGGCTACATGGCCATGCATGCCCTGTCTGATGCCGCTCCTGTGCCTCCTCATGTCTCACCTCGGCTTCCACCTCTGACAACTCCACCCCCTGCCATTCTCTTCCTTGTGTGCGCCCTGTGGAAAGGTCACAGCTCTGACACACGGCCATCATCCTGGGCCATGGGGTCACTGGCAACGGAGGCTGCAAGAGCGGAGAAAGGGACACATGTGAAAATGCATACAACCAAGTGACTTTCAGCACAAACATGTGGCGCACACATTACATCTACACGGGCAACAAACACAAGACATTTTGGCACATGCAGATACCAAGCCAACGTTATCCTGCATTGGGGGTGCAGTGAACATGCATGTGGCACACACATCTGGGGAACAATAGACATGACAAAAGCAGCATCAACATTCTGCAGTGGCCAATAAGATGGAGAACACCGACCGGCCATATGCAGGTTCTTGGCAGTGCACAAGACCCTGTGGTACTCCTCTGGGCAAATCTGGCATAGGACCCGGAGTTCCAGGGGGCTGATGCGGGACCGCAGCATGGGCCAGGAAGGATCTTCTGGCCCCACCTCCAGTAACTTCCAGGCCTCCATGCCAGTGACACGCCTGAGGTCAGCTCAGCGCTTCTTGACCTCCTTCGCATTGCGCTAGTAGACCCCCAAGAGTGCTGATTCGGCATGCAAAATTGACACATGACTTGGCCGTACTGCCACCTTGGTTTGCAGTGAGCTGCGACCAGTGAGGTGTCCATACAGCTCAAGCACCCCTGCCCCAGTAGCTCCACCTCCTGCTGGGTGAAGTTGGGGTTTTGCAACACATGATGGAGAGTCATCCTGTGGAGTGGTGGGGTTCGGGTGGTAGGTGCTGACTGTAGGGTGGGAGCATGCCTGGCTGGGGGTGAGGCAGGAGTGCCTTCAGAATTAGGGGGATCCACAGTTCTCACGTGGATGGAGGCTCCCTCTTCCCTCTCCTCCTCGTTCGGAGTCGGGGGAGGTTGTGTCTAGGATTGCCCACAATGTCCTCGGCAGGGGCAGTGGGTACATTGCAATCAGCAGGGTGCCGAGGTGCAGCAGTGCCGGTGTGCCTGCCGGTGTCCTGCTATACCGTGGTGCACCCTCCTCATGGACGCCTCTGGTGGTTGAGGTGCCTGGGTCCTCAGCGGTGGTCTGCCTGCCCCTGCTCCTCGTGGTCCTCCTGTAGAGACCAGAGGGTCACTCCTGTGGATCTGACTCATCCCTGCCTCCATGGTGTTTACTACTCCCATCCATGTAAGCTGTCAACCACTTGTATTGGCACAGTCAGCCTTTATATGATGTGGGAGGCCTCTGGTTGCTAGTGATACTCACTGTTGGCATGGCGCCAGAGTGATCCGGAAGTTATGCCATGGGGTGGCAGGCAATCCGTGTCAGCCAGGGTGCGTCCACACCTTCCACACGTATACTGGGAGTGGTGCATGCAGGGAGCTTGGACTCTCCCATGCACGGATGGTGGCATTCACAGATGTGCACATGCAGAATCCCAATGACAAATGAAACAGCGTTGGCATGTTCATGTGCCACTGTGAGTGCCGCTTATTCTTGAAGTCAATGGTTTGTATGGCAGGCATTGAACCGGCAGGACACTGTAATGTAGTGGGTGACCTGTGCACATGCAGGGGATTGAGTAACCCTGTCAGTCATGAATGTGATGTAGTCTTCATACATGAGCACTTGAGTCATACGCCGTAACTTGAATTTGGTGGTGGCCCACTGGAATGTATGTACCATGTGTACCTATGAGTTGTGCGATCAAGCATCACCTGTCCTTGATGAGTGGTGTACAGCAGACATGATCCACTGGTGTGTATGCCTGCCATGATTAGCATTGCATACACTCAGGGGGCTGACTGTTAGTAGTGGCTGTTTGTGTTTGCTCTGACAGCGAATGTCATGTACATGATTCCCATGAGACACAGGCAGAATAATGTCTGCTCATAATCTTGACATTTTCATTAAGTGACATCAAGTGTTGACGTGTTTGCTGAGACCTAGACTGCTGAATGTCTGTGTGTCGGTGTGCACACCTTGTGGCCCCGGCTCTGTGTGCTTGACACATGTTTGTGCGACTTTGCCTATATATTTTTCAGATGTGTGCATTATCAATATGGCAGGACCTGCATCTCCTTGTATGAACATGCGTCAGGTACCTGCCACAGGTGAGTGGTTCACATGTGAAATGTGACTGTATGTTGTGCAACCGTGAATGTGGCTTTGTGGCCTGAGGTGAACAACAACACTGTTTGGTCACTCACTTGTTCAGCCTATGTGCGTAAACCAATGTGTGTGTATGTGGGTGATCAGTAAACCTATGCTGCTGCACACAGTGTTTGGACTGGGTTACTGCAATGCATCTGATGTCACGTCACTGATGTGTGGATGTGCTGAATTGGCTTGGTGCATTTCACCACCTGTGGGATCTCTGTGCTTGACTTGAGCATAGGCATGCGTTTAATATAAAATGCTGCATCATTTTTAACCTTTACTTTTCTAAAAGGAAACCCTCATTTTTACAACAGTTTAAAAAAAGCATGTTGTGTATTTGAATATAAAATTGATTGCTTAACACATTGTATGTGTGTATAAGATAATGTGAAGTGGAACCAATAAAACCAATGAGGTTTTGGCTGTTTTACATATTAGAGAGCATTTTGGGAAGATAAGAATGACCAAAGAGCTTTAAATCTGTCATACATGTCTGGTAGAGTTGTATGACGGAGTCCCTAAATACCTACAGCATGCTGGGTTTGGTACGTGTTTCCTTTTTTAAAACAACATTTTTAAAACAAAAGTCACCCCAACAATAAAGCTTTTGCAAATATCAAGCATATATACAGATTTGGCCATCAAAAACCTTATCTGTCAGAGTGGAAGGACTGCTAACAGCTCAAGATTACTCACAGTGCTGTTGATCAGCCAGACTTGGCGGACCTAGTTGTAAATATTTATGTGTGTAGGGATGTTTGATGTGCATTGTAAATGTGTGGAGGTGGCAACTTGTCCACGATGTGTCTCTCACCATGCACAGTTTCATCTTCCCTCCAATCACAACCATTGCATGTCTCTGCATCTCATGTCTCTGCATCTTGCAAGTCAATACAGACCAGTAGTAGTAATGATGATGACAAAATGTTTTCAGTGCTCTACAAAGAGGTATACGAGCAAGTGTGTGTAGTGTTGTACATGTGGCATTGGGGGATGTGCAGGGATTCGGGGATTAGGTTGTATGTTTGGCAGGGAAGGAGGTCAGTCTGAGGTGGGAGTAGGGGCTGCTTCCTAGGCCTCCCGGGTTGATGTTTGGCCAGGGATGCAGGGGAAGCCCAAGCTTCCTCCTCCCGAAGGGCTTGTCTCCAGGGCAAGTGATGGGTCTGCAGGCAGGCTGTGGCACGTGGGGTGCCAGTTGCCTGCAATGACCCTGTCCACCATCTCAAGTCTCCTCCTCTCTGTGCCCTCTTGTTGACACTCCCAGGTGTGTCTCTATTGATGTCTCCCAGGGAGTGGTTGTGCCCAGCCCAAGACATGTTGCTGCATCCCAATGCCGATGCAATGTTCTGCCCTGTTTCAAGGAATTCACAGAGCCCTTCTGGCTACTCCACCCATGATGGTCCAGCAGGCTATGAGAGTGTGCAGCCTAAGGGTGGGCTCTGCCGGCAGCAGCGAATCAGGCCGAGGTGAAGTATGGCAAGTCTCTGCTGCCGGTGTACTCTTGGAAATCCTCTGCTTGCCTGTGGTGTATTCTGTCTTCGGTCAGCCTCCTCTGCAGGAGGGGTGATTTGGGGTCCCAAGCACCTGTGTCCCAATGGTGAATTGGCACAGCGCTCCTTCTGTGTGGGGGCAGAAGTGTTCCCCCCACTCCTCCTCCTGGGCCTCCTCGTTGGGTATGCTGTGGGCAGGCAGATGTTCTCCATCTTCACTGATGTCAGAGCATTCCTAAGGCGCCCCTTCATCCATAGTCACGGCTACGAAGTGAAAAGGAGACATGTCAGAACCAGAAGAAGGAGTCAGATGCAATGAGGACATTTCAAATGGTTCTTTATTAAATAAAAGAAGTTAAGGCCAACTGATCGCCTATTGCTAAGAGGATTGTCTGTGCCTAGGAATCTAAACTAGATGTGTTTGTCAGTCGTCCCAAAAACCAAAAATATGTCCTCCATCCAAATCCTAATTGTATCTGGCCCTAACAATATAGAAAAATAACTTAAAAACCAGAGCACTGTTTCTGGTTATGACATCCCTTGGCCAAACTCAGTGGGTTTCTTCTCATGGTAGTGTTCTTAGCTACAATGAAAAAAAGGTTTTTATTTAAAGTCAATAAAGAAAGTTCCTTCTTCCTTCCTGCACACTCCTCAAGAGATTACATAATTTGTGTTATACATTTAAAACATCTTCACACATAGGGATCCTTCTTGTATCCTTTCCCCAATTCCTTATATGCTTTTCTTGAGCTTTCTCCAGATTCTATTCTATTAACTAATTTCCCAGTATCTCTTATAGGCCTTTGTGATTCCTTATTCTTGACAATATTCGTGGCTCTCGCCAATGTTCACAATTTAGGTTTATCAGGCACCTGTAACCCACATTCACAATTACTTTACTTTTTTCCAGTTGCCTCCCCCTTCTCTGAACCACCCTGCTACCTTCTTCAGCGTTGGACTGGTTCCCAGGGTTTGGTGTTTCATCAGGGAATCTTCCCCTGGTTTCGCTCTCCGGACTCTCAGCGTCTCTGTTTCTCAACCTGCCCACCTTGGCAGTCTCCATACACATAGTCGGAGGGGATGACACTTGCCTCCTGATGCGCTCGGGATCAGCTTTCGTTTGTGGACTCCAAGCCCACCATGGGAACCCTATCATCATGCCACCAAGCGGGATGGTCCTCTCAACCCCGTCCCTGCAGCGGTTGCTGCACTGCTCTCTTTGCCTACCTTCTGGTGGTCATCTCTGCTCCATTGATTGATTCACGCTGCCACTCACCCTGCAGCACTCTGCCCCTCCAGGACGATCCTTCGTCAGAGGCTCTCCTCTTCGTAAGGTTCTCTCTTCTTCCCGTTGGGTTCTTCGTCTCTTTAAGTTTGCTGCCGACTCATTAAGGGGTGTTTCGAAATTCAGCATTGCCTAAAGCCAAGGAGATGGGATCTGAATTAGTGGTTGTTGAATGCAATACTGCAGTAAGTCAGGAATATGAATTCCCATATAAGCTGATAGTGTTTCTCTGATAGGGAGTTCATAGGGAGTTTGTCATGAGAATGGGAGTCCTTGCCCCCAAGAGGGGGAGTCAATCCCAGTTGGGTCCCACTTCACCAGACCCATAGCAAGGGTCTTGCTGAGCGGGTTCACCTCCCTAGCCACAAAGGGGGTGGCTTCCCCCCTGTGAAGTAGGGACGAATACCCTTGATTCGTCACAGTACACATTAGTGACATTATGGTAGGAACATGTTGCTATATCTTGGCATGCATGTGCCCCTCATGCATCTTCCCATTGCACTGCATGATTGAACCCTGTAGACGTTCTGGTTCTGTGATTGGCGATGAGTGCTGCATGTGAAGGCAACATCATATGTCAGGTATTTGTGTGTGTTGGTATGGTGGCAGCCCGAGGATTCATTGTATGGCTATGCATGTGGGTGAAAGTGCATTGCATGTGGTTGTCATGTCCCCTGTGTCCATTTGGTTTGACATCAGATGGTTATTGAGTGTGTCAGGAATGGACATGTAGCTTGTCTTGATAGGTGGTGGTTGTGGGGCTAACATATGAGTGGTGTCTAGACATGTTGATTTGTGGCAGAGCACAAGTGGCACATGTGGCATGTTGGAATGTTCACTTTAGGTGTATCTAAGACATCCATGTGACTGGGTTTTTGTGTGTTTTTTGTGGAGTTGGCGATGCATGTACCAATGGTGGTGTCGTCTTCTGTGAGGGATGGCGACTTGTGTGTGGAATGGGAATGGGTGTTGTGTGGACTTCGGCATCCAGGTCTCTATGTAGTCTTGGCGCTGTGTTGTGTCCTTTGCGCCGTAGGACAATTTGGTGTACTTGAAATGGGTATGGGTAATGGCCTACGTGCATACATTTTGCGTTCCCCTTGAGCCAGTTATATTCATGTTTCAGGTTTTGCATGGGTGGCAGAGATGCAGATGTGAGTGGTTGCGCAAAGGTGATGTGGTTACCACAGAGGTTCATTCCTATCACTGTGCTTCGTATGTCAGTGCACACCTTCTCTGGGATCGGGCTATGGGTCTTCTCTTCCCAGGGTGTCAGTATAACCCGGTCTGGTGGTTCTCCTCCAAGAGCTTGAGCCACAGTGAACTGGGTGTATTTGAGTTTGACTCACTGCTTCTCATCCAACCACTTCTTTTTCAACTCCTTCAGGGTGCATTGCTCGATGCCCAGGGTGTTGACGTCCTCCGTGAGTCTGACCAACCCAGTGTGTCTCTAGCTCTGTGTTGCGGTTTCCACGCATACGGATCATGGTGGTCCGGTGACTGTTGATGAACTCCACCATCATGTACACCTCTCCTTCGGTGAAGTTTATCTTGCGCCGGACCTCCTTTGCAGCTCCCATCTTGCTGAACCTCGACCACGACCTCTGCAGCAATTGCGGACACTGATGTGGTGGTTTATGTAGATTATCAGAGGTGGGGTTGGAGGCATTTAATGCTAATTATGATGTGTATATAATTCTGTTTTGTGTTGTCAAGCACGTTTTGATGGGTTGGTTGAGTGAGCGCATAGGTGTCGGATCCACCATATGGCCAGGACATTCTCTTTTTCAGAGTGTCCACTTTGTTTGCTGATTGAAAATACAAGGGTGCATTTTGTGTGTTTATGTCTTGGTATGTGTCGGAACATGTCTTTGTCAGTTTGTGATGTGCATGTCCTGTCGGTTCTGTGTCTGTTTTGGCCATGTTGACATAGTTGAAGTAGTGCTGGCATTAATGTGACATTAGCCGATGTTCCGCTATCCCGTGGCGCAATGTCCGAGTCGGGGAGTCTGACATGTAAGGACCAGGTGTCGGTGGCCTGCTTTCTGATGCTTTTCTGCATCTATGGCCGAGGTGGTATTGGTGTTTCTGTGGGTGTGTCCTGTAATTTGTGGGCATGTTGGTGGGTGTGTGTCTATTTTTGGTGGGTGTGTCCCTCATTTGTGGGGTGTGTCCATGAATGTGTTCTGGTTTTGATGGGTGTGTCAGTGGTTTTGCGTGTCTCAGTGAGTCTGGCGCCCTCAGAATGTAAGTTTGAGGATATTCACTAAATAAACTCAGATCTTGGGAAATGTGTGTCAAGAGTCGTGACTTTAACCATAAAGTTGATGGTGGAAGCGTTGTGATTGATACATGCATATTTGTGGATTGCCAAATTGAAGGCAAGGATGTATTGCAAAAGTGTGAGAGTGTAAGGGAAACATTTTCTTGGATGCAAAGTAGATTGTTTATCGTGTTTGGCAGAATATTTGTTTTCCGTGTTCACTTGCCCTTGCATGTGTTCCTCCGATTTATGTATTCATTTATTTATTTGTTTGTTTGTAAGACGCCGAAAGCCCACAGGCATCAGGGCGCCAACATAGAGACAGGATGAAAGCGGACAAGACGTAAGATACAGGACACTTAGCCAGAAGAAGACCAAACAGTGAAACATTCAGTTTATCTTTCTAACTGTCTTGTGGCTTTATTCATTTGAACAAGAGTGTTTTCAGCTTTTTTCTTAACACAGGGTGATTTCTCTCTAATCTTAGGTTTAAGGGCAAGCCATTCCAGCTTGTGGCTGCACGTACCAAAAGTTGTATCGGTTGTTTGTGTTGTATGTCCTTTTTCTAAGTGAATCAGGTGTGACTTACGTCTGAATTTGTGCAAGGAGTAAGATCTGCTAGTTTGCTAGGTCTGACTTGGTAAATGTGCCTTTTTGACCTGACGTACACTGCACGTATGACTGCATGATTTTCACGTACATTACGAGCAAAAAAGACATAGTGAAAAAATGTGGGCGATCTATATCTCCCATGGTGTGTTGCTTGACCCAATCCTTTTAATTTCTGATAATCCGCCATTTTTAAAATTTGGATTTGTAAGAGTAAAAAAGTGATTTTTGTTCTCTTTTTTTAAAAGCAGCCATAAAATGATATAAGATAAGGGAGTAGTATCATTTTGAGGTTGGGGGCATGTGGGCTGGGTAGGAAAGAAAGATTTGTAAAGGTTTGGGGTTTGGGAATAGTGTAGGTTTGTTTTTTATGAAGCATTTCTCCAAGATCACAGTCTAAATTCTCGATTCCTATGAAGCAGGAAAAGTAAGTACTTAATGAATATAAAATGATATGGTGGGATAAGCAGAGCATATGCTAGTTGGGGGAAGAGAAGTATTTTAAGTGAATTTAAAAGGCCATCCCTGATTTAATATTATTAAAAAATGCAGGGATTACTTCCTAAATGACCATAAATTAGGTGGGAGGTTGGTGTTAGGGATTCTATGGTGTGGGTATGTGGGATTAGTTTAGAAAGCTTTAATATGTGGATTGAAATTGAAAGAAAGTGCCCCACAGAAGTGCAAGTCCTACCTATGGATGTTTTCGTTATCTTTTGTTTTGACTGGACAAGCGTTTCATGTGATTTAACAATGAAGATCTTAATTCTCTCGGCACATCAGCGGTGAAGAGTGCAATCTTCATATGAGACTTGAATCCATATATAAAACAGTAATTTGAGATTCAATGGATCAAGGGAATATGTGTCAGGACCTCGCTTGATGCTGGTTCATCTGCCAGGAGATTCCATGCTTTATCCACAAAAGGATATAGCAACGTATCTACTCCCCGGAGTGTTATCAGGAGGAAACAGGGTTTACAATCCATAAACAACAACAAAACTGTGGTAACGCGTGGCTGACGATTACCATGGCAACTTTGGCGTCCCTTGCATAAACGCTCTTTCTTACATAAGGGAGAGCGTAGCCTGCTGGTTACGTGACAGTGGGAACTTAAGCCCCTCCTACGAATTCAGCTGCACTTCTGAATCTGTTCTTTGAGCCTATTATACGTTCCTGTGTTCTTTGGCACTGAACTTTTGCTACGTTATTCTTGTTCCCTACCCTTTGATTGCCTTCCCTTCTTTGACATTGCATTCGCCATTAGAAAATGCCCTGCACGCCGACTTTGTACCTTGCTGTCCGCCTGAAGCTCTGACTCAGAAATCGCCATTAGACCCCGCTCTGCATGCCGATTTTGTACCTTGCTGCCCGCCCGAAGCCTCAACCCGAAAATCTTCTGGATATTCTTTGCAGGCCGACATTGCATCCTTTGTGACCCACCTGAATACAACGATCCGGACGGCATTCTAGTTTTCCTTTGCTTCAAGACTTGGCATTGTTCTATGTTCAACCTCTTCGACCCGGAACTTTGGGGAATCTGTTCTTTGTTTTTAGATTTGCTCCTTATGAACTAACATCAGCATACTTTTCTACGCATTGCAAACTCGGACTAGAGACTTCCTTTGAGTGCTCTGAACTGCGGTTAGGCGTCCTCGTGCCGTCAGTTCAGGCTTTCCTGGATTGTTTGGACTTTTATGGACCCTTAAAGACCTTGTTTGACTTCTTTGCTGTTCACAAAGTGTTAACCATGACTCTAGTTTCACGAGGGACACAACACGATAAGCCAGTTCTCTGTTTACTATTTCTGATGGATTCTTTCCCAGTTCAATTGACTAAGACCCTTTCTGGTATATTGTTTCAGAACTCCTGTTTAGCGCTCTAAACCAAGGCTACGCTACCCTCTAGAATCAACCCCTGATTTCTATGTACACAGGTTAGCCTTTGCATTTGCATTTGCACTCTGAAGAAATTCTTTTTTTTGTTTAACACATTGTACTTGTATTTTCTTGCAGCCACCAGCAGCTCATGTTGTGTCCATCTTTCAATTAATTGTCTCCTCTGGATGTTCATTTGTACATCCAGAGGGGAACATTGGTAGGAAGAACTTGTCTCCTACACTGCGGGATCAACCAAGCACCATAAGAAATTGGAGGAGACTTCTGACAATATGTAAGGAGCGTTAAAGGGAGATAGGGGCCAAGTTGCTTTGGAAATTGATACAGTGAGGAGGGGGATCAAATTTGCACTATTTTTTTTTTAAACATCCTGTTTCTCATTTCAATTCTGGGCGCAGGCCACCTGAAGATCCAAATGCCTGGGATGGAAATATGGATTCTGAAAAGAAGAGATAGAATAAAGATTAAAAAATACATCAATTTATATGAGGTGGGAAGCACAATGGTCCTCATCACAAGTTTGGCTGAAACAAATAGCTTTACCAACGGTCATGTAGCAGTAACAGCTCTGCTTCACAACCTGATGGTAACGCTATTAGCGGCAAGCGGTAATTGTGCCGAAACAACGGCTACTTCTATAAAACTGGCGCTAATTGCACTACCGCCTGTGAACCCAGTGCTATTAGCGCCGGTGGAAATTGCTAAACCGCCGGAACAGGAAGCATTGCGGCAGCCATTTTGAAAAACACAATCCATTAAAGATCTCCACTTCCTGCAGCCATCCAGCACAGCAAACCATCCATAAAGTCTCAGGAGAGGCTAAGAGGCAAGGGGGCCGAATCTCACTTCAGAAAGTCCAGATTTAGTGAGGGTGAACTTGTGGTCCTCACAGAGTAGGTAGTGGCCCACTGTGAGGAACTGTATGGAGCCCAGCAAAGAAAGTAAGTAAAAACAGGGGGAATGCCGGGTCACACCTGTTTTATAACTCTAAATGTGCGGTCTCTACCTCTTCCCGGAGAAAAACCATAACATTAAACATGGAGTTAGAGAGTTTATACTACCTGTAATGTGATGCAATAAATCATACAATGAAAATTATCAAAAATCTACTTTATTCTATGGAGGTTAAAAAATGGTAACAATCAATAAACCACTTAGACAGTTTATAGATGACAAATGGAAGACAGGACACAACAATATGTAGTGTACAGTTAATGTACTAGATACAAGATAGTGACTATTGACCTTTCTAGTGTGGGATATTTTTATCCATACAAATGAGCCCCACTGCCTCAATTTACAAATGGCGAAAGAAACAGCCAAAAATGGATGCACTAACTACTGTGCATGCAAAAATCTGCAAAACTGCACATGGGTCACACTCACCAAAGGTTGCACACCCCTGCCACACAGTCAAAGTGGGGGTGACAACAGAATTCTCACTGCAGGAGAGTGCCAGTGGGTGCTGTTACAGTTAACATGAAGCAAGGCCACAGAATTGGACTCAAAACCAAATATGCCTTTTAAAATGCAGCTTTTGCAACCTTCACAGTGCTGTTTTGGCGCTAGATCCATTCATTTTCCAGTGAACCATTGAAAATTGTACTGAAATCACAGATCCTCCAGGTGGCTCTGAGAAACCGGGCCTCACTGACTGACAGCAGCTAAGAAATTTATTTTATGAAAAACCATTCCAGCAACAGTTTGTTTTCAGTTACACCCGAAAAATGGGACTAAAAGTGGCAACATATAACAATTTCAGCTGTACAGAGAAAACTCCAAACAAAGGCTGGATACATATATCCAGATTGCAAAACAAAGCCCAGCAGCACTCAAAAACAGAAATAATGCTGAATTAAAAGTGTATGTGCTGCATGAGAAAAGTGGATTTAAAAGTCTCTGTTTAAATGTGCGTTTTCAGGGAAGAAGTGCAAACATTGCCTGTTTAAAAGCATGTTTTTGTGAAGGGCTTAATTCTTTAAATATCAAACTCTACCTATAAACTGTGTTCAAGTTATATGTTGTAATGAAAGCTTTAGGTAACACCACAGACTAAACCTGAAAAACGAAACTGGTAAAAAGGATAACTAAACCGAAAAGACACGGACATCCCTGACCGGGGAGAGTAAAGCCTACGGCAGCTGAACGGGTGACATCGGATAGACAGGAACACAGGCGGCACGCACGGAGACTGAGTCAACTGACCCAGACAATCCCACCAACACTTTCGCCCGCCCCTTGATTTAATTACTGCCAGGTACCACACTGGTGTGGAATTATTGAGACATTGACAATCTCCCCACTACCTGAGAGGTTGTCTTTGGCAGATGCACTGGCCACTAGAGTCTAAATGGAGGATAAGGGGAGCTATGAGAGAGCATGTTAGAGGCGGGGACTAGAGGAGTATGGAACCTGTATGCCAGTCAGACTCAGATCAGGACAGAGCCGCAACAGGGGAGACTACGCAAGCCGAGTGCTTCAATTCAGGATAGAGACGCAAACTAACCAACCCTACTAACAATTTCCCTTTCTGCATACACCTCTCAAACTCCAAACCAAACACAACCAAAACCTACAGCACAACAAACCGCACAAACTTCACTACATTTCAACAACAAAACAAAAACACACATAGCCTTGCACAACAGTACATGATGACTACCGGCCGCAAACACCCCAGGCCCAGCCAACGGACCCACCGGGCTGAGGCTGCCAACAGCACATGACTGCTCTCTTGCACTTTTCCTGCTTGCTCCCACTAACTCAACCTCCCCTCATCTTTCAGAGCCGCCAGAGCACCAAGGGACCACTACGGTGGTGATAGTGCACGGTACAAATGTCCTTTAACATTAACAATAACATTCCTTAAAGTCAAAACCCAGTTTGGAATTAAATAATTAATTGTGACTTGACAGTGCCCAGCCTGGGAAAGATGACACTTCATGTTAACACCTTGCTGCTACAGGAAGGCTTAATTGATGCTGGGGGTTCTCGCATATTGACAACAATGAACTGATTAGACATTCGTCTCTGGCCCAGCCAAGGACAATGGCAGGATGCCTACAGATCTCTACAGGGGAGGAGCTGGGAGCTTCCCTCTCAAGGAAGAGGACACCTCACCCTGATCAAAGGAATTTGACAGCTGTTGCCAGTTGAATGATAGTTAAAAAAAACTGCCAAGAACTTTTGATGTTTAAATGACTATTTGTAATTAAGCTTGAAAGACTTTTAACTTTGCCACAAGAAGGAGGATAAATCTAAAAGTTGGTAGTTGTAAATCTAATTTTATGCCCTTTCTTTGAAGATGTGAGTGAACCTTGTACTGCATAAGGAACCCAAGATACACCAAAACACGGATTGCGCCAAAACTATGAATGCTGCAAGTCTAATATTGTATACCCATGCTCTAGTGATGATTTCCCAGATATGTACTGAATTAGGAATTGTTAGGCCAAAATGTTATGATTACAATTGACAAAATTCCACAGAATGACAAAGACAGCTCTCACTGAGATGGGAATTGGATGTAAAGATAACCCATAAAATATGTAATGCATGTGTCTGATGTTAGTAGAGGGCATAGTTATAGAAATGTGCATTTGTGGGAAAGTTAAATTGTGGTCAAAATCCCTGTGGGAGTTCCAAATCGCATCATAAAATATGACGGCTCTTTCTGACTTCCAATCAAAAAAAAGGCAAGTGCCTTTGACCTATCACAGCCGTAGGGGTGTGGTTTGAAATTCTGCCCCTACCATAAACTTTGTGATGTCACTTAGCATGCTAAATATAGGAACTTCACCACACACAGACACACACTGATTCCTGACTACATCCTGATTTCCGCGCAGTGCTTTGTTCCTGACTTCTTCATCCTGTCCCAGAACTTTTCATCTTGTCCTGATCCAGAATACTTTGCAAAACCAAGGCCCAGCAATTGCTGAACTCTTCTTCAGCTAGGCCCAATTCTTGACCCATCCCAAAAGTCAGGAAAGAATCATTCTGATCCAGTCTGGCTAGCTACCATTCATACTTGCCTACTGAACTGGCCATCCCGCTAATCTACCGTGTCCAGTGACCAGAAGTGCCAATCCAATCCAAATCCAGTCAGGTGCCAGTCCAATTGAACAGAACCGCCCAGCTGACCATCCTTCCAGAAGAGCCCTGCTGCCCGTAGACCCAACCCGGATTACCAGAACCCTGATGGTCCAATCTTAATTTACAGTGGACTGTAAGTATCAAAAGGAATCATAATAACCCATAGTATATTGCCTTGTCCTATCCCAATCTCAACCCATCCTCTCTTTAACTTAAGAACTTGTATTAGTGTCACACCAGTCTGAAACCTTGCTTTGATTTCTTGTAATAGTAATTATTTCTTGAAAATCCTTTTGTCTTTTGAAAATCCCAAACCCTTAATATCATCCAACGGGTAATCCGACTGAGTACTCCAAGGCGGACACGGCGGTGCTGGGGTTGGTTTACCCGGACAGCTGTGGTCTCCACCCACCTGATGCGTAGTGCAGCGATGACTGACTGGATCTGCCCTCCTAATCCTGTCTGCTTAACCCGTAGAAATATTCTCCTGCAAGTGGAGAGATGGATTTAGCCACTTGTAGATTCAAGTGATGGCACCCCCACAGTCCTCCCCAACTAATCACCTCCGAAATGCCCTCACAGCAATCTCACCTTATATTCTTGAAAGATGAGCTCTCCATCATGCGTGGATTTGCAGGGGCGCGTCGATTCCAGTTACTTCACTGGTTTGAAGGCTCGGGAGAGTTCCGGAGAGTATTGACTCTGAGGTTCCTGGTGAGGACCAGTAAGTATTAAGTTCATAGAGTTCAATATGTCCGATGTGCACTCTTGTTCCCCCCTTCCTTTCTTGTCTTGCAGCTGGCTCATGAAAAGATGCTCTTGTGGCAGTTGGTGGCGCTCAGGTAAGAGTCTGTATTACCCGGCGCTGTCCGGTAAATGTTGCACGAGGAAAACGTGTTGTTTTGTCTCTCTTTACAGATGCGGCACGTGAAAATATGGAGAGTCACAAAAGGATCCCTCCGGTGGTAAATCAGGTAAGTCTATGGTGGTAAGAATTATATTTGTTGGTTCCCTCGGCTCACCTTGTGGTTTTCTTTTGTCTCCTAGGTGCCGAAGTTCGGCGAAGAAATGATGGAGGCAGCGCCGACCCGAAGGATGCTGTGAAGACTGGTGAATATGGCGCGGCGCTGCAGCTGGAGGTGCGGCGCGTGCAGAGATGATGTTCTTTACAGGTCCGGAGACAAGATGGATCCGGAATCAGGTGTGGAATAGAAATAAGTTTGTTTTCTAACCTTGTCCCTTTCTTTCCTCTTTGTTTTAGGAGCTCCGGATTCGGGGCGGGCATGGCAGAAAGCTGGATGCAGGCTGCAGGCACGGTGAGTGTTGCGCTGCTGGATGCAGAATAACACGAAGCGTGTGTTGCTGGTCGGGTGTGGTTTAAATAGCCTCAAAAGTAGTCCCAGGTAAGAAGTCCCTAGAACCACACCCGAGTAAAAAATAGTCCCTGTAGAAAAATAGTCCCTTTCAGGCTTCATGTTGGATTGGAGTCATTTGCAGCATGGTCTGCCTGAAGTAAGTAATGACTATGAGCCTGGCGCCTTAGGCGCCAGGACTGATTCCTACTATGAGCCTGGCGCATAAGGCGCCAGGACTGAACCCAGATAGCCCCTAGCCGGGGCTGCTGAGGTTTCACTAAATGTCTAGATGCCTGCTCCCAGGGCTGATGGGCTTGGTCCGGATGCCTGGGGGTAGGCATCATGACAGCACTCCCCCCAAGGCCCCTCCTAAAGTTGTTCTTCCCCTGGGCCCTGGTTTGTCTGGGAAGTTCTGATGGAATCTTTTCACCAACCGAGGTGCATGGACGTGGTCACTTGGTTCCCATGACCTTTCTTGTGGTCCGTAGCCCTTCCAATTGATTAAATAAAAAAGTTTTGATTTAACCATCTTGGAGTCCAGGATATTTTTTACCTCGAATTCAGGTTCTCCATCTATCAAGATGGGGTCGGGTGTTTTGGTTAATCTTGTTCCTGGTTGAACTGGTTTTAAAAGTGAAACATGAAAGACAGGATGAATGTGCATATTAGAGGGTAATTCCAATTTGACGGCTACCGGTTTGATAATGGCCTTAATATCGTAAGGTCCCAAATATCTAGGGTTAAAAGTCTGAGTTCCCTTCAGAGGTATGTGTTTTGTAGCCAGCCAAACTTGATCCCCAATCTGGTATTGTGGAGTTTCACTTCTATGTTGATCAGCATTTTTCTTATATTTCTCTTTTGCTTGTTTCAAATGTTCTGTTGCCTCTTTAAAGGCTTGTGTAATAGTAGAATGCAAATGAATAACTGCAGGCATTTCTAAATGCTGAGGCGAATCTAGTTCTGAGGTTTGAGGGTGATGTCCATATATGGTATAAAAGGGGCTTTGTCCGGTTCCTGAATGTACAGAGTTATTGTATGCATACTCGGAAATCCATAAAATATCTTTCCAATTATTTTCGGTCTGGTGTAGCAAGCAACGTAGGTACTGTTCAAGGGTCTGGTTGGTCCTCTCCATCTGACCATCGGTCTGGGGATGGTGACTGGTTGATAACCTCACGTCGATTTGCGCCAGTTGACAACATTTCTTCCAAAAATGTGAAATGAATTGACTACCTCGGTCAGAGACCAATACGGAAGGAAATCCGTGTATTCAAACAATGTTTTCGAGGAACTCCTTGGCCAGAATTGAAGCAGAAGGTAATCCCTTTAGAGGAATAAAGTGGGACATCTTGGAAAAAAGATCCACAATAACTAGAATGGTGTTAAATCCATTGCATGGAGGTAGATCTGTAATAAAGTCTAGCGATAAGGTGTGCCATGATGTAGGTGGAATATCCAAAGGTTGTAAGAGGCCAGCTGGTTTTTTCTTCTGACTTTTGTTTTGGGCGCAAATGCCACAAGACATTACAAATGACTTTACGTCTTTTCGCCAGGTGGGCCACCAGAATTGTCTCTTAATTTTAGCTTCAGTTTTTGCGATACCTGGGTGTCCTTCCATCAGGGTGTCATGATAATTGGAGATGACTAGTTCTTGTAGTTCCTTGTGTGGTAGAAATAGCCGCCCTTGATAATAAGGTAGGTCATTGATGACTGAGTAGTCCGGGCCTTTCTTCACCCAGTCCTGCAGGGCTGTTGGATCGAAGAGTTGTTGGATCTTTACTTGAATATCCTCTAGTGTCTGTAGAGTGGTTATGCCAACAATTCTTTGTTCTGAAATTATAGGCACCGGTTCCGGGTTCGTATATGCTTCTCCCATCCCTATTCGGGATAAGGCATCTGCCTTGCCATTTTTACAACCTGATTGATAAGTGATCACGAAATCGAACTCAGCAAAGAACAATGCCCATCGAAGTTGACGCGACGATTGGGCGTTGGCTGTTTTTAAATACTGCAAGTTCCGGTGATCGGTGATTACCGTAATGGTATGCCTGGCACCGAGAAGATAATGCCGCCAAGCCTTGAAGGCGGATTTGATGGCTAATAATTCTTTATCGGTAACCGCATAGTTTAACTAGAATATCGTTTATGTATACAACAACACAGACGTCAATGAGTTCACGAAGGACATCGTTCATAAAATACTGGAAGGCTGCTGGTGCATTGCACAACCCGAAGGGCATCACCTGGTATTCGAATAACCCGTAATTAGTGCGAAAAGCAGTCTTCCATTCGTCGCCTTTCTTTACACGTACCAGATGATATGCCCCTTGGAGATCTAATTTAGTGTAGATGCAAGCGTCCTTTACTTGGTCTAGTAATTCGGGGATCAGAGGCAATGGGTATCGGTTCTTAACCGTGATCTGATTTAATGCGCGGTAGTCTATGCACATTCTGAGGTCACCTTCCTTTTAAGGCACGAAGAACAAAGCTGAAGATGCAGGGGATTTGGATGGACAAATGAAGCCATTAGCAAGGTATTGGTCCAAATATTGTCGTAGGTGAAGGTTTTCGGGTTCCGTAAGGGCGTAGATCCTACTACATGGAGGTTGTGCACCGGGTATGAGATCGATTTGACAATCGTATGATCTGTGAGGTGGTAGGGTGTTTGCCTGTTCCTTTTGGAAAACATCCTGGAATTCTTGATATTCCTGAGGTAACTGCACGACTGGAGTAGCAACTGTGGCCAGGCCTTGGTTCAAGGGCTTTTTTGAGTAACAAGTATGTGCACAATCTGGGAAGGTTATTCTCTTCTCTCGCCAATCAATACAAGGATTATGTGTTTCCAACCAAGGTATCCCCAGTATTATTTGGAACTGCGGGGCTTTGATTAAATCAAACACAATAGTCTCTCGATGCCCATCCTGACCCAATAGTGTCATCTCCGCGATGGAATGAGTTACAGGCCCAGAGGCAATTTCAGTTCCATCAACTGTGGTGATGACATCCGAAGTGGTCTTTTTGCAGAGAGATAGATTCATCCTAGAAGCCAACTCGTGGTCCACATAGTTTCCTATGGCCCCGATATCAATGTATGCCCTCACTGCGTGCATACGTGATCGCTGCCTTGGATCTATAACCACCATCGGTATGATGAAGTGCGAGGTCTGAGTATCCTTCTTCAAGCTCGGCAAGCGGACCTCTACGCTTGTCGGGCGTGGTCGTTTCCCGAATCAGGCTCTGTTTGATTTTTATCAGCAACTCTGACTACTTTTTTAGATGTTTTTATAGAGAAATCCCGTAGAAAATGTCCTGAGGCCCCACAATACAGACACAATTGCATCTGCTGTCTTCTTTCTCTTTCCTTTTGAGTTAAGGGTCCCTTGACCCCCCCGATCTGCATCGGTTCTGATACATCTGTTCCTTTGAGGGTAACATTGGGTTTAACCAATACCCGATTCTCGAACTTAGCTCGATCAGCCTTTCTATTCTTAAGTCGGTGGTCTAACTGGACCACTAAGTCTATATATTCTGCACAATCCTGAGGTTTAGTTTAGTTTAGTTTAGTTTATTATTTATAGGGCGCCCCATACCCTGGGGCATCAGGGCGCACAGGACAAGAATATGCTCAACTTAGTTACAGGTACATAATAAGTAGGAACAGTACACGGGTATCATACAATATACAATATACAGTAGGCATATATATACACGTCCGGAACTAGGTCCAGAAACAAAACAGTTTTACAGGTGTGGGTATACTACCGGGAGTATACAATAATATATACAGTAGTAATATACAGGTATCAGGAACATTCCAGTGCAAGAGGAAGTTGATTTAGATAGTCTGGTATAGGGGTGCCAGTGGAGCTTCAGTTAGTTTGCCAATGGAAACAGTCAGGACAGGGTAGTTAGGCGTCATTTGCTCTCAGCCAATTGATCAAATTCTGCCTGAATTTCGCAAAGGGCCGGGGTTCTCTGATGCCAAGGGGTAGTGAGTTCCACAACTGCGCTGCCTTGACTGGGAAGCTCTGTCCTCCTATAGTCGCGAGTTTAAATCGCGGGACATGTAGGCAGTTAGCATTCGCTGTTCTTGTGGGTCTGGTCGAGGTTCTAGGGTGTAGCCTATCCTTGAGGTATGCTGGTGCTTTGTTGTTGAGGCACTTGTGGGTGAGGGAGGTAATTTTGAGTTGAATTTTATCCTGCATGGATAGCCATTTATGTTCTCTTCTTACCGAGGATATATGCTCCTTTCTGCTAATTTTGAGAGCTGCTCTCAGGGCTTTGTTCTGGAGGACCTGGATTTTATGAATAGTCTGTTTATTAGCCCCAATGTATAGTCCATTGCAATAATCCAGTTTGGATAGTATGAGGGCTCTGGCAAGCGTGATGCAGCTGTCTGTAGAAAGGAATTGTTTGCTCGCTCTGATGAGTTTGCATGTGTATGCGGTAGCTGAGGCTAGGGAGTTAACTTGTTTAGCAAAGTTCAAGGTGGCATCTAGGTAAAAGCCTAGGGTCTTCACTTCCTTCGCTACTTTTATGTTGCTCCCATCGATAATGAAATTGGCATAATCCGGGCTGAGTTTGGTTATGTATGTTGGGGTGCCTAGGATAATGAGTTCAGTTTTCTCATCGTTCAGGCATAGGCCGTGTGTGGCCGTCCATGCCTGAACGATGCTGTAGATTTTATTCACTAAAGCCAGATCACTGACATAGTCTCCTGAAAGCGGGAGGAGGATCTGGGTATCGTCTGCATAATTGGTGTAGGCAATACCCAGATGATCCATTTCGTCAAAGAGTGGCTTTGTGAATACATTGTAGAGGGTGGCTGACACACAGGATCCCTGAGGTACACCACATGTTATGGGGATCGGGTCTGCTGAGGATGAAGGAGAGAAAACTCTCATAGTTCTGTTACTCAGGAAAGACTTGATCCATATTATGGCCTCTTTGGAGAAGTGGGCTGCAGAGTCTAGGTGGCTACATAAGACTGTATGGTTGACTAAATCAAAGGCCGCTGAGAGGTCTAGCAGTAGAAGTAGGGCTGCTTGGCCATTGTCTCTACATTGATCTATTTGGGCCTTGAGATCGATTAGGGCTGTCTCAGTCCCATGCTGTGGGCGGAATCCGGATTGTTGTGTTCCAAGTAAAAGGTTGGATTCAAGGAAGTTTTGTATTTGCATGTATGCCACTTTGTCTAAGATTTTCAGAAGAAAGGGCATGGTCGTGATAGGCCTGAAGTTGGTAGGAATGGCCGGGTCAAGGGTTTGCTTCTTTAGGAGTGGCAGTACCCAGGACTCTTTTAGGTTATTCGGTACAGTGCCTGTGGTAAAGGATGAGTTGATGAGTTTGGTTATGAATGGCGATAATTCTCTCGCAGCATCCTTGATTAATTGGGCAGGGCATTGATCGCATTTACAGTTGGATGGTTTAAGTCCCAGGATAACTTTTTCTACCTCAATGGTCGATACCTTGGAGAAGCAGAAACGTGATTCTTTTTTGGGTTTTAGAGGTGGAACTATAGTCTGTGGTATATGAGGTGTAAGAGATGCTTTTTTGAGGGCAATTTTAGTTTGTAGATTGGCTACTTTGTTGGTTAGGGCCGACTGTAGGCTGGAGCACCAATTTTTATCCTTGGTGCAGTTTTCTTGGGGAGCAATAGGAGTTTCCAGTTCTTTAAGGATGCTGAACAATTCTCTGACACTAGATTTAGATTGTGATATTCTGGTGTTTTACATTTCCTGTTTGGCTAGTAAGATGTCTTTCTTATATTGGGAAGATGCCTTGGCTAGGTTGAGTTTGTTTTCGGCTGAAGGAGAGAGTCTCCAGGTGGTTTCAAGATTTCTTTTGATTAGCCTGAGCTTTTTTAGGTGAGGAGTGAACCATGAGTTGAGATGTTTCTTCGGTTTACTGTTACGTAGCTTGAGCGGAGCTATGTGGTCAAGGACTGTGTTGATAGTTTCATTAAATTGTTCAACTAGCACATTTGGATCCGTATTCGCTGGGAGCGAGTTCAGATGTGGTATTATGATGGGCAGCAATTTTTCCACAGTCATAAGTTTTTTGTTCCTCATGGGCATCGGAGGGGCAAGTGGGGACTGAGCCGTGGCCGAGTTCGTAGCTACTGTGAATAGTAGTAGATGGTGGTCAGTCCAGATCTGGGGTACAGTACCTGTGATGGTTACTCCACAGTTATGTTCCGCTATCCAGTCAAGGATGCGGCCTTTGTCATGAGTGGGAAGGTTAACTTTCTGGGAGAAACCCAGTTCTTCTAGGATCAGAGCTGTAGCTGTGGACTGGATATCGTTTGCGTCATTATAGCCTAGGTTGAAGTCCCCTAGCACTATTGTTTGGGAGGTGCTTTTTAGGTTGTTGGATATGGTCGTAGATAGATCCTCAGCGAAGGTTCCAGTAGGACCTGGAGGTCTATAGATAAGGATGAGGCTTAGTGTTTGGGAGTTAGCAGTGGCAATTTTGACCGCAAGGCATTCGCAAGATTTCGTAATAGGGGTTGTGGTAATTCTCATGTCAAGACTGAGCTTGGCTATGATAGCTAGACCCCCACCTCGAGAGGTGTGTCTGTCTGCTCGTAAGATGGTATAATTGTCTGGAACTGCTAATGATAGGGCAGGGCCTGCTGCATCATGAAGCCACGATTCTGAGTTAGCCAGGAAATCGAGGTTGTCTGCGAGAATGATGTCTGAAATCTCTGTTGCATGTGCTACTAGCGACCTAGCGTTTATGAGCGCACCTTTGAGATGATGTTTGTGACTTTCAGGTTTGGGGTTCGTGGTACTGAGACTAGCAGTGGTGATGGATTTGGAACAGTTTTGTGTGAGTTTTTTGGGATTGCTATCTTTCCTAGTATATTCTACAATTGGCTTCGACAGTAGGTGTTTTTTTTTGGAGATTGAGTTGTTCAATTTTCTTAGCTGGTAGTTC
Source organism: Ambystoma mexicanum (assembly GCF_040938575.1). Classification (NCBI taxonomy): domain Eukaryota; kingdom Metazoa; phylum Chordata; class Amphibia; order Caudata; family Ambystomatidae; genus Ambystoma; species Ambystoma mexicanum. The sequence goes on along the minus strand of NC_090928.1, from coordinate 387,594,619 downwards.
GTGCAATTTAGGTAGGCGTGCGCAAAGTTTAAGGTTTCTGTCTGCGGTACTACAGGGCCTTTGTAAGATAGTATCTTCCTGATATTGGTTCACTATAGGTCCTATGATTTGTTGTGATACCGGCATGGTGTGGTAGGGGTGGTGGGTAGGGAGTGGCCTGGTGCTGTGGGACAATATGCTAACTTTAGTAGCTAGGCTAAGTGATAATGCTACTAATATGATGGAGGAGGTGATGAGGCGAGGTAGCTTAGCTATCCTATGGTTGGCAGCAATAGTTTGTTTCACTAGATTTAGGGAGTACATGCTAACTGGTTAAAAGCGAGCAGCCTGGATGCGACAAACAAGCCAGGTGCGGTTTGGATAGCAGGTGCACTTAAGATTGCTTAGTGCCGTCAACCTAGGTGCGCATGACTGGCTAGGTACAAAATTGAGATATTTCAGTGTATTTTAGGAAGGCTAGGTATAGGCGGGCTAACTGAGGCTAACAGGCATTGAAAGGTTTTAAGGTGGCAGGATGTAGATAGGCTAGATGACGTTTCACAGTATACAGCAGTCTGAGTGCCACTAGATTCAAATATGCAGAATACAGCGCAGCTAGATTCAAATATCAGGCACATCAGGGAATGCAGTGCAAAATACAGCGCCGCTAGATTCAAATATCAGGCAGATCAGGGAATGCAGTGCAGAATACAGCGCAGCTAGATTCAAATATCAGGCACATAAGGGAATGCAGTGCAAAATACAGCGCCGCTAGATTCGAATATCAGGCACATCAGGGAATGCAGTGCAAAATACAGCACCGCTAGATTCGAATATCAGGCACATTAGCTAAAGCAAAGAGCAGTATGTACCAGGCTGAAGGATGCGCAAAGTTAGGTTGTTAATGTAAATAGGCAAGGCAGTGTAGAGTTCAGCCAAGGTGAGTGTACCACAGTGAACAGCTAAGGCATGGCGTATCATAAACAAGACAGAACAACCTAGGGTAGGCGATATGAACTTATAATAGTATGCTAAAGCAATCACTTACATGGGATATGTTAAATGTACTTTCCACAGGGTGCGCAGAGGTGGGTTCACAACTTGGGCCAAAACGTCTTTGAGTTCACCCCGAAGTCCACGATGAAATAATGTAATTCGTTTTACCTCTGGCCATCCGGTTTCCACCACTAACCTATTGAAAGTGGCGATATAGGTTAGTAGATCCTGGTTACCTTGTCGTAATGATAAAAGTTTGTTATCCAGGGCCTGTCCTTGTGAATGTCTGGCAAATAGTCTTTCCATGCTCAATTGAAAACCTTGAAAATCCCGAAGAAGAGGGTCATCCTGGTTAACTAATGGAATTGACCAATCCGCTGCGCTGCCAGTAAGATATGATAGTACAAAGGCTACTTTGGTTTGGTCGTTCGGAAAAGCTCCAGGTCTGCATAAAAAGTGCAAGCGGCATTGGTTCATAAACAGGGCAAACTTTTTTGGGTCCGGGTGGAGCTAAAGGAATGCTCCCTGGTAGAACCACTTTTACAGGATTGCTCGATGAAACAGGAGTTGGATTCCCCCCGAGTCCAGGTAATGGTGTTTGCCCAGCTTGGTTTTGCAGTAATTGTCTAGCAACATCATCAGTGCGCTCCTTTGACACAATCTGTTCTCTCCTGAGGGCATTAGTCTCTTGGCGCACGGAGTGCACTTCTGCCCTAAATTCCCCTAACAATAGGGCTAGTTGGTCGGTTTCTGAGGTTTCCATAACGCCCGGATGGGGATTTGTAGATAGGCTTTGCGTTCTGTTATGCTCACCTGGCTCCCACAGGGGCGTCGGTCGGACCCGGACAGCTGCGGTCTCCACCAACGTGATGCGTAGTGCAGTGATGACTGACTGGATCTGCCCTCCTAATCTTGTCTGCTTAACCCGTAGAAATATTCTCCTGCAAGTGGAGAGATGGATTTAGCCACTTGTGGATTCAAGTGATGGCACCCCCACAGTCCTCCCCAACTAATCACCTCTGAAATGCCCTCACAGCAATCTCACCTTATATTCTTGAAAGATGAGTTCTCCATCCTGCGTGGATTTGCAGGGGCGCGTCGATTCCAGTTACTTCACTGGTTTGAAGGCTCGGGAGAGTTCCGGAGAGTATTGACTCTGAGGTTCCTGGTGAGGACCAGTAAGTATTAAGTTCATAGAGTTCAATATGTCCGATGTGCACTCTTGTTCCCCCCTTCCTTTCTTGTCTTGCAGCTGGCTCATGAAAAGATGCTCTTGTGGCAGCTGGTGGCGCTCAGGTAAGAGTCTGTATTACCGGCCGCTGTCCGGTAAATGTTGCACGAGGAAAACATGTTGTTTTGTCTCTCTTTACAGATGCGGCACGTGAAAATATAGAGAGTCACAAAAGGATGCCTCCGGTGATAAATCAGGTAAGTCTATGGTGGTAAGAATTATATTTGTTGGTTCCCTCGGCTCACCTTGTGGTTTTCTTTTGTCTCCTAGGTGCCGAAGTTCGGCGAAGAAGTGATGGAGGCAGCGCCGACCCGAAGGATGCTGTGAAGACCGGTGAGTATGGCGCGGCGCTGCAGCTGGAGGTGCGGCGCGTGCAGAAATGATGTTCTTTACAGGTCCGGAGACAAGATGGATCCAGAATCAGGTGTGGAATAGAAATAAGTTTGTTTTCTAATCTTGTCCCTTTCTTTCCTCTTTGTTTTAGGAGCTCCAGATTCGAGGCGGGCGTGGCAGAAGACTGGATCCAGGCTGCAGGCACGGTGAGTGTTACGCTGCTGGATGCAGAATAACACGAAGCGTGTGTTGCTGGTTGGGTGTGGTATAAATAGCCTCAAAAGTAGTCCCAGGTAAGAAGTCCCTAGAACCACACCCGAGTAGAAAATAGTCCCTGTAGAAAAATAGTCCCTTTCAGGCTTCATGTTGGATTGGAGTCATTTGCAGCATGGTCTGTCTGAGGTAAGTAATGACTATGAGCCTGGCGCCTTAGGCGCCAGGACTGATTCCTACTATGAGCCTGGCGCCTAAGGCGCCAGGACTGGACCCAGATAGCCCCTAGCCGGGGCTGCTGAGGTTTCACTAAATGTCTAGATGCCTGCTCCCGGGGCTGATGGGCTTGGTCCGGATGCCTGGGGGTAGGCATCATGACAGTGTTACCTTTCATACATACTTGCTCATACCCTTTTCCCTCCCTCTTCATTCGTAAATTGCCTTAGTGGAGCGTTAATCTGAATTATTCCTCAGAGCCTCAGTGTTTTAGAAGTGAGCAATTAGAAAGAAATGAGCAATGCTAAGCCTTGTTGTATTTTACCGTATACATTGATTTGATAGCATACACATGTCCTTAGGTTTCCCCTTGTTGCTGTTTTGTGATCAGCTAGCCTGAGTGACGTCGGATTGGGGTATATTCTGGTCTATTACCATACAAGCTCCTGATTACTCCAAATCGAGCGTTCAGGTCAAGCATTGTTTATATTATTATGTACTTTATAAGCTGTTTGTCTGTGTTATATGTAGTCAGTGCCAGATTGTTGTTCCTGGTATACCACTAAATTTTTGTGGCTATATGGAGAGAGAGCGTGTGCACCATCAAGAATAGGCGGTTTGGCGTTGGAGACTGGTATTACTCGCCACCCCCCATCGTTGCAGCCCTGCCATGGAAACAATTATAAGTGGCGCATTGCTAAATTAGGGCTCATGGATTGTAAAAATGCGAAATGATAAATGAGTTTACCGTGAGTGCTTATCCTTTGGCATTCGACTCTGCCGTTGTGGCAGTATCTGGTCTGAGTTTCAATGGTTACTATGCTGAAGAAGGCTAGGAAGTGGGTGGAGACTCTAAGTTGTCTGCTCCGGTGGTGGCCATATTAGAATGGTGTCTAGATGGGTAGTTCACCATCTTGTGTATATACATCTGCCATATGGCAAGGTGTGGAATTTTTAAACCCTGTAGATAAGACAATTTATAGGTGAAGTATCTATAATACCTCGTGGGCAGTTGCAGACAGCAATATGGCAAAACAGCACACAGTAGATCACAGCAGTTGGCAGTGTACCCTGTGATGGTGAGGACTGCCGAAATAGGTGGAACGACCGAGGGGTAAGGGTGCGGGCACTGCTGTCCCAACAATGCTGTGAGTTCTTAGTGACAGGAGGAGGCACTGATGAGCCATTGGCACTCACCACTTGGGAGGAAAAATTCAGCACAGTACTGGACCTCAAGGGGATAGAGGGAGTCAGGACCCAGTAGCTAGGAGGCAGGAAGTGAGTGACCCCCCTGCCCACAACCCAGCATAGGAAGCCCCAGTGGACAGGGACACAAGTCAGCTTACCCCAAAGTTGAGCATGCCGACAGGGCAGAGTGGCGGGTTGGCACATCAGCCACCCTCCAAACCAGCCATGGGTCATGGCACCAAGGGTACCCCTGAGTGTCACAGCAGCGGGAAGGGCAGGCAAGTGAACAAAACGAATGCCATGAGTACCACACCCCTACTGGTGCACCCTGTGCCAGCGTGAATGACCATGACACCTTGCAGCAGTCACCGCAGCAGGAAGCTGTCCCAGTAGACTTGCCCCATGAGGGCATGTCAGACAAGTCACAGGGAAGTTCATGTGCTGCAAACAGACATGTGCCCAGCCTGCCAATCACTGTGTACCACAGTACAGCCATGCTGGCAGCGCAGCATTGCTTCATGGAGACATGACAGTGCCATGGAATAACCCCCCACCTCAACCCCACCATGTCAATGCCACCACAGGGGGGATGTGTGGCAATGAAGGTCCACAAGCATGCTCATCAGACATAAGCCCACCCAGCATGGACATCTTGCCCTACACAAACCCAGGCCAATGACCAACAGGTCATGGGTCTCACACCCATCACCACAGGCAGCCCCATGACGGTGACCCCACATGGAACCTCCCAAAGCCAACCATGGCCATCTGCCCATATGTGTGGAGTCACACACTGTACCTTTGCAGTTGTGTCTTGCATGCCAAAACACGTGGGTGAACCATACCTGATGACACTTCCTATGCTCCCTACAGGATCAGATGCATCACCAGAGGCCTCGGACGAAGATGCCGATGGCTCATCAGGGAGTGTGCCTACAAGGCCGTCAAGTTCTGCAACCAGCACCCCATGAACGCAAACGATCCTTGCCACAGCACATAGACCGCTGTGCAACGCCTACAGCCAGCAAGTCCAGGCCTGCAGGTGGCCCCTGAGGCCCTGCCTGGACACCAGCAACCATAGCCATGGAGACAGAGGCAACACCTGCTGCCACAGACACTGAGCAGTCACAGGGGGACATCAGCCCAGAGTCACCACCTGCTGAAGGCCGTGAATCCCCAGGGAGCCCTCCGCACCACCAACCCCATGAATCACCAGGGACCACACTGCATCCTCCATGTGTTAGTAACTAGGCAGGAGTCTTTATTTAATACATGTGGATGGTGCCCTCTTCCAATATATATATACATGGTGGGTCCCTGTCGTGAATTTGCTTAAAGCCTTTGGGGGTTAGTACACCCTGTTAATCCTGGATTGTGTCCTTTACAGGACTCATGAGATAGACAGTCCTGTCTCCCCCCTCAAATCTGAAAGAGAGAGATTAGTTTGAGTGAGGCTTTTTTCGAGCAAAGTACGGGTACGCTCCTGAAGTTGTTGTTTGCTAACCATAGCAGTACGCACTCTTTCTAACAAACCAGATACACTGTCATGGCCACAGAGCAAGGACCACAAGCTCCATCCTTTGGCGCCAGGCTCATGATAAAGTGTGCTCTGCACACTTTTATTCTGGTGCACGTGTTTTTCCTCCCCTGCAGGGCCCCCACGTGCATCCAGGTCGGGTGTGGCCATAGGAATACATTGGGCTGCACATGCAGCACCTTCTGGAAGTGGCAGAGTGGGGCCACATGGCAGAGAAAAGGGGCGTGGCTGGGACCAAGCTATTTAAGCCTGCCCCGCCCGCATGCAAGCGATTCGCGTTTGTCTGCTCATAGCAGCGTAACGCTCACTGCCGCCTGAAGCGCTTCTTACCTGATTCCACTGATACCATCGCCTGAAGCGCATCTTACCTGATTCCAGCAATACCATCGCCTGAAGCGCATCTTACCTGATTCCAGCAATATCATTGCCTGAAGCGCATCTTACCTGGTTCCAGCAATACCATCGCCTGAAGCGCATCTTACCTGATTCCAGCAACAATCATTGCCTGCAGCGCATCTTACCTGATCCTAGCAGTAACCGCGGTCGGAGCGCATCCTTACCTGGTCCGGGCTTCCAACACTTACTCGGGAGCTCATCTCGGCCAGCATCCTCGTGAATCCAGCCATCCATCATACGTCGGCAGGTCTTCGGACAGCTGCTCCTGTCTGACTTCGCCAGGCCACCCCTGCAGGATAAAAGGACAAATACGGTTAGAAACAACATAAAGACATTACGCTAAGGTCACGCACAACTCAATCCTTGCGCTGGACCTTAGAACCAAACTTACCATCTATTTGGGACATCGTAAACTCCTCAGGCCTCCATTGGGGCTTGCTTCCAGCACCGCGACTCCTTTGGGCCTCTCATCACCTATTGGGGAGAAGGAAAGACATTACAAGGGATATGGACAATAATCACAGAAAAAAGGACATTGCAAAAGAATACGGACAATAAACATTGTGGAAGAACACTTACCTTTGAAGTGGTTCAGTCACAGCCGGTCTGGGCTGCCATGCACATGGACCAGTGTAGAAACTAGGTCTATCTAAGGTGCCCCTGCACTTTAGAAGCAGGATGGAGAGCTCACCCTCATAAATAAGCAGGTGACGCTATATGGGTAAGCTCATCACCACATTCTGGGAAGAAGGGTTTGAGGGAAACCGCAGCCATATCACAGCATTCTCACAGCCTCTCGTATTCTCGCAGGGGCAGTATCAACAAACAGCGCAGTCCACAACACAGGAGCAGGGGAAGAAGCCTGACCCAGGGGAGCCAGTTCCAGGGAGGGCTTCTACAGTGCCCCAACATCCCCGCAGAGACCAGGTGAACGTAACAGAACGCGAAGCCTCTCTGAATCTCTGCCTGGGCGTTTTGGAGACCTCGGAAACTGACCCGTTGGCCCAACTACTGGGGGAACTGTGGGCCGAAGTTCATGCCTCCAGACAAGAAACCAATGCCTTAAGAAGGGACCTTATTGTAGCCCGAGAACGAACTGATGACTTGGCAAGACAGATGCTTCAGACACATGCAGGTCAGGTTCCATTACCTGGCATCGCACAGCCTCCTATGCCGCAGCCATCGCCACCAGTTCAAGTGGTGCTTCCAGGTGCAGTGCCACTGGCCCCGCCCGAACATTTTAGTGGCGATCCTAATAAGTATGCCATATTCATTGTCCCCTTCACTTTCTGTGCCGACCTGGGGCTTTTCCTAATGATAGCGTAAGAGTCGCCTTTGTTCTTTCATATTTAGGAGGCAGCGCAGTGGACTGGTCGATACCATTAGTAAACCAGGATGATACTCTACTCCGAAACTTTGGAGAATTCCAATGGGAAATAGAAAAATTGTTTGCTAGGCACACCCAAGGACAAGCCCTGGATAACAAGCTATTGTCCCTCAGGTAGGGAAACCAAGATCTGCTGATTTATATTGTTACCTTTAATTGTCTTGTAGCACAGACAAATTGGCCAGAAGAGAAGATGACCACACTTTTTTATCGGGGATTACATGGGGAACTAAAGGATGTGCTAGCCCAAGTGGTCAACCCTCCTGAAGGTTGTGCGGAGTACATCAATCTGATGGTACAGCTTGACCACAGGTTGCAGAATCGAAAAATGGATCGCACAAGAACTGAAGGGAGGTCGGTCTATATGCGACCCCGGGACAATCAAATCAAAACCCACGAACCAACCGAGCGTATGCAGATCAGGGGATTACGGGCTCCTATCTCCAATGCAGGGAGACAACAACAACTCTGTTTATACTGCGGAAGAGCAGGACATTTCCTCCGGGAATTCCCGGTAAAAACCCCAAAAGGATAGTAGGTGCAACGGACAATGGCAGCGAAGAAAAGGAACAAAACCCAGAAAACTCCAACGCCCGACAAGTGTAGGGTTCCACTTGTCGAGTGAAAAGAAGGAATCTGTAAAGACCTTACATCTGGTCATCCCGGTACTTTTGGTCAAACACCAACAACCGTCAAAGGTACATGCCTTGGAGGCATATATTGATAGCATAGCGGTGGGAAATTATATTGATCAAGATCTGGCTGCACAAATAGGCCTTCCTCTCCAGCAAAAGCTAAAATCGGAAAACGTCACAGCAGTGGATGGTTCTCAGTTGTCATCCGGCCCAGTGACACAACATACCGACAAAGTCATGCTGATGTGTCAGGATGGTCATCGGGAAGACCTCTCTTTCGATCTTATTGGGGCTCCTCAGTTCCAGATGATCTTAGGAATGCCATGGCTGGAAACCCACAACCCTAGGATTGACTGGTGAACACGAGTGCTGACCTTTCATCAAGAATTCGCTAACATCTGCTTCCACAAAAGTGTGAAGAACCAGGAACTCAAGATGAAATCTATCCTGGGGCTCTCTGGTTCCCTACCCCCTGAATATTTGGATTACTAGGATGTATTCCAGAAGGAGCAAGCTAACACCCTGCCTCCACACAGACCTTACGACTGCCATATCGATCTGGTGTCTGCAGCACAAATCCCCAGCTGTTAAATTTACGCTCTAATAGAGCAAGAAAACCAGCATCTGAAGTCTTACCTGGATCAGTACCTAGCTAACGGATTCATCCACCCGTCTAAGTCCCCTGCCTCCTCGGCTCTCTTTTTTGTACCAAAGAAAGAGGGCGACTTAAGAACTTGTATAGTTTATAGAGCACTGAACCAAATCACAGTAAAGAACAGATACCCCCTGCCACTCATCCCAGAGCTGCTAGATCAGGTGAAGAATGCTCAAATCTACACAAAACTGGACCTATGAGGATCCTACCACCTTGTGAGAGTTAAAAAGGAAGACGAGTGGAAAACGGCATTCCGAAACCAAATATGGACTTTTCGGGTATCAGGTCATGCCCTTTGGATTATGTAAAGCCCCGGCGCGTTCCAACTCTTTATGAACGATGTGTTTCACGAATTGTTGGACATTTGCGTACTCGTTTACATTGATGACATTCTTATTTACTCTACGTCAACGGAGGATCATGTTGGCCATGTAAGAGCAGTTCTGGAAAAGCTTTGTTAGCACCGGCTGTTTGCCAAATTGGAAAAATGTTTCTTCCATGTCACAGAAGTTGGATTTTTGGGCTTCATGCTTACCCCAGGAGGAGTTCACATGGACACACGCAAGGTGGATGCTATCCTTCAGTGGTCGTCACCAACATCCACAAAAGGAGTACAAAGTGTGCTAGGATTTGCCCATTTTTATCAACGGTGTTAGGCAGAAACCTGTGCAATTCCCTTAGGGACCACTGCAAAAGATTTAGGACTACAGGTGTTTGGCAGTAAACCCACTTGGTAGCAGTCTGTACCACACAGATTCACTTGGTAGCTGTGGCTGAGCAGTCAGACTTCCCTCAAGAAGAGTTAGGCAGCATGCAGAGTACACACAATAGGTACAGAGACACAGGACCACAAACAAACACTGACCAGAGCTTTGGTGTAAAAGTATATAATTATTTATTTAAAAACACACTTGTAAATTACACTAGCAAAAAAGGAGGTAAGTAATTTCAGCACACAGTCACTATCATATAAATACAGCCCTATTCACTTATTAGACAAGTCTTAGTGAGGAACACCACTTAGTTTCAGACAGAGGTGAGCGCTTAACATAATATGACACTCCAATAAGTTATAAAGAAAGGGAGGGAAAAAGGCAGAGTTAAAGAAGCACACAAGTTTCAATATTTTTCAAAGAACCACAGTAAGGCAGGATAGACAGAGTTCTACTGGAGAGCAAGGAAGTCAATTGCAAGGCCCACTCTTGGAGAGAGCAAGCAGAAGGGGTCCAGGTTCACAAGTGGGGTTATGTCCAAAGATTCTTTGTAGATTGTTTGCACAAAAAGATTGAAATTAAAGTCAGGCAACGTTAGCTAGGTTATCCCAGGCTAGCCCAGGTTAGAAAGTTGAGGCTTTACTGTCACCCCGAACGATCTGTCGCAAGGGAAGCCAGGTGGGACACAGTACCTTAAGTGTGAAGGAAGCTCCAGCGGGGGCAGTTGTTCCTGGCAGCAGGTGCAAGTCGGTGTTTCGTCCAGAGGAAGAAGAGGTCTCACCGTGGAGGAAAGATAAAGGTCGTTGCACTGCCAGGGAAGAAACCAGCCGCGGAGTTCTCCGGTTAAAAGGCACTACCCTTCTCTTCGTGGTAGTGGTAAACCGTGGTATTCCGGTTGCCGGGGTGCTTGGCACGGGCAAGGCGGCCACGAGATGCTCCAGGAAGATGAAAAGAAGGCGAAACTGGTTATCCCCACCAGTCAAAGGAAGAAGACTCTCCGGACTGGAGATCTCCTCTGTCGTCGGGAAAAGTGGTGAGACGGTTCAGCAAGGCTCCACCGGTGGTGTCGTCATTGCAGGTTGGCTCAGCTTCTCCCTCCTCGGATTCTTAGGTCCTGTGGCGACTTCTGAAGTTCCAGTCCCCAAAGCCCTGCTTTTATGCAGCACACCCCCATTCACTCAGCCTAGCTGTCAATCAAACATGCTAAGTGGTGAGCCGGCCGGCTCACCACTTGGGCCAATCACACAAGAGTGCGACTTGAGTTACTAAGGTAACTCAGTCCAGGGTGCCCAAAACCCCCTCGCGCAACCCCTGTGGTACCCAGACAGAGTGGCACCACTTTTGGAGGCTTCTGTGGAGAAGCCCGCCAAAAAGTGGAACAAAGGGCTCGACTTGGGTTGGAGTCACAGAAGAGAACACAAACGCCATTTTAGAATCGAGTTCTGGCAAAAAATACCAACCGGTGAATTAATATTAATTAAATAAACCAGCGGTATGTTCGAGGCTATAAGAATTAAATAATTAAAGTTGGTAGCCTCGAACAATGGGAAAATCCCATAGAGATATATTCGCGGTCGAATATAAAAAGTAGTATCCACTGCCACCAGCCAAAACTCGATCAGGGGGGACGGAGACGTGCCCCCTCGAACAACAGACCCAGGGGCAATCGAATTGCCCCGACCAGTACGTACACAATATGATGGTTTGTACTGGTTTCTGTTCATAATTTGGAACTAGTAAAGCCAATGGTGACTTTACATGCTCTGGGAGACAGTAGTCAGTTCAAGGGTATGGAGTCTATGTTGGGGGGTCGCTACGACACCCCTGGGTTACGGCACGGAGGGTGCTGTGTAACCCACGTCAAAAACGCATGACACCCTATGGAGTAAAAGACCCCATAGCCCATAAAACACATGGAACGATAAAGGAACACCTTAAATCATGCCTAAGAGTGGGAGTAAAAAGAGTCTCACTCTTAGCAGGAGAAATAATAAACCCCAAAAATCCAGCAAAGCTGCTCGGGGACTCACTAGGTTTGGGAAATTAGCTTTTACAGAGAATTCTCCCTAACACTCGCCCCCCCCCCCAGACTAAGGGACAGGAGGATTTAATCCACTCCTGGATGAACCTCATACCTCTAGTCGATGACCTACATCCTAGAGAGTCCATCAGCATTTTGATGGTGACACCCTGACCTGTGCTCAATGGTGAAATCAAAGGTTTTCCTTTGTAAGCTATATGACCTACAAACCCTTTGAGGAACATCAGTCTTTTTAAAGTTATAGGGGATCTGGTTGACCAGTCCCTCAGAAGTTGTTACAACTTCTGAACCTGTGTTAGGCTTTTTTAAGGGGTCCTTATAAAGAATTCCCTTAGATCTATAGGGGCCTCCAGAGGTCCTCACCACCTCTCTGTTGGGAGAAGGTTGGGTTTTAGGCTTCTTGGTGGGAAGGGATGGAGATAAGCAAGGTACATGCTCCTCCTTCCTCTTAGATCTACCTTTACCTACTTTAGGAGTTTCCCCCTTAAGACTAGGAATTGTGTTGGAGTCTTCTCTGGAAGGTCCAACAGTCTGAAGGTTTTTGGTCTTAGACTTTTCTTTTCTGGTTCTCCACCAGCACTGAGAATTACCAGTTCTCTTAGGCCTAGGTAGGGTTCCAGTAGGTCTATCCACCTTTCCACAGAAGCAGGGGGAGTCACAGACTCTATAACTGGCGGAACAATGATGGAGCTTGGTTGGGGCTCCCATTTCCCTAACATTTTAGCCTGAAATTTGCCTGGGTCAGAGGTCAATTTACCAACACCAGGGCTTGTAGTGGGGTTCTCAGTAGAGGTTCCCACAGGCTTAGAGTGGTTCCTTAAGGTGGCCTCTCTAGCCAATTTGGTTTGGTTCTGGGTCTCCATACTGGGAGGCCTGGGGGTACTGGATACTACTCCTAGAGTTCTTAGATCATTCCCCAACAGGACTCTCCTAGGCACCTCAGTCTTAACACTGACAGGAATCAACACTGTCATGTTATTACACTGAATGAGGGCTGGTAGAATTGGAACCATTTGGACAGGGCCTCCAGACATCTTAGTGGGGCTTTTGCGTGCCTTAGCAACATCCTCAAGCCTGAAAAAGCTCTCATCCACTACTGCTCTGCTGGCCCCAGAGTCTCACCTGGCAGGAGTATCCTGGCCATTGACAAGAACACTGTCCATATAATAAACTTTAGAGTTTTCTGGTATGGAGTTGTACACACTCCTATTCTGATCACTAACCAGACACATGGACTCTATTGTTATACTTGCTTGAAGACCCAAAGGTTCTTCAGCAAAGACTTCAAAGTGAGCACTAGCCATTTGGACTTCCTCCTCAGGAGAGGAGTGAAGGCTAAGGAGACGGTGCTGATCCCTGTAGGTTTACCCTTACATCTGGGATCTCCTTTGATGTGGTCAGTTACCCCACAGAGACAGCATGTTCCAAATGCTCTCTGGAAGGGTGGCTTGGCCTGACCTCCTTCTGGTTTGTGACCAGAAGGTACACTAGCCTGTTGTGGTTTACCCTGGGGTTTACCCTCGTTATTTTGTTGTTTGGGGCCCTCTTTGGGTTGGGAGGTATTAGAAATCTCTTGGTTCCCTTTTGGTGGCTGCTTTCCCTCATCCTTTTTCTGAGTGACCCCTGAATCCTTGTGAGTAGTCCTGTTGGCAACACACAAGTCAGCAGCCTTAGCTAGTTTTCTAGGATCTAATTCCTTTGAATCAGCCAAGTGCTGTCTGAGCTCAGGAGAGCAGGCATCATAAATGGACTCCAACATTACAAGATTTCTCATTCCCTCATAAGTGTTCACCTTGTAACCCTTAATCCATTCCTCTAAGTTTTTCAAACACTCACTCACCCAGGAAGCCCAAGGGGTACAATCATTCTTTTTGAGGGTTCTAAACCTCTTAAGATACTGGGAAGAGGTCTTCCCAAATCTAGCTATCAAAGCTAGCTTCACACATTCATAATCCTTTCTATCCTCCTCCCCCAACTCCATTACCACATCAGTTGCAACAGGGGGGAGCCTAGAGAACAACCAGGAAAGTAACTAATTTCCTGTAATATTCTGGAGCCCATGACTATATTCAAACAAACTCAACCAATCCAACACATCCAACTTAGGCTCATACATACCCACCAACTCCTTAGGCATCCGGGGTCTTTTGGGACTGGAACTCCTAGAGGATTCGGAGAGAGAAGCACTTTCCACAGACAATTTTTTCATTTCTAGCTCATGGTTGAGCTCCATTTCTCTAAGCCTTAGTTCTTGGTGCCGTTGTTCTGTTTGAGCATTAATTCTTTTGAATTCTAATTCAAGCTTCATTTTTTCTAGTTCCATAAACTGAGGATTAAGTGTGGGACCTGGTAAGGGTCCAGTAGGTACAGCTGGCAGGGCAGGTAGAGGCCCAGGGGAGATAACTCTAACATCTCCCCCCTCCTCTTCTGCTTCTGACTCAAAGTTATCAATACTACCATTCATATCAATATAATTGCTGTTATCTACAGTTGCTGGCGTGGTAGGTTCCTCGGAACCACCATCCAGACTTTGGTTTGCTAACAACCTTTCTATTAGCTCCATTTTCTTGCCTTTAGTCAGGAGATTCTTATGCTTACAGAGAACTCTTAAACAATCAGCAGTTTTTGTAGCAAGGGACTCTTAACTATAACTTTCCATAGTTGACAGGTTTTAGAAAATACTTCTTTTAGTGCTAAGCTTTGTGGTTAGTTGCACTAAGGTATCTTTAAGCACACTAAAATGCATACTCAATACAAATCCCACCGCTGTACACCAGTGTTAGGCAGAAACCTGTGCAGTTCCCTTAGGGACCACTGCAAAAGATTTAGGACTACAGGTGTTTGGCAGTAAACCCACTTGGTAGCAGTCTGTACCACACAGATTCACTTGGTAGCAGTTGCTGAGCAGTCAGACTTCCCTCAAGAAGAGTTAAGCAGTATGCAGAGTATACACAATAGGTACAGAGACACAGTAGCACAAACAAACACTGACCAGAGCTTTGGCGTAAAAGTATATAATTATTTATTTAAAAACACACTTGTAAATTACACTAGCAAAAAAGGAGGTAAGTCATTTTAGCACACAGTCATTATCATATAAATACAACCCTATTCACTTATTAGACAAGTCTTAGTTGGAAACATCACTTATTTTCAGACAGAAGTGAGCGCTTAACATGAGATGACACTCCAATAAGTTATAAAGAAAGGGAGGGAAAAAGGCAGAGTTAAAGAAGCACACGAGTTTCAATACTTTTTCAAAGAACCACAGTAAGGCAGGATAGGCAGACATCTACTGGAGAGCAAGGAAGTCAATTGCAAGGCCCACTCTTGGAGAGAGCAAGCAGAAGGGGTCCAGGTTCACCAGTGGGGTTATGCCCAAAGAGCCTTTGTAGATAGTTCGCACAAAAAGGATGAAATTAAAGTCAGGAAACGTTATCTAGGTTGTCCCAGGCTAGCCCAGGTTAGAAAGTCGAGGCTTTACTGTCACCCCGAACGATCTGTCGCAAGGGAAGCCAGGCGGGACACAGTACCTTAAGTGTGAAGGAAGCTCCAGCGGGGGCAGTTGTTCCTGGCAGCAGGTGCAAGTCGGTGTTTCGTCCAGAGGAAGAAGAGGTCTCACCGTGGAGGAAAGATGAAGGTCGTTGCACTGCCAGGGAAGAAACCAGCCGCGGAGTTCTCCGCTTAAAAGGCACTACCCTTCTCTTTGCGGTAGTGGTAAACCGTGGTATTCCGGTTGCCGGGGTGCTTGGCACGGGCAAGGCGCCATGAGATGCTCCAGGAAGGTGAAAAGAAGGCAAAACTGGTTATCCCCACCAGTCAAAGGAAGAAGACTCTCCGGACTGGAGATCTCTGTCGTCGGGAAAAGTGGTGAGACGGTTCAGCAGGGCTCCACAGGTGGTGTCGTCATTGCAGGTCGGCTCAGCTTCTCCCTCCTCAGATTCTTTGGTCCCGTGGCGACTTCTGAAGTTCCAGTCCCCAAAGCCCTGCTTTTATGCAGCACACCCCCATTCACTCAGCTTAGCTGTCAATCAAACATGCTAAGTGGTGAGCCGGCCGGCTCACCACTTGGGCCAATCACACAAGAGTGCGACTTGAGTTACCAAGGTAACTCAGTCCAGGGTGCCTAAACCCCCTCCCACGCCCCTTGTGGTACCCAGACAGAGTGGCACCACTTTTGGAGGCTTCTATGGAGAAGCCCACCAAAAAGTGGAACAAAGGGCTCGACTTGGGTTGGAGTCACAGAAGAGAACACAAACGCCATTTTAGAATCGAGTTCTGGCAAAAAATACCAACCGGTGAATTAATATTAATTAAATAAACCGGCGGTATGTTCGAGGCTATAAGAATTAAATAATTAAAGTTGGTAGCCTCGAACAATGGGAAAATCCCATAGAGATATATTCGCGGTCGAATATAAAAAGTAGTATCCACTGCCACCAGCCAAAACTCGATCAGGGGGGAAGGAGACGTGCCCCCTCGAACAACAGACCCCGGGGCAATTGAATTGCCCCGACCAGTACGTCCACAATATGATGGTTTGTACTGGTTTCTGTTCATAATTTGGGACTAGTAAAGCCAATGGTGACTTTACATGCCCTGGGAGACAGTAGTCAGTCCCAGGGTATGGAGTCTATGTTGGGGGGTCGCTACGACACCCCTGGGTTACGGCACGGAGGGTGCTGTGTAACCCACGTCAAAAACGCATGAGACTCTATGGGGTAAAAGACCCCATAGCCCATAAAACACATGGAAAGATAAAGGAACACCTCAAATCATGTCTAGGAGTGGGAGTAAAAAGAGTCTCACTCTTAGCAGGAGAAAAAATAAACCCCAAAAATCCAGCAAAGCTGCTGGGGGACTTACTAGGTTTGGGAAATTAGCCTTTACAGAGAATTCTCCCTAACAAACGGTTTACTCCAAGGTTTTCACAAATAGTTCATCGAATAACCTCCCTACTGAGAAAAAATAAGACATTTTTCTGGTCCCCCGAAGCAGAAAACACCTTCCAGGAGCTGAAACTTGCCTTCACCTCAGTACCAGTTCTTCGGCACCCTCGACCCAACCTGCCATATGTGGTCGGAACAGACACTTCCAGCATATCCATGGGAGCAGCATTGTCAAAAAAGGACCCGGACACGGGACAACTACATCCCTTAGCATTTTGGTCCCGTAAGTTTTCCGCGCCGGAATTAAACTATTCAATCACTGACAAGTAACTGCAAGCAATCCAAGGAGCCTTCAAAACATGGAGACACTATCTTCTGGGAGCAAGACACACGTTCATGGTTATCACAGATCACCGTAATCTGCAATACTTGAAGGCTGCCGGGGCCCAATCTTCACGCCAGCTTTGCTGGGCTCTTTCCTTTGCAGAATACAATTTTATCATTACTTACTGACCTGGAGTGCGCAATGGAAAAGCAGATGCCCTATCACGCATGGGTGAGGACAAAGAAGCTTTCGCAACATCTGAGCCTGCGGCCATTATTCCCGAAGAACGGATCCAGAACCAAATTGCTGCAACCGTAGGGAGCACTTAAAAACCGATCTCCGATCTTGGATGAACCAAACAGCACAACAGGAGTGGTTAGCTGGGTGAGACCAATACTGCATCAAGGATAATCTACCCTATTTTCAAGGAAGATTATATATTCAGGACAAGAAATTGCAAGACAGGTAATAGTAAACTACCATGAATCATTAGTGGAAGGACATCCTGGGATTGCCAAGACTCGGGCCAAAATTCAAAAGGGCTATTGGTGGCCAACCTGGAGAAAAGACATTGCCCAATTCATTGCAACCTGTGGTGTCTGCGAGCAACACAAATCTCAGAAGTTAAGTCCCACAGGGTTACTACGTCCCTTGACTATACCACCAGCACCATGGCATACGCTGTCTATGGACTTTATCGCTGCCTCCCTGCAACGGGTTTAACACGATCCTGGTTATTGTAGACTTATTCTCCAAGATGGCCCATTTTATTCCATTGAAGGGGCTTCCCACTGCTTCCGCCTCTTGCCACTGTGTTTTTGTAGCAAATTGTCAAGTTACATGGTTTCCCATCGGTATTGATTTCAGATCATGGAACACAATTCGTCCCAGCTCTCTGGAGGAGGTGCTGCAAAATAGCCAAAATTGACCTCCGGTTATCCACGAGTCATCATCTCTAAACCGATGGCCAAACCAAATGGACCAATCAGACCCTGGAGCAATATTTGAGGTGTATTTTGCCAAAAACTGAGGAGTCCTGGAAAAATATCCTGTGGTTGACCGAATTTGCCTACAGTAACTCCATCCACACTAGCAACGGACAGAACCCATTCTACACAGTGCACGGCTGCATCCTCGAATGTCCACTTTTGATTCACTTGACGGATTGGAAATGCCAGCAGTTACTACATTGTACACGACTATCACTCGAACCCTTAAAGAAGCAGCAGAAAACCTGACCAGAGCCAAAGAACAACAGAAAAAATTAGCAGACCGACATCGAAGAGAGGCTCTGCATTATCAAGTCGGGGATAAGATTTGGTTGGTGTCCAAGAACATTCCCTTGAAAGGACCCCAAGCCTTCCATTCCAGGTACCTGGGACCTTACCCCATCAAAGCCATCATTAACCCTGCTGCCATGAAATTGGATTTACCAGCTAACATGCAGATCCATCCGGTATTCCATGTTTCTCTATTGAAACCAATGAAACCTGATACTTGGATTGAAGCACCACCCGAGCCCGACATCATAGAAGGAGAACCGGAATACAAAGTCAAAACCATTCTGGATTCCAAGATAGTGCGATCTAAACTGTACTACCTTAAAGACTTTAAAGGTTATGGACTTCAAGACCGTACATGGGAGCCTAGTGAATTTGTCCATGCCCCACGACTAATCAGAGAATTGCATCGTAACAACCCCACCAAACCAGGACCAGGAGGAAGAGCGCCCGTGAGAGGGGCCTTGAGGGGGGGTGCTGTCATGGGCACAGAGCAAAGACCACAAGCTCCATCACATAAAGGGTCCAGTTGGACCCAGTCCTGGCGCGTTTGGCGCCAGGCTCATGATAAAGTGTGCTCTGCACTTTTTTATTCTGGTGCACATGTTATTTCCTCCCCTGCAGGGTCCCCATGTGCATCCAGGTCGGGCGTGGCCATAGAAATACATTTGGCTGCACATGCAGCATCTTCTGGGAGTGGCAGGGTGCTGTCACAAGGCAGATGAAAGGGGCGTGGCTGGGACCGGTCTATTTAAGCCTTCCCCGCCCGCATGCAATCGCTTTGCGGTAGTCTGCTCATAGCAGTGTAACGCTCACCGCAGCCTCAAGCGCTTCTTACCTGATTCCAGCAATACCATCGCCTGAAGCGCGCCTTACCTGATTCCAGCAATAATCAGCGCCTGCCGCGCATCTTACCTGATCCTAGCAGTCATCGCGGTCAGAGTGCATTTTTACCTGTTTCGGGCTTCCATCACTTACTCTGGAGCTCATCTCGGCCAGCATCCTCACTGATCCAGCCATCCATCACCCGCCAGCAGGTCTTCGGATAGCTGCCCCCCCGTCGGACTTCGCCAGGCCACCCCTGCAGGAGAAAAGGACAAATAAGGTTAGAAACAACATAAAGACATTACGCTAAGGTTGTGCGGAACGCAATCCTCGCGCTGGACCTTAGAACCAAATTTACCATCTATTCGGGACATTGTAAACTATTCAGGCCTCCATTGGGGCTCGCTTCCAGCACCGCGACTCCGTTGGGCCTCTCATCAACTATTGGGGAGAAGGAAAGACATTACAAGGGATACGGACAATAATTCCCGAAAAAAGGACATTGCAGAAGAATACAGAAAATAATCATTGTTGAAGAACACTTCAGTTTTGAAGTGGTTCAGCCACAGCCTGTCTGGGATGGCACGCACATGCACCAGTGAAGAAACTAGGTATATCTAAGTCGCTCCTGCACTTGAGAAGCAGGACGGAGAGCTCAAACTCATAAATAAACAGGTGAGACTATATGGGTAAGCGCATGCTTACCACATTCTGGGAAGAAGGGTAGAGGGAAACCACAGCCATATCACAGCATTCTCACACCTCTCGTATTCTCCCAGGGGCAGTATCAACAACCAGCGCAGTCCACAACACAGGAACAGGGGAAGAAGCCTGACCCAGGGGAGCCAGTTCCAGGGAGGGCTGCAACCGTGCCCCAACGTCCCCACAGAGACCAGGTGAGCGTAACATACACACTGATATATATATATTTACTTGAATACAGTGTTCCAGCCTGTCCATATTGGATTGGATAACATCCATACATGAGGGCTATTACCACCCCCTCTTGATGCTGGACTAGTACTAAAAGGTAGGATGACACCCATTTGTTGTTTTGCTGAATTACTTTTGATTCACTAAGCCGTCATTTTTTAAAATACATGTCGCGCCCATTTACTAATACACACATATATTTGTTTCTCTTGAAGACACAAAACACATTTTTGTGTATCTAAAATTAAAATTGAACTCGTACTGATGAAGGCTCCATAGTTGTGGAACCATAGTCCTGGCTCATGAGACGACCGAAAACACACTGTGTCGACTACAAACACAGCAACCATTGACACTGCAATGATAGGGCAGGACCCATACAAAAAAAACAAAATTTGAATCTATCCTGGATTGTGCAGGGTTTATAAAGCTACATTGAGAGGAGAGATTTATGTTACCAATAGATCTCAACTGTATACAATTGACAATTGTCCTTTTGTGTCTGAAATTGAAAGGACTAGTTATCGCTTCGAATATAGATTCGTATGAACGCCCTATTAAAGGCCATAGAATGTGCATCAATTAATTGTTTTTAAACAAATATGTGTTCTTTGGTACAAATAAAAAATGTGTGTTTTAGAACAAACAGAAAAGTCTAAATACCAACTGAATATTTGAACTATTTGGGTGTGACATATATAGTCTTGATCACTGGTACGTTTTGTTGTGTACATAAGGGCTCCACCTGCACGATCTAGGCAGTGAAAATGTGCCTTCAGAAGTCCAAAGGTGCACTCAATGCACACATGGGTCCTGCTGTGTGCGTGGTTGTAGGCTATGTCGTGAAGTGTTTGTGGATCACGTACAGGGGTCATTAGCTAAGCCAGCTGTGGGTATCCGCAGTCATTTGCATGGGGAGAGGCACAGACATTAGTCACTGTGAAATGTGTGGGGGTGAACTTACACAGCATCATTGCAATGGTCATCATGTGCATGCTTCATCCTAGGACATGTGCCCGTACAATGTCTGTGCATGCTGTGTCACTGGTATCATTAATTGATGACTATTGTATTGTCATCACATGCACCCTGTTACGTTGCAGCAGATATATTGTGATGTGTCTGTCGATGACATGTGTGCCTGGTGGCTGTCTTGTGCCTGTGTATTGCTCTTGTGCATGTGGCTTGCTGGGTTGCCTATCGGCCTTCCCTATTCTTTTGGGGGAAGTGGGCCAGCATTATGGGCTGGGTGTACACGGGTACATGGGTGCAGCACTGGCAGTACTGCTGTTGTGTACAGCAATGTGGCACTTTGTTTTTTATTGCTTTTGATTGTGCATGATGCATTGTGGTAACTATAGTCGTGTGTGGAATAAATTGCTGCTGTATGTGTTCATCTGCATGTCCGTCAAGGTGTGTTCAACATGTGCATGCTCCCTGGGCTGTAACCTCTGATTGATGCGGGAGCTGGCCGTGTACTGGTTTTGCGTTTTGTAGTCATGCCATGCTTTTGGTCATCATTCACATCCCCTCTCCCCAATTTGGTCAGGTGCTTCACAGTGCATCGATGCTGGCAGTTTTACCCACTATCCAGCTCTGTTGTCCTCTGTGCCTGTCCATATATCCTGGTAGTGTGCTGTTCTGTAGGACCATGGAGTGTGGATGGAACCTGGGTAGCAGCACAGCAGTGGGTGATGATGAGGTTGGGGACCCAGGTTCCCTGCACATTGAGGAAGTGGTAGTGCTTGCAACTTCGGTACACTGCTTCATGGGCCTGGGTGGCCACCAACGCAACATGCGTGCAGTCCAGGGCTGCAATCACATTAGGCAATTGGGCTACGGCATAGAACTTTGCCTTCATGGCATTGACTTGGGCTGGGGTGGTGGGCAGTGCAATGTGGTATTGCAAATACTGCAGGAGTGCATCCAGCAACTGGGCAAGAACTACACAGCTGTGCCATGCCGTGCATCATGGCCACAGAGTGCTGGAAGGTGCCAGTACCTAGGAACTATAATACTGACACTAGCTTGAGCAGTGGGGCACAGCTGTACTGATGTTTATCCTGCACCCTATGTCCTCATGTATTGTACTAAGCAGCTCAGTAATGGTCTCCCTGTTGAGGTGGTACAGGGTCACCTACTGGGTGTCAGTGAGGGTCCAGGGTGAGGGCCTGTCCCTGGAAATGGGTGCACACCTTGCTTGTGCTCTTCTCCTTCTCCTCCTCCTCCTCCTCTTCTTCCTCCTCCCCCCTCCTGTGCTATCTGTGACCTGGCCTGCTCCTCTTGCCTCTCTGATTCCAGGCACAGCCTGTCTCAGCTCATAGTGGCTAATGGCAGCATGGTGTGGAAAACAGTGTTTGGATTAGGGGTGTGCCTTACGTAGCCATTTGCAGTGCATTGGTTGCACCTCTGCATTGATTTTTGCCTCCTGTGTCCATTTACCTCCAGCTAGATGCTTGAGGTAAATGCGCCGTGTTTTGGAACGTGTTTGCGCCAGTTTTCGGCGCTAATACCGACGAGGATCGGCACAGGATGTAATAGCGGTGGCTGTAATAGCGCTGTTTGCTTTTACAGTCTGAGGTATTTGTGCCAGCTCATGATCCCGCAGAGCGGTATTGCTGCCGCTATTACCATTAACACCGCTTTTAAGGGTTACTGCCAAACCTGCAATGAGGCCCAATATATGCTAACTATGAGAAGAGAAGTTTTTTTAAGTGAATTTGATTTAACAATTGAGATCTCGATTTTTCGCTGTACTTTAGTTTTGAAAATCACGATCTTCATACAAGACACATTAATAATACATACAAGCAACAGTAATTTGAGATTTAATAGATAGGGGATATATTTAATAAGCTTTAAAGAGAGATAGGGCTCGAGTCACTTTTGTAAAGTGATACAGTGAAGAGTGAGAAACATATGCACTATTTTTTCAAAGATCTCGATTCCTGTTTTAATTAGGTGAGTAGACCATTTGAAAATCGAGATGTTTGCGATCAGAATTGTGATTCCGAAAAGAAAAGCGTGTACACAAAAAAAAGTTCACTATTATTACATGGCAAACATTGGGCCTCATTACATGTACGGCAGTGCAGCTAAAAACAGTGTAAATGTGAAGATCATTTAAATACTAAAGGTTTGTCAGTGGTGTAAGTGTTCGGAAGGAGGCGATCAACACACAAGTGGCATTGTGGTTATAGATTTTTATTTGGTTCAAAATTAAAGTGGAAAACCCTAACTGTCCCTAACAATAAGAGGGGTTTCCCTGTCTCAACAAAATACTAAGAACTCAGTCAGGATGTCCGTCTAAAGCAAATAGTCCACCGTCATGTGCCAAAACCTATTTCCGTCCCTTACACTCTTAACTAACTAAGGAAAAATTAGGATCTTCTTAGTCCAGAAGAGTGACTCCCTTCTTTTGGACTGGGGCTTTGTACTGGTGATGAGACGTGTTCTCCAGATTGCATAAACAAAAAGTTCTAACAGTTCTCTGAGAGCATTTCTCCATTGATGGCAAGCACAGAAAAGAAAGTCTCTTCAAATTACTTATTCTATTCACAATAGCAGTGGGCTGGCTCCCTCTCCTCTTGGACTCATTGTGACAACTCAACAATATCTCCCTTCCATGGGTCTTTTCTTAGACTTTTTAGATAGTTCAACAAGTGGTGGGTGAATATCTCTCTTCCCCTGGTCTTTCTCAGACTTTTTTAGGAAGCCAGAGGAAATGACTCCTTTACCTCTGAATACTTTGCAGCTTCTCGTATCCCCAGGGGGAATGACTCCCTTCCCCTGGTTGGTGTACAGCATCTCTGCTATTTGTAAGATAAACCTGGTTCACTGTCCTGCCAAGTACTATGATTATTCATACTATGGCTTCTTTAATTAGTATAGCAGACCTGGTTCACTAGACTGCCAGGAGCTGCTATTGTTTATATAGTGGTTGTAATAACTTCTCTGTATTTGGGGTTCCCAGACTCTTGTTCCAACTGTAATTATTTCTTCATACTCTTTCTTGTACTTAGGGTCTCAGATCCCTACTGTATATGCAGTTGTTCCTTTAAGGCCTCTCTCACATGCTTTCTTCCCAGCCTTGAACTCCAGGGTACTTCTACCCTTCTTAATGGGTTCCCAGATCCATCCCCCATTCCCACCAGCTAGCCCTGGCAAGTCCCTAACTTCAGGGAGCTTTCGTTCAGGCTCCGGCCAACTCCAGGAGTCGATCTGTTCCACCCCATGCTCTTTCGAGTTGTCCGCCCCATGCCACAGCGTCTACATAGCAGCTGCTTGCTGATACTCTGCTTTCCACGGCACAGTCCCTTCTCTCTGGCAGACCTCTGTGGTCTGCTTCCAGCAGGGCAAAGGATCCTACTTGCTTCAACCGTTTTGGGAGACTTCAGCTTCTCGCCTCGCATCTCGCTCCTCTGATCTCACTTCTCCTCTCTGCTGACCTGCCTGTGCCTCCTCGAGTGAGGGCTGAACAAACTCTTCAGTATTTCTTCCATTTTGATGCATCAGCATCTTATTGATTGTCCATCTTGACTAGACTGCTGGAGTTGGTTCAATGGAGTGCTCTCCATTACTCTGCGCCTGTTGTCTCAGTACTGATGTTATTCATCTCAACTGGATTGCTTGGAGTCCCTACTCTTCCTCGTTTCAGTACTTTGGAAGATATTTGGTTGCTCTACCTTACATAGGTACGTGGTAGAGTGTGGAATCATGTTACTCTGTATAGGGTAGGGAGATGAGGGAGGGTATGGCGTATTTCTGGTATACATTTTTTAGAGCAACAAAAGTAACATCTGGTGATCTTTTGTTCAACATAGATGTAAAGAGCTTATATACGTCTATTCCCCAATGCCAAGGTTAAAGGCAGTTGAATGGTTATTAGTACAAGAAGACATTGTAGGAGCCTCAAATGTATTTATTATGGAATTACTAGAACTTATTGCACAAAACTAACACTTCAAATTGAAAAAACGATTTTACCTCTAAGTATCATGTACATCAATGTGTGCCATCATGGCATCTACCTATGCTAACAGTTTCATGCATAGATTTGAGACCGAACACATATTACAACCTCCTATCTGGTACAAAGATGTAAAGTATTGGCAGAGGTACATGGACAATATTTTTGGTATCTGTAATGGCACTCACTCAGAGACTTAGAACCTTTTTTAGAATACATCAATAAGATTTACAAACGCACCCGGTTCCCTGCTGAAATCAGCAATACCTCAGCTAAATACCTAGATTTCTCTGTTGAAATCAATAATGACAAATTGACTACCAACTTGTACTGCAAATCTACAAATAGGAACAATCTGTTACATAGCTTGAGTTTCCATCTGCCTAACACTTTAAAAGTCTACCTTAGAGTCGATCTATAAGAGTAAAAAGTATTGTTTTTGATACGGTTGAGAACTTGAAACAGTTAGACAACATTTTTAACAAGTTATTAGAATGAGGATACACAAAAACCGAGTTATCCATAGCATAAAATAAAGTAGATCTCAACACTAGACATGAAACTCTGTCTCCATCTCATATGAAAAACAACCTGATCTGATTTATGTGACCAGATATTGCACATAGAGCCATGAACTGCAAAACATTATAAGGAAACATTGGAAAATAGTTTAACATGGTGACAAACTTAAATTACTGTTTGAGAATGCCCCAGTATTTGCATATACTAGGAGCAAAAACTTGAAAGAATTACTTGCACAGACCAGCAGGCCAACAATTAGAACCACTTCCAAAAGAAACGGGCACATTTCCATGTCTCCAATGTAGTCATTGTAATTTTGTGAACAACAGGAATGTAGTGTACCATCCACAAAATGGAAGAAACATTTTCTTGAAGGACTTTGCCACATGTGACAGTTATAACATTATTTACTGTATTGAGTGTCCTTGTAGACAATACTATGTGTAAGGGCAATGTGCACTGTAAAGAGCATCACTCAAGTATACGCACCATGAATTTGATATCCTCAGTGGGTAGACACTTAATCAAACACAACTACCAGATTTCCCAAATCATAATGCAGATCCTGGAGGTGATAAGAACAACAGATAAATGCCTCAACATTGCAAAATGTCTCGACCGGAGAGAAGCTTACTGGATTGATCATATGGATCATATGGACTCAGTCATTCCTGGAGGAATGAACGAAGAATGCAACCTCAACAGTTATATATGAACTTTGGAATAGAACTTTATTACAACACTAACTTACTTAATTTTTGTATGATTAGAGATGTATCTAGGCTGAAGAAAATATTCCCCATATTACAAATGGACTTAAAATAACACATTATAACAAGTATTTTTGTATGCACAACGTGCTCTTCTTTCTGTAGAAATCATATATGTATCTAGGTCAAACCCTATGTTATAGGAATGAGAATTACATAATATTCCAAGGTTCCAACTCTCACAAGAGCAGGAAAACAAGACAAATGTGAACTTTTAATTGTATATTCTCACGTTTCCCTATTTGTTGACTTCACATTAAGAGGCCTAAATATTCTTTCTTATACACATCATGCACATGATGTTTCAATTTTGAGATATTTGCCTTTAGTAACTACCTGCTAAGGAATATACTTGCTCTGGTATTTGGGATTATAACACAACATCTTTTACATAATTATGAACCGCTTCCCGAGGCATATACAAATTATTTCCACAGCTTAGATATCATACCATTCTTTGGTTACCACAGTTCTGATGCATATTCACCAATTGTGCCATCAGGTGCCCAGCGTAATGTTGTCACCATCTGAGTGAAATCACGGTACGTAAACATGGCCGTACAGCATCTAAAACCAGCAAAGAATGTTATCCACAAACACCCTTATCTCTGAACATCATTTTTTTGATCCTTTCTCTGACTAAGAGGCAAGCTTTTAACCCAGAGAATTTAAAAACTAGAGTTCTTTCTTCCCTCAAAAATGGGCATTACCATCATAACTTTCCATCATATTTACTTAACAGGATATTCAAAAATTCTCATAGATCTATGACAACATGATGACGGATGTTAAGGTATTTCTTTTTTGATTTTTCTAGCCTGCCATTTTAAAATTGAACACAAACAATGCGAGTATGAGTGAACCAATGAAATAGTATTTTCTAAAGAAAGTATTATGAAATGTGATAACTTTTGACATTTTTCTGTCAATTCTTTTTTTTTACCTACCTGCAAAAATGTTTCACGATATACACATGTCCCTGAAGCTGGGTATTTGTTATCCGAAATGCATTGGCCCATAAATTGCATGTTTGTACCTGCCATTAAAACTGCATCTTTTTGTTCCTCAATGAGTGTTCATGTCAGTAATTTAAAACAAAAAAGTTGCAGCAGTGCGGAACACCTAGATTCCAATAGTTCCCGGACAGATTCCTGCCAGGACAGAATTGATCCTTTAGTTACTGCCACTTTACCTCTGAATGGACATAGCGCCATACTAGAAGTTTGGTAATAGGGGAGAAGATTTACCTCCAGCAAAAAGTTGGAGGTAAATCTTGCTCCTTACTGCCCAAAATTGGCAGATTCATCAAGAAGTAGTTCTGCAGATGGTAAATCTACCAAACAATCCCCATGGAGTTCTATGGACTCCAGAAATTGAAAGTTACCACCACTTGTAGCCCTGTGGTAACTCCTTGGGACCAAGTGGTGATAATGGTAATCGAGTTT
This sequence comes from Ambystoma mexicanum, assembly GCF_040938575.1. Taxonomy (NCBI): domain Eukaryota; kingdom Metazoa; phylum Chordata; class Amphibia; order Caudata; family Ambystomatidae; genus Ambystoma; species Ambystoma mexicanum. The sequence goes on along the minus strand of NC_090928.1, from coordinate 387,567,141 downwards.
GGAGGTAAAATTACAACCACACTCATAATGAGGCCCAATATATACTATTTGGGGGGGGGGGTAAAGAAGTATTTTAGGTGAATTTGAATACACAATGAAGATGTCAATTTTCTTTGGCAGTCAGCACTGAAGAGCTAATTTCAGTTGGTGTTTATTTAATTTGTATATTGATGAAATATCCTCTATTAGCAATGGATATTCTTAAACTACGCAACAGTGGCTTCCTCCCCATTCTCAGATCAAAATCCTAGCCAACATTGGTGGACCCAATTGGGACTTCCTGCACCAATGCAAGCCAGAGTACTCATGAAAGAACACTCATCAAACTGTGTTCACTCAAGTATCAGCTTTCTAAATGACAACACAATTAAATGTAGAGGGCACAATACCATGCAACAGCAAGCATATATGTTTCCTTGCATACATTTTCCACATAATGTGTCTCACATTCAACTTCCTGTGAACTACACGAATGGGGGCTATTACATATGCACTTATGTGGAAACAGGTCACCTCTCAGTAATGTACATAGATTTTAATAAATGCTATGTCAACGCTCGCCTACAAATGACTGGCTTCACTTAGCACATGCATAATTCTACCCAACAACATTAAGGGGAAGGAATAATGCAAACAATCTTGTTTCACTGAAAATAAGTGTGTGTGTGTGTATGCAGATTAATGGCATTTTCTTAAAAGTGCCCATAATATCATGGTGAGGCTTGAAATATTTTTTTGACTGCAAAGAATTATGAGTATGCAAATATCCCAGGGAGTGTATTACTGCTACAGTATCCAGAGAAGCCTATCTCACTTTTAACTGAACACTGTCACCTATTATTGAGGGCCATTACAGGAGCACATTCCTTGGGGGTCAGGGATAAATGAGGAGCCACTTTCAAAATCCAAGTCTGATGATTCAGCAGTACAGTGAAGAAAATGTTCTGTTTTTTCATTGAAGGACCGCAACCTCATGTAACAGTCTAGGAAACAGCACCTTCTGTTTCATTAATGTGCTCAGCAACAGAGGGCTTTTCGATATAATCATGTATTCTGTGTTTAGAACCTCTATCACTCCTGCATCTTGTTTATTCGTTAAGACTGAGTTGCAGAAGAGGGGCCATTAGTCACAGGTGAAGACACTGCTTTTTTAAACCTCTGAATAGTGCTGATATTAACCTAGAAGGCAAACCTCTGCAATTTTTTAAAAGGGCTCCACAAAGAAACTCAGGCTCTTATTTGTTAAGGCTGGAATCAGAAAGGATGGGTGAAACAACTAGAGGCCTTATTCTGGGCCCTGTTCTAATACTCGTTTATTCCATATTTTTGGACGGTTGGAGTTAAGATTTTTCAGCGAGTAAAAAGTAATTTGCATTGCCAATTTAAATACTTTTTAGGTGAGTGGAAATATATTTTAACTCTAGAACAGATATCCTTTTGTAATCTAATCTTCTTTCCACCTAGCAATTCAACAAAATATGTTATCCCTTAATGCTCCTCTCCAGATATGACTGTAATATTTCTGGAGCTCCTTTTTGTGTCGCTGCTCTGCTGGTATCACTGATCCAAACATGTCACTGGAAATGTGTGGGCAGAAGCAGGGCTTAGGCTTCACATGTCCACTGTTCCCATGTTTTTGTGGGGCACATTTGTACACCCTATGATTTTGTTGGGGGTATTTTCCATTTTTTAGGGAGTACATGTGACTGGTATGCTTATCAGTAGGCCTGTTCAAAGTAGTTTTTGTCACTGCCCTGTGCTCAGGGCAATGGAATGTTGATGATAATCATTGGCACAGGAATTCTGATCATCACATTTTGTGGTGCAACCCTTGGGCGCCTGCCTCACACATGGGTCAGCTTCCCCCTGCCCATTGGTTGTTGCTGCATGCCACTGGCACCTGCCGATCCTTTGCCAGGGGTTCTGTACTCCCAGGGCTGTTCCCAGGCATGAATGTACAGACCAGATTGCCGGGCTGATCTGGAAGTCCTGATGATAGCCAATTTGACATTTGTCTCCAGTTGGGTCTATGAGTAGGCTAGACACCTTTGCCCAGACCTCCCCTTCTGTCACCCAGGGCACACAGACTACAAGAAAACAAAATCACTGTTTTCTGGATTACTGTAGACTGTGTATGGGTCCTGTTATTGCTCCACTTGCTCGCTGTACCACCATGTTGAATCCCATTTTCCCCACCAACACGGCCAAGGGCCTTTACGCACCAGACTTTTAATAAGAAAATACAATGCAAAAAACTAATCAGAAACCACTAAGAAAACACCCCCACTATAAAAAAAAACACAGAATGCAGACTTTTGTTAAAGAACACTCTAGGTATATGAGCAGTGTGTTCAGGCACAACATTGCCATATTGTCACTGTTCAAAGGATAGGTCTTTAAGAACATGTTAGGGACGGGAGGGCTTAAAATTCAGTAAGCTCACAAAAGGTGTCCAAGGGAGGCAGGGCCTCTTCACACTACCTTTAGGTTTTGTCTTTGAGGCTCAATGCCATTGAGCCAGGCTTTTCAGCATCAAGCCAGAAGCCTGGCAGCTTTCGGCACCGGGCCAGGGCCAGTTTGTGGAGCAGCGGCGCCAGGTCCAGATATGCAGTGCTGTTCAACAGTGGCGACAGCTTGCATGTCGAAATTACTGGTGATAGCAGGTGATGTCGTGTCAGTGACCAGAGGCATAGAGAAATGAGACTGGCCTTCGGCAGCAAGAGACTCAACCAGCTCGACACAGCAATGAGGTACCTTTGGCAGCAACGTATGTGGAGCTTTAAAGAAGCTGATGACGAGGTAGCAGTGTTGAGTTGGGGATGCTCGAAGACTTAGCAGCTCTCACATGCAGAGACAGTGGATATTTGGTGACAAGTGAAGCTCTGAGATGCAGAGGCGGTTGGGCGTTGAGGTTGGAGTGGACTCCTGCGGTTCCTGTGCATTGGTTTGGACGGCGTCGAAAGTGCCCAAACCAGTGTCTATGCAGTTTAGAGCTGCAGGGTGAGCTAGTGGTCACTTCCTTGGATCTGTGGGTGCTGGGAGTCCAAATCCAAGGTCTCCAAAATAAGGAGAGTCCTTCTGTTCTGTACTCCTAGCCATGGAGTCTGGTTGGAAACTATATGGGATCCTCCACCTCCAGCGTCACAAGCTTACTGTAGGGAACACCACTTATTACCATTGGTCTCCTATAAAGAGACAGGAAACTTTGAACAAACTGCAGGGTTGAACAACAACATTCTGCAGTGAGTTATGTAAGGAAGGCATGGTATCAATGTAAGACACACACAAGTGACCACAGTTCAAGGGTGTTTATTGAACTTTATCAAGGGTGTGAAAAACACCTATCTAAACCTAAATCTAAGATGGGAGCAAGCTATGACCATCAAAATAATAATAAAGCATTCCTAGTCCGCTAATTTACAAATAGTGTAGGGAAATGTTCATGAAAAAGAAAGAAGTGTTCACAAAATAATAAGTCTGGATGTTCAGCCCATTGGCCTCCCCTGCCCACATTTTTAGCATGGGACAAGGCGGTTCACTCGAGCATAGCACACTCTTGGGCTTCTTCTACACAAGGATACAAGTCCTTTTACCAACATCAGGGCCTTCTATGCCCAAGTCTCTTACGTTCAAAGTCTCTTAATTCAGAGAGCCTGATGTACCAAAAACAATTTAAAAAGTTCCTTTCCAAATAGTCAAGTCAGCGATTCCCTCTCCACCCCAGATCCATCTCAGCCATGCTCATAGCCTTCTTTTATACAATTAGCCTCTCTCAGCCGGGCTCAGGCCAATTTTAGTCCGCAGGCCTCCCTCAGTCGGGCTCCCATTTGCCACAGCAATATCTTCTCGGGTGACGCACATTCACCCACGTGCCCGCTCTTCCGGCCTCAGATCTCCTTTTATACAATTAGTCTCCCTCAGCCAGACTCAGACCAATTTCAGTTTGTAAGTTATCGAAGGCTTTTGAATGTGCACAGGATTTAGCTTGACCCACTGCAGGACCACTTCGATTTCACAGTTCAATGATTCTCATAAACTCAGTTGGATACCAAACAGAGACCTTCCACTGAGCACCCATGTGGCGCCGGACCACTCTGTATTTGGTACATATTTCAATTTCATAAAGTTTATTCACATACAAGTCATCTTTCCTCATACAATGTTGCCGCTTGCAACCTTGAACGGTCTGCTATCAGTCTCTCTGACTCACCTGCTGTGCTGAATTCACTGACGCTTTGTTGTCGGAGCTACAGCGGCAATCGCTTCTCCCCGCCTTGGCTATCAATGTGGGAGGGCCCCGTGTACCTTCTACATGCACTGCACTGTTGTTCAGCTTTAATTCCCGGTCTTATGTTTCTTTTCCTCAAAGCCTCTTGAAAGTCACGGTCCTTCTCTGAAAAGGTCAAGGGTAGTTCCCGCTTTGCTGCCATGTCTGGTCCCATCGCATTTCTCCTCTGTTTAAACTGCCACCTCGGTATTGCTGCTTCCTCGTGTGTTTTGCCTTGCTCAGAGTGTGCTTTCGTGCTCCACCTTTTATCTGTGTGGGGAAGTGTGATGGAAGTCAGGTGTGTGTAATTATCAGCAATTGCCTGACTCTGCCTGATCCTTGTGTTGGGACATGTGAGGTATATGGCTCTGGTGTTAGTCCGTTGTCACTCACGATGAACTGTCTGTGAGAAAGTGTTTTTGTTGGGAAAGGAGGGGGTGACCTTCTAGGTATCCTACCTGGTAGGATGGGGAAAAGGTGTTATAGGTCATCCTCCTGCATTGATGCACCACCAGGAATGGATCCAATAGTGATGGCTGTGTCCTGGCCACCTGGATTAAAGATCCCCCGGGACTAGCGGGTGAGACACCTTCAGTTTTCTCACATTATTATCAATCAAATATTCTGATATTTTGTGATTTGAGAGATGTACAGCAGTTTCACACGTAATTATTAATGTTCTTTATTAGAACCATTGATTTTCTGAAGACATCAGCATCAGAGAGAATATTATCATTCTGAGAACAGGTTAGTGGGATGAGAGTTTTTAAAAAAAAATTAATTTTACCAATCCATGGTGAATAGCTAGTAAAGTGATTTCATTGAATTGTAGGATGTATAATTGATTTACAATTGAGACTGCACCCTGATGGAGAATATTGAAATATTCTCGACGCGTTTGGTGATTTTCTCACAGTCCTATTTTATTGAAGAATCAAGAAACATCACATGAAGAAAAATATTTGTAAATATATTGGAGATTATAAAACGTTTTGAATGATTATTAACATATGTTGGCAATGATTTGACTACCAGTTATCAGTATGTTGATTGTGAAATATTTCATTAAATTTAATTGTAACAAATTAATTAAGTCATTTATTAACATTTTATCAACTTCATGAACATAAACTGACCATTTGACATGTATTCACTTAAAAGAAAAGTGTTTCCCTCGATTAGAGTGCAGAAAGTGAACAACAAAGGTTATGCTGTGATTTTCTTTTGATTCAGTCAACAGTGAGGCCTTGCTCCAACATCAGCCACATCCACCGTTACCTGATGATAGCTAGGGGACATTACCTGGTGATAGCTAGGGACATAGGTCCCTTTGCCTTGGATGCCTTCTGTCTTTACCTCTATAACAGGCGACTTGGGAGTAGCCAATACTTCCAACAGTGAATATTTCTTGTCCTTTCAGAATATAAGATTAATCCAAGAATGAGCAGGTATGCCCCTGCTTTCTATCACAGGGGATTGGTCTAAAGCAAGCATGCTGTAAGGGGTTCAATCCCAGTTGTTGTAACAAGTGCATTTTGCCACATAACATCACACCAAGAGTACCCTGCTTCCAGGAAATGGAGGGCACAGGAAAATGAAAGAGAGCCCTAACAGTAATTAAGATGTTGCCATCCTTCTCCAGGATTACTGTTCCTTTTGGCTAATCTAACTCCACCCCTTCCCATGCCTTCTGACTTCAAAGGAACTCCAGTGGTTGGCAACCTAATGTGAGGGAGGCTTTTTTTTATGTCAGTGCCTGCCTTTGAAGCATGCCTACCAGGAGACCTCCTCAGGGAAACTTGTGTGCCCTGGTGGAAATGTTGCCTTTCCTGCAGGAGAATGGATAGGGCAGCATCCTGGCCATTGACCCACTGGCTGTGGGGGGAGACCGTCAGACCAGACACCAATTCACATCAGTCGTGTCATAGCGGGCCCTGCTCACAGAAGGCTTAGTGAAAATCCAACTAGTTGGCCCTGGAGATAGCTCATTCCCACCTGACAGGAGGTCACTTAGGGCAGAGGAAGATGCAGGCCCAAATCATCAATAAGTTTTACTGGCCAGGAATTCATGCTGACATAAAAAATGTTGTGAACAAATATAATAAATAAACATATTCCAGTCCTATCAAATCTTTCAAAAGACCAGTACTCATATGCCACCACTGGTTCCCTTGAATCTGTTACCAATCATTGAAACTCCATTCTCACCAATTTGGTTTTGACATTGTGGGGCCCCTAGAACAATCTACTTTAGGGAACAAGTACATTTTGGTAATTGTGGATTATGCTCTGCGATAACCAGACTCCTTTCCCCTGAGAGCAAATACAACCCAGTAAATATTGAATCACCTGCTCCCTTTCTTTTCAGGAGTGGGGTTTCCAAAGGAAATATTGACAGATCAAGGCTCTACATTTATGAGCAAACTCATGGAAGTAAAACAACTGTTGCATATTACCACTTTAAGGACCTCAGTATATCACCCATAGACAGATGGCATTGTAGAAAGATTTAATAAGACACTAAAGACCATAATCAACAGGGATCAGATGATTCCATGGGCTTTATTTGAAGTTAGGGAGACCCCTTAGGCTTCTAAAGGATTCTCCCCATTCTAATTACTCTATGGACGGGAGCCCCGGGATGTCCTAGATATGTTGAGAGAAACCCGGGAAGAAAGAGAAGAAGCCCCAATACCACTCTCCGAAACTGCAAACCGGCTTAAAGAACACATGACGGTAGTTAGGTCTTTGGTACAAGCCCATATGGCCAAGGCACAAAAACAACAGTAAGCCTCCTATGACAAAAAGTATCTTTAAGATCTTTTTCAGTAGGCCAAAAGATATTAGTATTGTAACCCACTTCCAAGAACAAACTAATATCTAAGTGTCATGGACCATATGAGGTGCTAGAACAGATGGGACTTTGTAACTGCAACATTTCCCAACCTGATTGCCGCCTAAAAAGGCAAATATCCCACATTAACCTTTTAAATGAATGGAGGGGCATCTTTCAGAGTCCAATGCCACTATTTTGACCTGTTCATTACTGGAGGGTTCTGGTAACATAGCCCTAATTCCACCTGAGCTTACTAACGAGCAAAAATAAGATCTGTATGATCTCACAAGGCAATTTACTGATGTATTTAGAGAGGAGCCAGGAGGAGTGAAGGGTATTTATCATCACATCTGCACTCCAGAAGACAAAGTGGTACATTTAAAACCATACCGATTACCTGAGTCCTGAAAAGAAACCATCATCCAGGAGGTCAAGCAGATGCTTTCGGCTAATATTATTGAACCATCTACTAGCCCGTGGTCCTCCCCTATCGTGTTGGTGGTAAGAACCGATGGGAGTTGGAGATTTTGTATCCACTTTAGGAAGGGAAATGCCATCTGCCTTCAACACTTACCCAATGCCATATATTGACGATCTTATTGAACAGCTGGGTAATGCTGTCTATCTTTCTACCATGAACCTCATGTAAGGCTATTGGCAGGTTCCACTATACGTATCTGACAAAGAGAAAACTGCATTCGCTACTACTAAAGGTCTGTTTCAATTTAAAGTATTACCATTTGGTCTACATGGGGCTTCCGCCACATTTCAGAGATTAATGGATAACATTCTACAACCCTACTCTGACTTCTGCAGGGCCTATATAGACGATATTGGGATGCAGAGTAAAACATGGGAAGATCATTTATATCACCTTTACACAGTCATGGAAGTGTTGAGAAAAGCAGTCTTAACCGCTAACCCAAGAAAATGTAAGTTAGCTCAATCTGCAGTCAAATACCTGGGCTTTTTTGTGTGGGCTGACAAACTTGCTGCTAAAAAGGCCCCTGAAGATTGGGCTGAGTTCTGTTTGACTTTGTTCAATAGGACCATGAGTACTGGTAAAATTCCAGTTTGGAAAAGAGAGGTGGTGATTCCCATTTACAAAAAGGGCGACCGAAGGGATCCTAGAAATTATCAACCAATCACGCTGCTAGATGTCCTGGGCAAGGTCTTTGCAGGCATCCTACTCAAACGCCTAAAGGAATGGGTGTTGAAAACAAAATCATACGACCCTAGGCAAACAGGCTTTGTCAGACATGTAGGCTGTGATACAAATATATTCCTAATCAACCTACTTAAGATGAAGTCCAAGAAGGAGAAAGGAAACATTTACCTTGCCTGCATAGACATGGAAGCAGCGTTTGATTGCATCATCAGGAATCGCCTATGGGCTAAAATCGCTAAAAATGGAATGCCCGACAGATCTACTATCCGGCATTATGGCCCTATATTCCGGCACCGTGATGCAAATCAGGCTAGACCAGGAAAGGAACCTCACTAGAGAAATAAAAACTGCAAGAGGATTGAAACATGGATGCCCCCTTGTGCCCATTCTCTACAATGTATTCATCTCGGATATAAAGGAGATCTTAGACCCGCCTAGATATTGTCCACCAAAGATAAATGGAACATCGGTCGGCTGGCTTTTATTTGCTGACGATTTTTTGGTCCTCCTGGATAAGACCCCCATCGGCCTCCAGAAATAGCTTGATGCTATACAGATCTATGTAGACCATAACGCCATGAAAGTTAACGTGGGGGAAACCGAGATTTTGACGATGGAAAATTCAAGATTAAAAAGCAAGAGACAAACATCTTGGGCACTGGGCCTAAATAAAATAAGATTAGCTCTTGAAATAAAATATCTAGGAATACTAATTAGTGCGAACCATTGGGAGAATCCATGGCAGCTCAACCTCCAAGCTAAAATAAAGCAACTAATGGCCCAAGGCATAATGACAGGAAGGAAATATAGAAAATTCACCCTACACCCTATTGTTCACTTCTATGACCAGAAGGTAGTGCTGACATTGACTTATGCAGCAGAAGCGTTTGGGGCTACCCTGTGAGGTGTGGGAGAAATTAGAGATCACATTCTGGAAAAGGATCCTGAGACTACCAAGTGCTATACCCATGGCGATCTTCATACACAAGCTTGGTCTTTTGTCCCTAAACATGCGGATTGTCTGGAGAGTACTCTCTACCTTTGGAAAACTTAAAACCGTCGATTGCCTGCCCCACCTCCATATCATAATGATGAAAAAAGAAGGAATGACGGACTGGGCGCTAAACCTGTGGAGAGATAGTTGCTTGAGTATTCTAATTGACCTAGGCCTTTCAGTAGAGGAACTCTGCAGAAAACCCCTTCTGGTTAAAAGTGCTCTCTGGACAGCGGATTGGTCAGAAACTGAAGCCAGAAGACCGAATTCAAAGAGAAATGTCCACCTCCAAAACTCAGGGATTTAGTGCTGAGGTTTCATTTGAACATTCTGCATATCAAGGTCACCTTGCTAAGATATGTAAGCACAGAGGAAGATGACAAATTTCGCCTCTGCAATCTTCACCAGGAATATCGCTTAAGCACTTGATTCTTTTTTGTCCAGCATTAACACCTGAGAGAACTCTTTTCCTGCATGATCATATGGTGAGACGTTTTGGAATAGACGCTGATGCTTGGTGGGAATGCCTCTATGGAGGAGCAAGCCCAAGCCTAATGAGATCTTTGGCAAAATTCATAGAGTGTATCTTCGAACAAGAACTTGTAGGGTAGACTCAATTAAAATGTAAATAAATCAAAACCGGGTATTCAGAAGGATATAGTGAGTGATCTAACTTGTTAGGATAAGTCAAACTATACGTTTTTCCGTCTGAGGTGGTTCAGCGGGCCTACCAGTGACATTTGGACTCAGTGAGGCTAACACAGACATACAACTGCCATCTAAATTCTAGCAATATTGTGTTTCCCTAATTGTTTCATCATCCCCCCATCAGTGTGGCTTGCATTGATTGATGATATTGTTTATTTATTTTGGTAATTCCCCCCTCCTTTCCCTAATTGGGGGCTGTCTAAACCTTAATCTTAATTATTTTTATGTTTCTGTAATGTAATAACTTTCTCATCAATCTTTTCATTTTTAGTGCTATGGATGTTTGTAATAGTAAAAGTCGTAATTTGGATTGGATGAATTGGGACAGCAAACGTGTGTAATAAATTAAATGCTAAAAAAAAAGTTATGCTGCTCTGGACAGCCCAACACCAAAAACAAAAAAATATCTTAGAGCCTTTTCGGAATTGATAGGCTACTACCTACTACCGCTGATTTATCCCAAACTGTTCAAATAAATCTGCACGACCCACAGACACACTGAAAAACGCTGAATCCCAAAAGATCATGTGGCATGAAGAAGATGAGATTTGTTACACCACACTAAAATAGACCTGTGTCAGAACCTCATTTTGAAAGTAGCTGATTTATCAAAGGAGTTTATTTTACAGATAGATGCCTCTTTAATGGGACTGTGAGGAATTCTCTTTCAAAATAATGAAGGACTGGAACCCCCAATATTAAACATCAGTAGGAATCTGTTTCCCCGGTTGAAAAACTACTCAGATATCAAGCCTGAGGCCCTGGCAATCAAGTGGGCTATACTCCATCTCAAATATTACCTACTAGATTGTACATTTAGACTACTGACTGACCAACATCCTTTACTGTGGATAAGTCAAAGAAAAGAGTCCAATCCAAGAGTTATGCGGTGGTCCTTGGACCTTCAGCCGTATTGTTTCACAGTGGAACATTGAAAGGGTCGAGATCAGGGCAACATCGACTTTCTTTCTCGGTTTCCCTGTGAAACATTTAGGTCCAACCCACATAGGGGAATGGTATGTGAAGAACCTGAGGGTGTCCTCACTTCTTTTCCCCCGGTATCCTCTGCTCAGGTGGCCCGGTAAAGGCCATTGCTTTTGGACCCGAGTCTGGGGGTGGATATGCGAGGGAGGATCACCTGGGTGGAGGGAACTTGGGGAATGGGGCGACAACACCTTTGGATAAGACATAGCATCCCCCTGTCCCTTTTCAAAGTGAACCTGATATTCCCCTAGCCTTTGTAGGATATTATCAGTCTTTGTCCCTTTCTTCCACCCAAAATGTCCCACAGCCATTTCATCTTAAGACAGGGACAAGGAGGAAACAACCGGGAGCTATGCACACTTCCATGCATTCACACCACTTTGGTACTGAGATGAGGAAGAGGGCTTTGGAGGAGTTCCATTGTGATAGCCAGGCATGTCCAGCAAATGGGTTTCCCCATTGCCAGGCAATTAAAGTGAAGGACTTACACCAGTAGACATTTAACAAGCCCCAGGTGTATAAGAAGGATGACCGCCCAACAGAGGGAGAGAGACGGCCTGGAGAGAAGGAGGCGGCTCGTAGAAGTGGAGGGGGCTGGAGAGGAACCAGAGGCCGTGCTGAGTGGGAGTGCGAGAGAGATGCCAGGGCCTAACCGACTGTGAGAGGGTCAGAAAGCCTGCTGTCCTCCCCACCCGGTGTTCACAATAGGAGCTGTGGGACACCCAAGCCTACTCAGCGCCGCAGATTGCTGCGAGCGTGAGAAGCGCTCTCAGTAGCTTCTGCTGTGGAAGAGTGGAGCTATGCATTGCAGAGGATGGTGAGCGCTGCTGCTGTGACTCCCGTGAAGAAAATTCAGAGCGAACAGTAGCCGGGAAGCAGAAGCGAAAATCCAGAAAGAACGGTCGAATACCGGTGAGTGCAAATAAGGGAACACTCATAACGGGGCACTCTGGGGGCTGCAAACAAGCATGTCAGAATGCCAAATGGACTGAAAATGATTGCAAGGGCTATAGGAGGCCAAATCAAGTGATTTTAAATACTGAAGAAGCTGCGAGATATTGCAAGTACTTTTGTTCTTGAAAGCCAAACAAGTCGCAAGGTATTAGAAGTACTTTTGAAAGTTGCAACAAGCATTATTAAATACTGAGCTAAAAGATATGATGAACATATGTGAATACAGCCAAAGACAAGAGGAAATGGTGAACGTTTATGAATGAAGTGAAAGCAAGGTGGTGGAAAAGGTTAAATAGCACGGAATGAGTTGTGTGAGACACAAGTTGTGGAAAACCAAAAAGATTGCCAAGAAGAATGTGAAATAAGTATTGGCCAAAGATACAGGAGCCTAAGGGACTGCAGGTTAAGAGAGAAAACCTGTTTTGGCAAAAGCCTGAAGAATACAGAAGCATACCCAAGTGAATAGGGTTATCAGTTGCGTGACCTGTAATGGGTGGACTGTGTGGTCCGACAACTGCGCCTAGACCGAGTGACCCCCTACTTGTAAAGAGCCAAATGTAAGGAAGCCTGTATATTGCAACTGTTTCTAAATTGAATGGTAAATGCCAAGACAGAGCAACCTATGTGAACCATTGAAGAGCCTGATTGACTGAGGAATTGAACTGGTGCTGCTTTGAAGGGTATAGATGTGAACTGATTTTGGTTTTGGCAGTGTGTTGAACTCTTGGGGAAGGGAACCCTGAGACTTTGTGAACTGTGTTCAATTCTTGGGGAAGGGAACCCCAAGGACTTTTGGAACTGTTATGATCTACTTGGGGAAGGGGAAGCTGAGTATAAGCCAATAGCTGGAAGAAGCTCAGAAATTTATTTTTGAACACTATGGCTTTTGCTGCTGACATCCCTACACATGGTATATACTTACTTGTTACATCAAGTATAGGTTTTAGACACAGACAGACTTTTGATTTGAATTTACTGACACAGACTATCCTTTCTTTTTAGGTAGGGAAATCCCACCTTAGCATAAGGCAAGTTAGGCCTTACTCCATCCTGACATTTAAGTAAAATAAAGCTTTTACTTATGAAGTTGAATCTGTTGTCTGTGTCTTACTTAATTTTGCCTTCACATACCTGAATACTGAAATGGGCAATGATACCAAGCCCCATCATTGTGGGTAATCTAGTTAACCGTGCTTCGCACAAGGCTTGAACATATGCAAGCGTGTTTTTAACCCTGGTAGTGCGCCACGACTACAGATACTATAGAGTTCAAACGATGTTGATGTCACCAGTGTAACAATAGACCTAGAGGTATCAGTACCTCTAAGATGGTGCCACTATCAGCAAGGCCTTTGAATAGCATCATGCGCATTGAATGGTTGCTGTGCAATGACGGCACTGTGCGGCACTGTAATCATTTGTGTGGCTTGCAGTCACTTTGGAACATAGTGGTGTTGTCAAACACGTGCCCCAAAAACAGTAAAGAATATGGTGCCCCTACAACTGTGGTGTCTACAAACTACACTTACAGTGATATGGTTGCTCATAGGTGTTTACGTGCAACATCCTCACATGCTACTTGGATAGCCAGAAAACCATCAACCATGGTAACCCGTTTAGCCCAATTTCTCCGATTTGAGATAGTAGCATAAATAATGTCTGTTTGATTCATCAGGATACGCATGGCATATTACCACAGCATAGGTAAACAAAACACAGAAAAAGCATGGAACAATGTAATAATGACCCATCCCCATATTTGCCATAGGATTATGACTCAGTATAGTTTATAAAAGTATTTTGGGAATAACGAAACCAATATATACAAAGGTATTGCATGTTCCCTCCACAGATCAATGTTGTTACAACAATCCCAGCACAGTGCTCAGCTGACTACAAAAAATAGAATGAAAATTGCAGTTTGGTCCTTATGAAAATGATGTTGACCTTGTCAGTCACAGAAACTGGTTGGCCTTGATGTTTTGGGATATCCTTTATATTTTGAGATAGCCTAAATAAGAAATGGGATTGAGAAAAAAGTAACGGCTATACCTGTAGCAGTTACATATTCATATGGCAGCTCAATAAATAGAAGGAATCAACATCCAAATGTACCTTAAACAGTTGCCTATTTTAAACCCATTCCGTATTAATGACCACGGTATACTATTATATGTGGCCCATGCATAAATGGATGGTAGTTTTTCAATGCCCATACCATTGTCAGGAGTGATTTCTCACATTTGTTAAATTTGATCTCCATGGGTAATAAAGTTTTGGTTGCGTATTGTGTAAGAGATCACTCTATTAAACTGTTCATTCGTCTTATGCAGGAATGCAGTTAAATAGGTGATTCAATGTTCTTTTGCCGAAATAAATAACTTTGAGGTAATTTACTTTGAAACCATTACTTTGACACTTTTCTTCGAATTATTATTTTTTGTAATTATGGGGCCCCCTAATCCTCCCCTTCCTCTTCACTACTACCCCTACTCTAAACCCCTCCTCACCACCTTTTTGCCCCTAATGCCTTCGAAGAAAATTACTTCTAAGTAATTTTGTACATTTAAACGATACCTCTCTGGTAGTTACTGGCAATGTGTATTGTTGCTTGTTTCCTGAAATAGTAAATTCTTCTTTGGTTTCAACTACAGCAGCATATGGCAGCAATCAAGCTGACCTAAATGCCTTTTTTAGGTCATTAAAGTCGATTGTGTTTTTCCCGATTCTGGGCCAGACTTTGTCAATAATAAGATCCACAGTTATTGCAAATTGAAGTTGTATGTCATTGTCAATCTAAAAATCGGAAATTCTATATCTTACTAATAAACAGTTATGATTTAACTTTGTATTTCCACTTTGGATCTCCAGCATGCTCCTGCTGGTAATCATGTGTTTTTGAATCTATCGCATCAAGTCCGGATTCCAATTTATCAATCAGATTAAATATGGGACTCTTATGATCCTTCTGTAATTTCCTGAATAATCTTTTGCTAATGGAAGATCTTTTCTTGAGTTAAACAAGCTTTAGAGGGAACTGTTTCTTTACCTTCATTGTGGTGGATTTAAACTGCTAATTTTGTTTTTGAAGTTATGTTCCGGTTGAACTTGGCCTCACTGGAGGGATTCAGAGCATTCCGGCGCTATGCTTCTCCGCGGTTTCCGGTGGAAGCGGCCATTGTGAGCATGCACTTTGGTGGCACGCGGTGAGGCTTGTAAGTTAATCCACATACCTGCTTTGGTCCTGCCCTGTTTTATCCTGCAGCTGGTCCGCTCTCTCCCTGTGCTTGGGTTTGATTGTGACAGCAGCACTCGATTCTCCTGTCCTCTGTAGCCACTTTCAAGGGGGATCAGTCAGCTGACAGGTGGCGAGGATGAGAGAGGAGGCCGAAAACAGAGACTCAAAAGCTGAGAGCATCAAAATCAGAAATCCAGTTGCTGCTGAGTCTAGTCAGGTGTCATGTTGCACAAGCTATACCATCTATTAAATCTATACACCAGGCACAATAGACAACACCAAGACGAGTCAAGTGGCATGACGCTCACTCTATGCTTTTCCCATAGCTGTGCCTGGTTTGCAGTGCCAATTTCTTGTGTTTCTGGGTTTGTATGGGTGAGTAGCGAGTCTGCTGTGAGTGGTGCTTCTCTCAGGATTTCCTTGTGTCTTTCTTGTTTTAAGTCTCTTAATGAGAATGCCCATTACAAGGCCTAACCACTCAAGGGTGGCGCTGTTGATCTAGAAAAGTAGGCACCCCTCGATCACGATGTTATGTATCATGTTGGCCGAAGACCAACCGTCCCATGCATTCAGTACTAAAGATATATAACCATAAGCTTGACCAAAGTGCGCCATTTTAAGGTGACTGAAATCACCATTTTGTTTTCTCTAACGTTTTGCTTTTTGCTTTCTGTTAAACTACTTTGCTGAAAGAATATTCTGCTTTGCTAGTGCACAATGCAAGGCCGAGGGAGACATGTTGAAACATAACGTAGCAAACAGATAGAAATGCTCGGTCTCCTCCCGCGCGCTATCCTTGAAAGAGAGCAGCGAGGCATCCTATCAGCTCACAGGTGCCAGCAAGTCTCGAAAACACGGTAGTAATACTAGAAGCGAACATTAAATGGCATGAATTATGCTCTTCTTTGCGGCTCCCCCTTCCCCGAGCCCTGTAGAGTCCTGGAGAGCGAGTCGACCCCCAGGATCCAAATAGAAACTAGGAGATAGGAAGGCCTGGAATGTGTCTCTTCCCCCGGATGCAGCTTGCTAGAGAGAACAGAAGCATTATGTTCTTTTCAACAAAGACTTATGTCTGCGGTCTTACAAAATTGCAATTGTTGCTAAAACGAAAGTTTAAGGTGTCATACTTGTCACCGTTGTCAATCATCATGCCCAATTCAAAGGAAAAGTACGAGGGGCAGTATTGGATGTGACACTACTGATTACAAGATGCTTGTTTTGTATATATGTAACTGATGTATGTTTTTCGCTCTCTTGCGTCTCCCGAGGTCTGATAGACACACGTCATGGGGCATGAGACCAGTTGGCCAACTGAATTTACTTTGCTTTGCAATAAACCCTAGATTTTGGGAATACAACCTTGTGTCTGGCGTATCAGTCCGTGTGTGGTGATTGTGCCTTGTTTCCTCACGCGAGGGTCCCCCGTTGGCCCCTTCAAGATGGCGCCCGAATAGGGACCCTCCCCCACTTGTTCCATCGTGTACGTTGTAAAATAAGGAAGGCGGAGAGAACGGCGAGGACGGGGCGATCGAGCCGGGATCAAGAGGTGTTCGGGGCGCCACTGCGAAAAGGTGAGAGACTCCTTTGCAGATCTGCACACATCTGATCCCTGATCGACGTGTCCGGCCAGAGAACAAGGAGACGAGGGTCCCAAAACGAGGCAGAGTGAGCCAAGATACGCAGACACGACATCATTGGTTGTGTCAGTATACGGACGAATTGTGTCTTGAAAAGACAAATTGGTTAATCAGGTGAGTCGTGCCCCGATTCGTAAGTAATCCTGATATTGGTTGAGAGTTGATTTTGCAAAATCAAACGCCCAGTGTAAGTTTGATTAGCCATGGGTAAGGTTAAAACATGCCTGGGGCATTGTCCACGGTAGCAGGATTTTTCCGCTGTGGCGGACAATCTTTGGAAACTGGCCAGGTCGCGCCACCGGTGGCAACGCCTGCGTATGAGATGTATGTGAAGTATGGTGTGGGAGCAAAAATGTTTTGTGAGATTTGGCATAGACAAACCAGAAAGCAGGAAGACCTTCAGTGGCTGAATCATGGGAGTTTTGAGATGAATAGGATAGATAATTTGGAAAAGGTGTTAATACAAAAGAAAACGTGCTCTGCAGCATTTGACATTCTTAGGGACTGAAGGAGGGAAGCTATGCTTCTTTGGAGAAGTAGAGAGAAACATGCGCGCAGGCATAAATCGAAAGTAGAGAAAGCGGAAGAGAACGAGGAGGAAGAGTGGACTGCTAGTTTGAGAAGATGAAATAGACGCGATCAGTTGAGTATAGAAAAAATATATCCACAGAGAGAATTGCATGCATCAGATGAATTGATAGAAAAAATATTGACAGATACAAAACAAGGCCTAAGGCAAGAAACTCAAAAGACTGTGGCAGTAGCTGTTACTCTACCCCCTCCTGTTGCTCAGCCCCTCCCAGCTGTTCAGACCCTAGCACAGCCACAGACTGCACACACGGCGCCTCTGGTTAGACAATCAGCATCGCAACAGATACAGATACAGCCCGTTCCCATGGCCCTATCTGCACCTCCCTCAGTAGAGATCGTTTCTGTCCCATCTGCCCCCCCTGTAATTGAACTTGAATCTGGTGAATAGAAAGAAGGGGTCGGACAGAGTGGATGTGCGAGAGTGACTCGTAGCGCGATTAGTAAGGAGAGAAAGCAAGAGTTGCGAGAATAGGCTGAAATGTATATAGATGGGAATGATGAAACGGCAGCGATGGCCTCGATATTTGACTTCAGGAGGAGCAACGAAAGACAGGTATTGTTGGAATGCATGGGTGAATATTTGGTGGCAAGATGGAAACAGATACTTGGGAAGTTACCACCACAACGATTGCTAGATTTGAATGCTTTGGCCCGTTGTAGAGGGAAAGATGAAGAGATGAGGGAACATGTAGATCGGCTTTTTGAACTAAAAGGTGAACTTGACGATGAACATACTGAAATGTTTGCCACACCTGGGTATAGGAGTAGGGATATTAGGAGAGATAGAACTGAAGCGGTAGAGCCATATATATAGCGGCGATATCTGCCGTCGTCAAGACAGACAGGCGACAGACTAAGAGTGTGTATGCGAGAGGCGTTGAAATGGATTTCGGATCCTAGTATTCCCATAAGGGAGATAAATGAAGTATGTAATGAATACCCCTTGCCAATGAGAGTAGAAGCATTACGAACAATGGTTGAGGTGCTACTCCAAAAAGTAGCGGGACACAATAGAGGGAGAGGAAACGCCCAGGGCAGAGGTAATTCGAACATGCATGGAGGGCCCCTGGGATTGAATCAATGTGCGTATTGTAGAGAAGAAAGTCACTTGCGAGCACAATGTCCACACCTGCAAAATAGAAATAGGTACGGTTAGAGAAGACAGCATAGAGGGCATCCAGGAGCAAATGGCATAACAGGAATAATATGCAGCAACACCAAAATAGTCAAGGGAATGGTGCCCAAACCCAAAGTCAAACCCCTCCTCAGAATCAGAGCCAGCAGAATATGCAAAATGGAAACAGAGGGAGGGGCGGGAACATTTTCCGATACTCCTTCGAATGCGTACTATAATAACAGCAGCGACTACACATCGGATGATGTGTTATTTCCCCAATAGGACAGCCCAAGACAGGGGTTGGAACCAGTGTCTATTCCAGTGAATCAGAAAGGACCCTACGTAGAAATGAAAGTCGGGAATAGTGAGCACAGCTTCCTTATGGATACGGGGGCGCAGAAGTGTTCAATAGACCATCACTTGGTTCCGGAGATGCCACTGTCAGGGCATAAAAATATTTCAGTAGGGTTCGCAGGTACCCCAGTAATCAATCCAGAGTCTCAACCAGTACCAGTAACGTTAGGCCCATTCACTGAATACTGTCAATTTCTCTTAACAGAAAACTGTGGGGAAAATGTGTTAGGTCTAAACCTGTTGAAAAAACTCAGTGCAGTTATACACTGTACACCAGATGTAGTATTTTTGACTATTTCGCCACAGAATGTACCAGTATCAGAATTTTTGTCCAAACCTTTGCCAGGGGAATTGAGTGAAGTGCCAACTTGTATATGGGCAACAAATGATAATGATGTGGGATGTTTGAAAATAGAGCCAGTGAAAATTATGTTAAAAGAAGGAGTAACGTTGCCGCGTATTCCACAGTATAACATTTCAGCAGAAGGAGAGAAAGGATTGAAAAGTATTGTGTCTGATTTGGTAAAATTGGGGGCTGATTGAAGAAATTACAGGCAGCACGTGTAACAGCCCCATTCTTCCAGTGTATAGGAAAGGAGGTAATGAGGTACCATATCATTTCATAATTGATCTGCGTGCACTAAATCAGGTAGTAGATCCCCAATTTCCATTGGTCCCAGATGTTACCACAATTTTGACAATGATTCCAGCTTCAGCAGAATACTTTAGTGTTATTGATTTGAAGAATGCTTTCTTCAGCATTCCAGTACACCAAGGAAGTAGATATCTGTTTGCCTTCACATTAGGAGGGCGATCGTTCACCTTCACACACATTCCGCAAGGCTACACAGAAAGTCCAAGCATCTATAGCAGAGCATTGAAAGAACAGTTAAGATATGCTAGAGTTACCAACAGGATGCTTATTGCTACAATATATAGATGACTTGTTGATTGCTGCATATACAGAAGAAATTTTTAAAGAGAGTACTGTTTTGTTGTTAACACATTTGGCAGCGCCTGGCCACAAAGCGAGTATTGTCGAAAGGAGGTGACTTATTTGGGTTACCTACTTTCGAAAGAAGGGAGAAGACTGACGCCAGAGAGAATAGAAAGCATTTCTGGCATGCCTATTCCAAAAACACAGAAAGAAGTCAGAGCCATAATAGGCATGGCTTCCTATTGTCGGCAATGGATTGGCAATTTCTCATTAATTGTAAAACCAATGGTGGAGTTGACAAAAAAGGATGTTGTGATGCCTTTGCAGTGGAATGAAGATTGTCAGAAAGCATTTGACTTGCTCAAAACTGCATTATGTTCTGCTCCAGTTTTGGGCACACCAAATTATTAATTTTTTTTTAGATTGTTTGTGCATGAGAATGACGGCTGCGCGTTGGCAGTTTTAACACAGGAGCAATGTGGAAGAAATAGGCCGTGCAGCTATTTTTCTTCTGTGCTGGACCCTGTAGCGCGTGCATTACCACGATGTTTGCGAGCTGTTGCAGCCGCTGCTGCGTCAGTGAAACAAACAGAAGGGATGGTATTGGGGCACACCTTAATTTTGATGGTGCCACAATCTATAGACGTTCTATTAAATAGAACGCAGACACAACACCTCACATCTGCTAGATTGACTAGATATGAAATTGACCTATTCGCTCCACACATCCAAATTATGAGGTGTAGCGCTTTGAATCCTGCTGAGTTAATGCCACTGCCCATGGAAGAACTTGATGGAAATGAAACACCTCCCCATGATTGTTTAATGGTTACTGAGGAAGAAACGAAGGGGAGAATTGATTTAACAGATACCCCACAAAAAGAGCCAGATGGAGAGTTGTTTTGTGGCGGCTCTTGTTTTAAATTGCCGGATGGCACATCAACTGCCGCTTATGCTATCACCACATTGAAAAGTATTGTGGAGAGTAAAAGAATCCCCTACAACTCTGCACAAGCAGCGGAGATAATTGCGTTGACCAGAGCCTGTGAGATTTCAGAGAACTTGAGTGTAAATATATATACTGAAAGTCAGTACGCCTTTGGCGTGGTTCATAACGCCGGCTGACTGTGGGCTGAGAGAGGTTTCCTAACATCACATGGGGCTAGAATACAACATGGCCCTTTGATTGTGCGATTATTGTCTGCACTTACGTGTCCAAAGCACCTGGCAATAGTGAAATGCGAGGCGCATAAAAAAGTAACTTGCAAAGTGGGAGAGGGAAACGCATTTGCGGACAGGATTGCGAAGCAAACTGCCACTGACTTGAATACCAAAATGTTGACAGTACAGTCGGAGGAAGTGCCATGCATGATAGAAAATGGAATTGCCACTGCCAAAGAGATGCAGGCAGAAGCTACTGCTGATGAGATCCAAGGGTGGGCTGAGGGCTCTGCAGAATTAGATCTAGAGGGTTGTTGGGTGGACCAGAAGAGTAGGAACTGGATGCTGCCCAATTCCTATGTAACTGCGATGGTCACGATGGCCCACAGCCCCACTCACATTTGTGCCAAAAAAATAGTCCAGCATCTAGCCATGGTATGGGAGAATGCACACATAAAGAAAAATGCTGAAAGGTTGGTGCAGAATTGCATCATCTACAACACAATGTGGGGAAGGGAACGGTGACTCCAACAAGCAGTTTTGGCCCTCCCTCTATGCCATTTAAGGTAATCCATTTTGATTTTATAGAGATGGAGAGATGCCAAAACTTGAAGTATGTCCTAGTGGTCATATGTGCATTTAGCAGATGGGTGGAAGCATTTCCATTGAAAGACTGCACTGCCATGAGCACGGCGAAAGTAATGTTAAAGGAGTACTTCTCCCGTTTTGGCTTGCCCCGTGTCATATGGTCAGATAACGGTCCACATTTTGTGGGCGCAGTAATATTACAGATTTGCGCAGGTCTCCAGATCGATAAGTGATTCCATTGTTCGAGACATCCGATGTCGGCCGGTCTTATTGAACACCACAACGGAATCGTGAAATCTAAAATTAGCAAGATATGCGCAGGAAGCAAGCTAAGTTGGGTAGATGTGTTACCATTAGCACTACTGTGCATGCGAACATCTGTGCAAGCAAGAACTGAGCTCTCCCCATATGAAATAGTCATGGGGAGATCGGCGAATGTTTGGTGTGCACCTCAGCCGAAAAGGCTTAGGGAGGTTGAATACCCTGTGCTCAGCATTTATTGTAATCTCTTGATACAAAAATTGTGTTTGAATCATTAGCAGGTGCAGGAGCATTACCGATCAGATACACTGGCCCCGGACACGCACTGGAACCAGGAAACTGGGTGCTAATTAAAAACTTTGAGCGGAATACATCGTTAGCACCCAGGTGGCGTGGTTCCTATCAAATACTCCTGACAATGCAGATGGCCATTCGAGTGGATGGACGCAAGGCGTGGATACACGCAACCCACGCCGAGAAGGTCCCGTCACCATCTGAAAAACTGTTCGATCGAGGTGACCAGAAAGAAGCAGCGGTTCCTGAACCAAAAGACATGGTTGCCAGTTCTTTGCCCCAAAATCTGTCTGATCCTGAAAGAAAGCCTGAAAAGATTTCTATAAAAGAGGAAGGGCAAACAGTGCCCCAATGTTGGCCAGCAGAATCTGCATCACTGCTGGACGACACTAAACGTGTACCACTTTGGCGCCCACCAGCATCTGCCATTGTGCCGCAGCCTGAAAGGGAACCTGCATCATCACTGTGGCGCCCGCCAGCATCTGCCATTGCGCCACAGGCTGACTCCGAGCTTGAGTCTGGAAGTGCACCAGCACTGTTCATCGACCACACGGTACCAGGATCAAGGCGGTACAATCTACGACACCGAAAGAAGGAGTGATCAAATCTTCATTTTGTTGATCTTTTGCTGCCTCTGTTTCCTATTCACGGATGAAATAGGAACTGGAGGCCTAGAGGAGGGTGGCGTGAGGGTTGTGCAAATCAGACAGCCCAACAACGATGCTAACATAAATCCATGTGTCCAGAACCCGATCGGACAAGCGGGGCGCACATGATACAAAAGGCAATTGATAACTGCTCTGGAGTTCTTTAAGCAGTGTGCTAACGCATAGAGATCTTGCCCAACGTATAAGCAATCCAGGCTGCTGAGAACTGGCAGAATAGACAGTTGACATTTATCGAACTCATTGACATTCGGACGAGTGCCGCGAGGAGAGATATCCACGACGAAAATCGCTGAGGAAGACGGGCCGTGAGAGAGAATGCCAGAACCAGCTTTTGCCCCCTCCTGCACCACTGCTGATAAGGCTAACAATGAATCAAACATAGAAACTGAAAAATTGTACAAAAAGGGTTATCGGAAAAATTGTATGCTGGTTTTAACAGTAATCATGTGCATAATGAGTATAATAGCCCCAGTAACGACAGCATTAGTATTGTGGTATCTAGAGGAAGAGCACCCCTTAGAAATCCTCTTGCCCATTAGAAACATTTCCACCACTGAAAGTCCTGTCCACGTAATTACTTACACTCTGTCCCCAATGGAATTCTCTCGTAACCAGGACTAATGTCTGGCAGAGAGACTCCCAGGACCCCCCTTGCCAATTTGCATATTTAAGTAACTTTGGGTCTCACCCTAACTTACTAGGGGAATCCAGACGTGGACCCCTTGCTCACTACTCTTAGAGAGGCACAGCTCCTCCCTACTGATGAGGTCCAACCAGACCGAAACACGTGTCTGGGGATGCTGTTGGTACTCTTGTTCAGAGGAGAATTGCCTAGCATTTCGGTGCTGGACTGACCCAGGGCAGGACAAAGAATGATATGTTTGGGATATTTCTTCTCTGTGAAAGATAGTGAGCTAAAGACTCTGGGTAAGTCTCTCGAGACTTTAGATCAGTCTGCAATCCCCTGATTGAGTTTATCACTGCACTAATTCCTCATCAAAATCTCCATCGCCAGGTGCGAGTCAGTTTTCAGATGCCCTGACGGGGAGTGCTACGATGCATAGGTCAGACCACTGGGGCAGTCAGTATTCGCATCTCGGAACACCGTTCAAAAATAAGATGTAAAAACTTGACAGCCCCCTTAGTGAAGCATTACCTTACCATGAACCACACCCCCAATGACATCTTGTAGTGGGTGGTGGAAAAAATTAAGGGTGAACCTGATACCCAACACAACCTCCTGAAAAAAGGATCTAGGTGGATTCACCGCCTAGACACATACCGCCATGGCATGAATGAGATTTTCCAGCCACTCATTTAAGCTACCCATAATGAGGAGTTTGCTGGCCTGACCCCCACAATGCAAACAACCCCCCCTGCCTACACCATTCTTGTGAACTTGGACAAATTGCATCATCACATGAGCCAATTATCCCTGAATGTCTTTTCAGTCTTTGGGGTCTTTGTGTGATACAAATTTCATATACAGGTGCGGCGGCACTCCATACACGAATACCAATATGTTCCCTTTTTCTGACATTATCATACAGTAGCACTTGGTTATGTGCACACTTGCACAACTATGTGCTGTTCTGTATTAACACACACTAACCTGCTATGAGGGTCGCACCCTGGGCTACACATGAGCACCTATTTAGATGCTGTAGACCCGTGTTTTCCACGGATCGTCATGGCTACAAGCCCATCAACAAGTTTTGAGAGCGCGCGCCCGTACTCGCAGACAAACACGCTTCCTGATCCCATGGGATTGGCCCGCGTCATGGATCTTCGAGCTCCACGCACGCGGGGTCGCCAGGGACGCCTTTACATTAACAACGGCACCCAGCGCCCGCGCCACTACTGACAACGCTTAGATGCGTTCAACACCAGTTGGCCAGCACGCTTGCTCTGCACAAGACGGACTATTTGAGTCCCCCAATCAGGTACAGAGACCCCTTGTTCTATGTACTCTTGGTCGTGCACTAAATACACCTCGGGTGACGTATTTCAAACAAGTGGTCACGCAGGTTACTTGTATTGCAGCCCTTACAACTCCCCTTTAGAATCGCTGCACACGGCATCGGACCAAATGCCTGCACATGCATAATGAGCACGCGAGGAGACACTACAATTCCTTGCCACTTACACTATAACACTAACGATACCAGTGCAGTTCACCGACTCGGACTAGATTATAACAGCATCCCCGGCGAGTTCCCCCCTCTTTTTTCTCACATTCATTTTCACTTGCCATATTTTGGAAAACGAATCATCTCTATGGCTACCCTTGGTCGTCCACTTTACTCTGGGTTTTTCCCTTTTAGTGATCCTGACCTATCCAGGACTCGTTTCAGCAAATAGTCAGCTGACTAGAAGAGATATCACTGAACCACCCACCACTCAGTGGACCACAATCACCCGACCAGCAGGTACCTCTTTCAATAATCCCTCTGTCTATGACGGTAGTCTTACTATGTTTTTGCACTGCCCCCACCGGATGCCTTTGTAAGCAGTGCAGGCCTTTCAGAAGCCCCTCTTATACCACCTCTTTTGTCTTTCTGTTCTCCACACAGAAGGATCGTGTAAACCACTATTACTGTCCGTGTCTGCATATATCTCTGCAGGACGAAGTCTGGGGACCTCGAATGCTCAGCCACTGACCTCTTGGTGAATGAAAACCGAGAACTTGGGATACACAGCACCGGTAGGTAAACTGCCAGAACGGTGCTCTGAGACCTTGTGTATTATTATTCGTGCCTGATTATTGGCATTCCACAAATATACTCACTGGAGTTCTCTATATACATTGCAGGGTCACTCCCACGGAGCCCTGATGAAGGCGGACGTAATTTACTGAAAATCCCTGAAACGTGATACAAACTGGGAACACCTGTTTTAACAGTTCCCTGTTGCAACAGACTCTGTACATTCAGTCTCTGCCACGTTGGCTAAAAAAAGATATCTTGTTTTCCTTATGACCCTGGAACATTTATTGTTACAATTAGAAGGAATACCTAAACATAAATAGGAAATCATCCACTAATTAGGACACTTTTGAAATTTGGGCGACTTTATAGCCCCTCCTGTTTCTATTTTTTCTTTGGATTTATTACCAAATACCTATGTATTCACATTAGCATGTGTATTGTTATATAATAATGTAACAACCATTGATATTTATCTGCATACTAATCACACAGCATTTTATGTTTACTTTGTTGTATATATTACACCCCACCCTTTTTTGTCAATTGATGTCATTGCTAATTGTTATTATTTTTGCATATGTATGTTCCATTTCCCAGCATTTCCCTAAATGTTATGCACTATATGTTTCTTTGGACTATTAGCAAATAAATCATTGCTTCCATATCTTTGTATTCTCTAACACACTGAGCGGTTTGTACTTCTTGACACCATGTTTGGATCTGCTATTTAGCAGACCAACATCCATATCAAACTTGTGGACAGGCCTAAATTACTGTATCTGTCCAACCCAAAAAAATTCCTTGAAAACTGTACACTAGTAAGGGTACATTCATTTGTTTACATGTTATGCTCTATGGCTCAGTACCCTTTCTGAATTGAGCCCAACCCTATTACCCTTCGGGGTTCTTTATGTTACTAACTTAGGCAACCTGGTTGCTTTAGGGTATATCTCATATCTTTAGGACTTGGGTCTGCATGACCACTAACTGTAGTCCACTCCTTTTTGCTCACCTTGACCTTCTCTCCCAAGATCAACTGTTTCTCGGTGTTCGATCGCTAAGGGTGACTGAGCATTTGGACCCACTCAGCAATTCGTGACATTATCTATTTGTTATTTATCTCTTACCTGGTATGGCAGAAAGCCAGACTCTGAGCTTTACAGATCAACTGATTCAGGACACCATTTCTGGTCCTTCCTTTTTTGACCCCACTGGTACAAATCCCTCGGTAGGGACATCCAATACAGGGGATAGCATTTTACGCCTCAAGAAGAAGTGCTTCCGCACAGAACTTCATGCACACTTTCTGAGGGAGTATTTGAAGGCTAATATCATCCCTAGTGGCTTGATCATTAGGAATACCCAATGCCTTTTCCTGGATGATAAGGACTATGTGACAAACTTCAGCTACGTTGCAACCAAGTGCAGTCGGGACTTGATGGTCCTTACCATCACCACAGCATAACGTATCAGCAACAGAATCCAGAAAGACCAAGATCTGGAAGAAACCACGTTTATAACCAACACTGCCATCACCAATGCCAAAAATCAACTTTCAGACCTTAATAAACTGTTTGATGACTTCAAAACTTCAATACTAACCAGAAAGACAAAGAAGCTACAGAAGGATATTAAAGAATTCCAACTTGAAGTAGTGTATGCATAGTAGTGATAACTGGTAGTGATAACTACATCTCTGACCTTAATTAGGGAATGGCATCTGGCAACCCGAACGCAAGACCACAGAGAAACCATCGCAGGGGCGTCACCTTCTCAGGCTCAAGCAGCGGGTCCTCCTCTGACGACCAATC
Organism: Ambystoma mexicanum; assembly: GCF_040938575.1. Lineage (NCBI taxonomy): Eukaryota > Metazoa > Chordata > Amphibia > Caudata > Ambystomatidae > Ambystoma > Ambystoma mexicanum. The sequence goes on along the minus strand of NC_090928.1, from coordinate 387,539,865 downwards.
TAGGCCACAACAGGGTCGGCAACAGGCACATTTTGCATATCCCCCTCAAACTCCCCCCTCTTTCTTTCCTTTTTTAGGTGGACGTTTTGGCAACCCCCAATGGGCGCCACCACAATGGGGTTTCCCCGCCCGCAGATGCAGGGCAAACCAACGCCGGCGCGGGCAGAGGTACTGAATCCTCGAGCTAACGCACAAACAACTCCTGTCTTTGATTTAGCCAGAATTGACCTTTCAGAATCTGAATTATCTGTACTATCTAAAGGCCTTTCCTTCGTACCAAAAACCCCAACGGATTGGTACGGTTTGGAAATGGAGATACACACTTTTCTCCGTAAAGTGAGTCTGCGAACTTTCTTTCATGAACATGATTTGGATGGAGAAGCCGATGAAGATGACACTGGTCTTCACCTGCCCTCCACCTTCACTCCAACTGATAGTCAAGTCCCCCATGACCTTCTCACATTTGAGAGATGCATTTTGGAGGATTTAAACCGATTAAAAACTAGAACTGTGAGAACTAAACACAATCTCAGTATAGCGGAGAGAAGAGCTTTGACATCACTACAGAATAATAAAAAGATTATCATTAAGCCGTCCGACAAAGGAGGAGGATTGGTGATAATGAGTAACCAACAATATAAGGATATGGTACTTCTGCTACTTAATGACAGAGACAGTTACAGCATCCTTCGCAAAGACCCCACGAAGGATCTCTGTCTGGAAATAAGTAATGCTGTTACCTATGCACAAGAAAGGGATTGGATCTCAGAAAAAGAGGCAGCGTTTCTGAGCAGACCATCGGGGAGAACACCATGTTTTTATGCCCTGCCGAAAATACATAAAGACCCCCTGAACCCGCCTGGCCACCCGATTGTATCAGGCTGCGGCTCCATCTTGGAGCCTCTTTGTAAGTTTGTAGACCACTTCCTCCAACCAATTTGTCTACAAACACGCACATACTTAAAGGACACAACACACACAATCTCAGTCTTTGAGGGCCTCCCTTTTGACCCCGCAATTCAGCTTCTGGTGACAATGGACATCAAGTCCTTATACACAAACATCCCTCAAGCTGATGCCATTGAATGTGCCCGGGAGTGGATGTCCGCCGACTCCACCCCCCACAAGACCCCGATCAATTTTGTATTAGAACTAATGGAGATTGCATTATGTAAAAACTTTTTCACTTTTGATAATGTAATATACTTGCAGACCAAAGGAACTGCTATGGGTGCGGCATTCGCCCCTAGCCTGGCAATACTGTATATGGCTAAGTTTGAGAATGACTATATATTCTCTGATCACAATCAATGGCAGGTGCAGATTAGTAATTGGTACCGCTATATTGACGACGTAATCTTTACCTGGACGGGCACGGCCATTGAGCTAAATGCCTTTTGGACATGGCTGAACACCTGTAACAGGGATATACAATTCACCATTGACCATAGCAGCGCCGAGATTAATTTCTTGGACCTAATTATCAGACATAAAGAGGGCATCCTACAATGTGATCTTTACCGTAAACCTACAGACAGGAATACCCTCTTGCACTATACCAGCAATCACCCAGCCCACAACAAAGACAATCTACCTTACGGACAATTCCTCTGTATTCGGAGGAATTGTACCTCGATTGTGGACTACAAATGCCACTCAGAAGCTGTTAGGCAGAAACCTGTGCAGTTCCCTTAGGGACCACTGCAAAAGATTTAAGACTACAGGTGTTTGGCAGTAACCCCACTTGGTAGCAGTCTGTACCACACAGATTTACTTGGTAGCTGTGGCTGAGCAGTCAGACTTCCCTCAAGAAGAGTTAGGCAGTATATAGAGTATACACAATAGGTACAGAGATACAGTAGCACAAGCAAACACTGACCAGAGCTTTGGTGTAAAATTATATAATTATTTATGTAAAGACACACTTGTAAATTACACTAGCACAAAAAGGTAAGTAAATTCAGCACACAGTCACTATTATATATATATATACAACCCTAATTACTTATTAGACAAGTCTTAATGAGAAACATCACTTATTTTCAGACAGAGGTGAGCGCTTAACATAAGATGGCACTCTAATGAGTTATTAAAAAGGGAGGGAAAAAGGCAGAGTTATGGAAGCACACAAATTTCAATACTTTTCAAAGAACCACAGTAAGACAGGATAGGCAGAGTTCTACTGGAGAGCAAGGAAGTCAATTGCAAGGCCCACTCTTGAGGAGAACAAGCAGAAGGGGTCCAGGTTCACACAGTGGGGGTATGCCCAAAGTGTCTTGTAGATAATTTGCACACAAAGAATGAAATTAAAGTCAGGAAAAGTTAGCTAGGTTCTCCCAGGCCATCCCAGGTTAGAAAGTCGAGGCTTTACTGTCACCCTGAACGATCTGTCGCAAGGGAAGCCAGGCAGGACACAGTACCTTAAGTGGGAAGGACGCTCCAGCGGGGGCAGTTGTTCCTGGCAGCGGGTGCAAGTCAGTGTTTCGTACAGAGGAAGAGGAGGTCTTGACGTGGAGGAAAGATGAAGGTCGTTGCACTGCCAGGGAAGAAACCAGCCGTGGAGTTCTTCGGTTAAAAGGTACTACCCTTCTATTCGCGGTAGTGGTAAACCGTGGTATTCCGGTTGCCGGGGTGCTTGGCACGGGCAAGGCTGCCACGAGATGCTCCAGGAAGGCGAAAAGAAGGCAAAACTGGTTATCCCCACCAGTCAAAGGAAGAAGACTCTCCGGACTGGAGATCTACTCTGTCGTCGGGAAAAGTGGTGAGACGGTTCAGCAGGGCTCCACCGGTGGTGTCGTCGTTGCAGGTCGGCTCAGCTTCTCCCTCCTCGGATTCTTAGGTCCTGTGGCGACTTCTGAAGTTCCAGTCCCCAAAGCCCTGCTTTTATGCAGCAAACCCCCATTCATTCAGCCTAGCTGTCAATCAAACATGCTAAGTGGTGAGCCAGCCGGCTCACCACTTGGGCCAATCACACAAGAGTGTGACTTGAGTTGCTAAGGCAACTCAGTCCAGGGTGCCTAAACCCCCTCCTATACCCCCTGTGGTACCCAGAGAGAGTGGCACCACTTTTGGAGGCTTCTGTGGAGAAGGGCTCGACTTGGGTTGGAGTCACAGAAGAGAACACAAACACCATTTTAGAATCAAGTTCTGGCAAAAAATACCAACCGATGAATTAATATTAAATAAATAAACCGGCGGTATGTTCGAGGCTATAGGAATTAAATAATTAAAGTTGGTAGCCTCGAAAAATGTGAAAATCCCATAGAGATATATTCGCGGTCGAATATAAAAAGTAGTATCGACTGCCACCAGCCAAAACTCGATCAGGGGGGACGTAGACATTGCCCCTCGAACAACAGACCCCGGGGCAATCGAATTGCCCCGAGCAGTACGTCCACAATATGATGGTTTGTACTACTTTCTGTTCATAATTTGGGACTAGTAAAGCCAATGGTGACTTTACATGCCCTGGGAGACAGTAGTCAGTCCCAGGGTATGGAGTCTATGTTTGGGGGTCGCTACGACACCCCTGGGTTACGGCACGGAGGGTGCTGTGTAACCCACATCAAAAACACATGAAACCCTATGGAGTAAAAGACCCCATAGCCCATAAAACACATGGAAAGACAAAGGAACACCTCAAATCATGTCTAAGAGTGGGAGTAAAAGAGTCTCACTCTTAGCAGGAAAAAGAAATAAACCCCAAAAATCCAGCAAAGCTGCTGGGGGACTCACTAGGTTTGGGAAATTAGCCTTTACAGAGAATTCTCCCTAACAGAAGCCCTCTCTTCTCGCTTACAAGCTAGAGGCTACCCTAAAAGGCAACTTACACAAGCCAGGAAAGGAGCCCGTAACTCCAATCGAGACAACCTTATCCATCCAGAATGGGAGCATCCCTTGCCCCCTGAGACCCGAATTACATGTGTGGTCACTTTCAGCACCCACACGTCACAATTAAAGAAAATTGTGAACAAACATTGGCATATTGCACACTTGAACCTACCAGGTGAACAGCCTCCGATGTTCGCCTACAACATAAAAAAACACTTGGTGCACTCTCTTTATCAACAAGACACAATGTGCGGTAGCTCCCGCACACTCCGTCCCTTACAAGGTCACCATCCATGCGACAATTGTGTCGCCTGCAAATTCACCAAGAAGATGAAAACTTTCTCCATCGGTGAACGACAATGGATTCTCAGAGATCTCTCTAATTGCAAAAGCCAAAATGTGATTTATTGTATCAAGTCCCCGTGTGGCCTTAGATACATAGGTCAGACCACCCGGGCAGTCAGTATTCGCATCTCGGAACACCGTTGAAAAATAAGATTTAAAAACTTGACAGCCCCCTTAGTGGAGCATTACCTTACCATGAACCACACCCCCAACGACATCTTGTAGTGGGTGGTGGAAAAAATTAAGGGTGGACCTGATACCCAACACAGCCTCCTGAAAAAAGAATCTAGGTGGATTCATCGCCTAGACACATACCGCCATGGCCTGAATGAGATTTTCCAGCCACTCATTTAAGCTACCCATAATGAGGAGTTTGCTGGCCTGACCCCCACAATGCAAACGACCCCTCCACCCCCGCCTACACTATTCTTGTGAACTTGGACACATTGCATCATCACATGAGCCAATTATCCCCAAATGTCTTTTCAGTCTTTGGGGTCTTTGTGTGATATAAATTTCATATACAGGTGCCGCGGCACTCCATACGCGAGTACCAATATGTTCCCTTTTTCTGACATTATCATACAGTAGCACCTGGTTATGTGCACACTTGCACAACTATGTGCTGTTCTGTATTAACACACACTAACCTGCTATAAGGGTCACGCCCTGGGCTACACATGAGCAGCTATTTAGATGCTGTAGACCCGTGTTTTCCACGCATCGTCATGGCTACAAGCACATCAACAAGTTTTAAGAGTGCGCGCCTGTACTCGCAGACAAACACGCTTCCTGATCCCACGGGATTGGCCCACGTCATGGAGCTTTGAGCTCCAAGCACGCGCGGTTGCCAGGGACGCCTTTACAATAACAACGGCACCCAGCGCCCGCGCCACTACTGACAACGCTTAGATGCGTTCAACGCCAGTCGGCCAGCACGCTTGCTCTGCACAAGACAGACTATTTGAGTCCCCCGATCAGGTACGGAGACCCCTTGTTCTATGTACACTTGGTCGTGCACTAAATACACATCGGGTGACGTATTTCAAACAAGTGGTCATGCAGGTTACTTGGATTGCAGCCCTTACAACTCCCCTTTAGAATCACTGCACACGGCATCAGACCAAATGCCTGCACACGCATCATGAGCATGCGAGGATACACTACAATTCCTTGCCACTTACACTATAACACTAACGATACCAGTGCAGTTCACCGACTCGGACTAGATTATAACAACATCCCCGGCGAGTTCCCCCCTCTTTTTTCTCGCATTCATTTTCACCTGGCATATTTTGGAAAACGAACGTAACAAAGTCTTTTAGTTATAATCTCTATGGCTGCCCTTGGTCGTCCACTTTACTCTGGGTTTTTCCCTTTTAGTGATCCTGACCTATCCAGGAGTCGTTTCAGCAAATAGTCAGCTGACTAGAAGAGATATCACTGAACCACCCACCACTCAGTGGACCACAATCACCCGACCAGCAGGTACCTCTTTCAATAATCCCTCTCTCTATGACGGTAGTCTTACTATGTTTTTGCACTGCCCCCACTGGATGCCTTTGTAAGCAGTGCGGGCCTTTCAGAAGCTCCTCTTATACTACCTCTTTTGTCTTTCTGTTCTCCACACAGAAGGATCGTGTAAACCACTATTACTGTCCGGGTCCGCATATATCGCTGCAGGACCAAGTCTGGGGACCTCGAATGCTCAGCCACCTGCCTCTTGGTGAATGAAAACCGAGAACTTGGGATACACAGCACCTGTTACGCTCACCTGGCTCCCACAGGGGCGTCGATCGGACCCGGACAGCTGCGGCCTCCTCCAACGTGAAGCGTAGTGCAGAGATGACAGACTGCACTGGACCACCTAATCTCGTCTGCTTGACCCGTAGAAGTATTCTCCTTATGTTTTTAAATGATGAGCTCTCCTTCCTGCGTGGAATGCAGGGACGCGTAGATACCAGTACTTCACTGGTTCGAAGGCGTTGGAAGAGTTCCGGATGAATATTGACTCCGAGGTTCCAGGCGAGAACCCGTGAGTATAAAGTTCAAAGAGTTCAATATGTCCGATGTTCACTCTTGTACATTCCCTTCTTGTGTTGCAGCTGGGTCCAAGAGAAGATTGTCTTGTGCAGCTGATGGCGTTCAGGCAAGAGTCTGTATCACCCAACACTGTCCGGTAAAAGATGCGTGTATTTAACTTGTTGTTTTCTCTCTCCTTACAGGTGCGGCGTAAGAAGTTGCCGTTTGTTAAAGAATCATGCCTCCGGTGGTAAATCAGGTAAGTCTATGGTGGTAAAAAGAGATTGTATTTGTTGGCTCTCTCGGCTCACCTTATGTTTCTTTTGTCCTCTAGAGGCTGGAGTTCGGCGAAGAAAATGATGGAGGCAGCGCCGGATCGAAAAATGCTGTGAGGACTGCTGAGTATGGCGCGGTGCTGCAGCTGGCGATGCGACTTGTGTACAAATAATGTCCTTTTCAAGTTCGAAGATGTGATGGATCCGGAATCAGGTAAGGATTGAATAATGTCTGTGTTCTAACCTTTCCTTCTTCTTTCCTCTTTTGCTAGGAGCTCTGGATTCGAGACGGTAGTGGCTGAAGACTGGATGCTGACTGCAGGCACGGTGAGCGTTACGCTGCTGGATGCAGAATAACGTGAAGCATGTGCTGCTGTTCGGGCGTGGTTTAAATAGCCTTCAAAGTAGTCCCAGGTAAGAAGTTCCCTCAGAACCACGCCCGAGTAAAAAATAGTCCCTGAAGCAAAGTAGTCCTATTCAGGGCTCACGTTGGCTTGACATCATTGCAGCATGGTCTGCATGAGGTAAGGAATGTACATGAGCCTGGCGCCTATGGCCCAGGAATGATTTCCTCTATGAGCCTGTCACCAAAGGCGCCAGGACTGTACCCAGACAGCCCCTAGCCGGCGCTGCTGGACTTTTAGTAAGCACTTGGATGCCTGCTCCCGGGGCTGATGGGCTTGGTCCGGATGCCCGGGGGTAGGCATCATGACAGCACTGGCAGGTAAGCTGCCAGCACGGTGCTCTGAGACCTTGTGTATTATTATTCATGCCTGATTATTGGCATTCCACAAATATACTCACTGGAGTTCCCTATATACATTGCATGGTCACCCCCACGGAGCCCTGATGAAGGCGGACGTAATTTACCGAAAATCTGCCGAAACGTGATACGAACTGGGAACACCTGTTTTTAACGGTTCCCTGTTGCAACAGACTGTACATTCAGTCTCTGCCACGTTGGCTAAAAAAAGATATCTTGTTTTCCTTATGACCTTGGAACATTTATTGTTACAATTAGAAGGAATACCTAAACATAAATGGGAAATCATCCACTAATTAGGACACTTTTGAAATTTGGGCAACTTTATAGCCCCTCCTGTTTCTATTTTTTCTTTGGATTTATTACCAAATACCTATGTATTCACATTAGCATGTGTATTGTTATATAATAATGTAACAACCATTGAGATTTATCTGCATACTAATCACACAGCATTTAATGTTTACTTTGTTGTATATATTACACCCCCTTTTTTTGTCAATTGATGTCATTGTTAATTGTTATTATTTTTGCATATGTATGTTGCATTTCCCAGCATTTCCCTAAATTTTATGCACTATATGTTTGTTTGGACTATTAGCAAATAAATCATTGCTTCCATATCTTTGTATTCTCTAACACAGTGAGTGGTTTGTACTTCTTGACCCCATGTTTGGATCTGCTACTTAGCAGACCAACCTCCATATCAAACTTGTGGACAGGCCTAAATTCTTGCATCTGTCCAACCAAAACAATTGCCTTGAACACTGTACACTGGTAAGGGTACATTCATTCGTTTACACGGGGAGTGCTACGAGAAGACAGATACTGAGAGAAATGATAACCACAGAGGAGGAAGCTGAAGCATCTCATAACTCTTTTGCTTTTCCTGAAACTTCATCAAGCTAAACAGCACCCAAGTAATTGACACCGAAAATAACCACCAGAAAAGGAACCATTATGCTTTCTAAGACAGTGAATATGAAGCCCAATCAATTGGGAAAAACTATCAGCAGTGAAGTTGAGCAGAACAGTCTTTTATCTGCAATTTTGCAATCTGAATCTGATCTGCCACAGCACACAATGGCAGGGTCAAAAGGCCTTAAAAGACATTGTAACATCAACATTGACTAAGAATCCTTTGTTACAGTCTCTGGCTGAAAGTGGCCCACCTCTGTCCCATTTGCGCCACTTGCCCCATCTGTGTCAAATTAGCCCGAGAGGGGACAACCTAGGGGAGCCAAAAGACCAATCAGACTGCCTAACGATAAAAAAGCACATCAAAGCTAATCTCAACCAATTGGATAACCTAAAAGATTTTAGGCAATGGCTTGTGACTCTTTGACAGGGGTGGACTAGGTACCCCTGACAACAACTCAAAAATACTGTCAGATCACCTTAACAGCAGTGAGAAGTAGAAGAGAGGCAGAAGGTGAAAGTGGAAGGGACGGATAAGGCAAAGGTGCTCTCCCAGTTGAGACTCTAACCCAGGCTTCCGCTTTAGTTATCCAGCCAAGCTTGGTAGGCTCTCCAGACTGCTCTGTACATCCCCATCCAAACCCAGTTAAAACTGTTAGTTTGAAACAGAAAACATATACGTCAACTTACACACTAAGAGATCTTCATCTAAGATAAAGGTCAATGCCATTGTTTGCATGCAAAAAAATAAACTATCTAATCCAGGACAAGAGAAACATTGTCATAACTAAAGTAGAGAAGCACGAGAGGAGTGTGCCAAGAGATGCTTGGGAAACAAAGTTTTAGCCTGGCTACACCATAAAGTCGGATCTACGTGTGTAAGATCATATGATCTAAAAGTTGTCCTCAGGATCCAGATTGATGAATGGAGTCCCTCTAGAATCAGAGATTGCATTGTCGTGGGTTGTAGCAAAAGCAATCTCCCTCTCTTTGTGAGTATCTGTCAGAGTTTGACAAACATGTCATCAGATTACAATTTGACAATCATGGTGGACTAATTTCAGCTGGCCAAACTCAGCCAAGGATGGAATAGTTTCCGAAAACTTGGGTCACCACTTTCTAGGCAATCCAGTCCTTACAGTTTGAAAGTCCATCTATTTTTAAAAAAATCTTTTTTTCTCCCCATGCATTACATAAACCTTCCTATAGCGTTTTCACAGACCAGATGTGTTCCAGCTGTGATCCCTACTGTGGAAAGCACACAAATAATGCAAGAGAAAAAATGTCCATGGTTTTATAAAGACATGATGAATTTGTTTATGATTTTGTGTTTTAATGCTGAGCATGTTTTATGGTTTCTTTGGTTTCTGTTTGTAAAGCTGATACACCAAAAGCCTTACAGGCTGATTCATGGAATCAACGTGCGCCGAAAAAAAGGCGCACGCGTGCGAAAACGTGCGATTCGCAATGAAATAGCGAAAATCGCAGTGCAAGTGCGATTATCGCAGTGCAAGTGCGATTATCGCACAGAAAACATCGCACATCTATTCATGGAAGTCCGTGCACGCGTGAAATGTGGGATGTGCGCTGAAAAAGTGCGCGGTGCACGCTGGCGCACAGGTCATCGAACGCCGTGCGAAAAGGCCACAGCGAATTCGCACATAGCGCGGCGCACATAACAAAAGTAGGCGTAACACGGGGCGTCACACGCAGAATGGGGAACAACTCGTGAAAATGTGGGCGTCACGGGGGAAGTACAGGAGGCAAGTGCGCAGAACGCCCACACGCTCGCCTACAACACGTATTCATGGAATCGAATAGGGAAAAACAGCGCACGGCCAAAGACGCGCACAGGCCGATACATGTCCGCCACACGAAAGCAGGCTGTAGCGTCCCTGCGCAGGAAAAAAATGTGCGCCAAAGTCCTACACGCGCGAGAAGGCCCACACGCGATCTGGCCTGGGGGAGCGTGTGCGTGTATTTCAGGGGTGCGCGTGAAGTTCCACACGCGATTGGCCTGGGAGCGTGTATTTCAGGGGTGAGCGAGAAGCTTCTCACACGCGATTGGCCTGGGCGCATGTATTTCAGGGGCTTGCGGGTGTTTTCACACGCGATCGGGCCTGGGGGAGCGGGGTACGTGTATTCCAGGGGCTCGCGGGTGTTTTTACACGCGATCGGGCCTGGGGGAGCAGGGTACGTGTATTTGAGGGGCTCGCGGGTGTTTACACACGCGATCGGGCCTGGAGGAGCGTGTGCGTGTATTTCAGGGGTGCGCGTGAAGTTCCACACGCGATTGGGCTGCGTGCGGGTATTTCAGGGGCTCGCAGGTGTTTTCACACGCGATCGGGCCTGGGGGAGCGGGGTACGTGTATTCCAGGGGCTCGCGGGTGTTTTTACACGCGATCGGGCCTGGGGGAGCGGGGTACGTGTATTCCAGGGGCTCGCTGGTGTTTTCACACGCGATCGGGCCTGGGGGGGAGCGGGGTACCACTCACCGTCTGCCTTGCGTGTAGAAGAACGCATAGCCAACACCCGCTGTGAAGTAATAGCGTGTGAACCCCAACGGATGGAAAACACACGCACCGCACGAAAAGCACGTACAGAGCAGTGTAAAGGCACGCGGGAGCTCCAAGCCCTGCCAGGGCAACGCCCGTGCGCGAAACGCCACAGACGCGCTTACGCTGTAAGGGCCTTTGGTCCAATGAAATCGCGTACGCGTGCTGACGCGCTTACGCGCTAAGGCCCTTTCCTCGAATTTCACGCTGACGTGCAGGATTTTCACGTGCCAAATCACTCCGTATCAAGCTGGCCACACGAAAACACACGGAAGACCACGCTCCTGCCCAGAAGGCCGAATCACTGCCCCCCAGTGCCCCGAGCAGCCTCCCACGTGCCATCTGCTGCTGCCTGCCTGCCTGCCTGCTGCCACCGTGCCCTGCCATTTGGTGCCTGCACATCAGCCATCTGCAGGGGTCCAGTTGCTGTGTCCACCCCTGCTGGAACAGAAGACTCCCGACTCGGATAACATCGCTCCACAGCCAAGCCCCAGGACCCAGTTGCCCACCCACTCCTGCCCCTGGGGTTGCCATGTCGGGCACATCAACATCTGGCACCAGTGGCAATCCCCGGCCAGAGGGGCAGAGGGGCACCAGCTTCACTGCCACCGAAGTTGGTGTCCTGGTGGAGCAAGTCCTGGGGCAGTATGATGCCCTCTTCGGATCGTCCCGCGCCAACAAGGAAGGACGGGAGAGGATCTGGGCCGACTGTGTGGTTGCCATCAACGCGGAGGGGATGGCAACCCGCACCATCCAGAAGGTCAAGAAGCGCTGGGAGGACTTGAGGTCCAGGACCCTCATAAAGGCCCGGCGCCTCGTGGAGGGGGGCCGGGGCCGCATGACTTCCATCCAGATGTGGGTCCTGGAACGCGTACACCCAGCGCTCCACGCCCAGGTCCTTGAGAGGGAGACCCGTCTGGAGTTGAGCGGTAAGTGGCCAAGCATTGCTGTGTGAGACAAGGCATGTTGCAGTGTGCTGGTTGTCTGATACTTGCCTGCATGTGTGACGTAGGCCATGTACGCATGTATGTGTGCAGGGACAACATGGTAATGCATGTGCGACCAGTAATGTGTGAACCGCACGGTTGTTGCATGTGTTTAAATGCGACATGGGGAGCCCTATGCAGATTGCACACATGAGAGCATGGCAGTCTCTGTTCCTGGACATGGGTGGGGGTGAGGGATGGGTGCTGATGCCAGGTACATATATGGTATCCATGTCTGTGTGCCTGACCTGCGTGTCTGTGACTTGTGAATGCCATGGATGCATGACACATGTCTGTGACAATTTACAGATTCACTGATGCAGCCTAGTCATCCTTGTATGCACTGTGATTGGGGTGTACGGGCCAGATGGATGTGACTGAGGTGAAGTGTGTGCATGTGATAGGCATGACCCATGATGCATGTGAGTACCATTACATTGTATGTTTCGAGAGTCCATTGGACATGTATGGAAATGTCCATGGCATGCACCATGACTGTCACTGTGTGTGTTTTGCCTGGACTGACACATGTGTTGTGGAGTGACATGATGGAAGTGTACTTTGACAGTGGCACTCATCTGCTATTGCTTCCTGTCTAGGGGACCATTGTACAGTACCCTGATGCTTGTGTTCTATGTCTCCCTCTACGCAGCGGCTAGTGAAGAAGAGGGCGGAGATGGCGATGTGGAGCAAGGCGGCGGGGATGCCCCCATGGCTGCAGCGGAAGGGGTGGGTGAGCCCCCACAGGGGCCTGCTACGGCGGTAGACGGTGAGGAGCCATCCAGGTTGGTGGTTTCCACAGAGGAGGAGGAGGCCGCCACTGAGGCACACATGGGGCCTGGTGGGGGCATCCCTGCTGGTGCAAGTGGTGCAGTCCAGGGGCAGGGGCAGGAGGCAGCACAGGTCACCGTGGAGGGGCCTGTGCATGTCGCTGTCCCTGACCCTGTGGGTGCACCACCATGCACCAGCAGGGATGCCCCGTCCCAGGCCCGTCCGCAGGTAGAGGGGATGTCCATGTCATCTGACTCCCCTCCACCTGCGGACGAGGGGACCCCTGGCCGTATAGAGAAGGTCCTGATTGGGGTCGCGATGCGCACGGCTGTGATTCAAGATGCCGTGCCTGCTTCCCAGGAGGAGCACGCACGTCATCACGAAGAGCACCGTGCCGACGTGGCCCAATTGGGATCGTCCATGTTCGGGGGTTTCCTGCATGTGTCGGCCAATCTGGCGGCCCTCTCCTCCTCTGTGGAGACTATACGCCAGTCGTTCTCCTTGTTGTCTTACGGCCCAGATGCCACCAGGGCCCCCTGTGGACCTGCCCTGACCAATGCAGCCAGCTCGGTGGGGATCCCATCCCTGCCACAGTCGGGAGTCAGAGGTCCACAGGGGTGGACACCACAGCAACTGGACCCCAGCAGATGGAGGATGTGACGGCATCATCGGGCAGGGCACGTGCACGACGGCGTCGGTGGTTTCCATCAGCCTGGATGCCCTCGTGCTGGCACAGGCAGTTGCGTCGGAGGCAGCAGCAGGCTCAACGTGGGAGGCATCATGGCTCGGGGCCATCAACATCAGGGGTGCAGGCATCGGCCGGAGGGCAGGAGAACCCTGGAATGGGAGTGGCTTCCGTGTGGGAGCGGTTGTGCCAGCAGATAGGTGCGGAGCGGCAGCGGGCAGAGGAGGAACGGCTCACAATGGTCAGGGCGGAGGACTCCATGCGGAGGGCGCTGAGGCGGGCTGAGTGCCTTGAGGGTCTTCGCAGGGAGTTGGAGCTGGACACTGCATTATCCCTGCGGGACCTCGGGGCCAGGGAACATGCCCGCCTCCAAGCCATTGAACAGGAGTTCGATGATGCCCTGGCCCATGACAACAACCAGTGAGCCGTCGGACTAGCCCGCTGCCTTTGTATATAGTTATATAGTTAGTGTTAGGTTTCCTTTAATTTTTTTTTTATTTGCTTGCGATTGGACAATGCGCCACATTTTTGTATATAGTTCAGTTTTTAGTTAGTTGTCATAGTTAGGTTTCATTTGGTTGGGCTCATGGACCCCGGATTATCTTGTAAATAGTTCTTCAATGGATTTTTTTATTTTTTGGATTTTTTTCATGGACATTCATCTTCTTTTGGTTGTTTTGCTTTGTGGTTTTTCTCATTTCATTTCCATTCAAGTTGATTTTCAATACATTTTTATTTTCATCCTTCAATGTGTCGTATCATCTCATTGCTTTCATGCATGTCATGTTGGGTGTTTTTACATTCACTTGCAGCCATTGTGTGTGACAGACATGTGTTCATTTGCATTATTTACATTGGGTGTGTAACATGTAATTGCCTTTGATATGTGGGTGGATGTGATAGTTGGTTGGGCCTTTTGGCAGGGGAGGATGGCCATTACGGACATGATTGGGGATTGTTGGGACCCAGGTGCAGGGGGGCATGGATGGGACATGGGCGAGGGCCTGGTGGAGGGTGCCCCTGCACTGCTGGGGGGTAGGGGGGTGGGGAACATGAGTTGGACATGGGTGGGGGCCTGCTGGCAGGTGCCCCACAGTGCTGGGGGGTGGGGGTGGTGGGGAACATGAGTTGGACATGGGTGGGGGCCTGCTGGCAGGTGCCCCACAGTGCTGGGGGGTGGGGGTGGTGGGGAACATGAGTTGGACATGGGTGGGGGCCTGCTGGCAGGTGCCCCGCAATGCTGGGGGTGGGGGTGGTGGGAGACATGGGTGGGGGCCTGGTGGAGGGTGCCCCTGCACTGCTGGGGGGTGGGGGTGGTGGGGAACATGAGTTGGACATGGGTGGGGGCCTGCTGGCAGGTGCCCCGCAATGCTGGGTGTGGGGGTGGTGGGAGACATGGGTGGGGGCCTGGTGGAGGGTGCCCCTGCACTGCTGGGGGGTGGGGGTGGTGGGGAACATGAGTTGAACATGGGTGGGGGCCTGCTGGCAGGTGCCCCGCAATTCTGGGGGTGGGGGTGCAAGGGGACATGAGTTGGTGATCATTAGTGCAAGGAGACATGTGCCTTTGCTGGGGGGCATGCCCATGTTGGGTGGGCTGCCTGAGGGACATGTCCAGGGATGCAGGGTAGTCCCCTGTGGTGTGGGCTGCCTGCAGGGGCCGTGGAGGGTGTACAGGGAACACCTGGGAGTACCCACACTGGCAAATCACATGTAGGACTCCCCGGCACCCCTGAAATACACGTACCCTGCTGAAATCGCGTGTAAAACTTTCCGCGCACCCCTGGTATACACGCACACGCTCCCCCAGGCCAGTTCGCGTGTGGAACTTCTCGAGCACCTCTGAAATACACGCGCCCAGGCCAATCGCGTGTGAAACTTCCCGCGCACCCCTGAAATACCCGCACGCAGCCCAATCGCGTGTGAAACTTCCCGCGCAGCTCTGATATACACGCACACGCTCCCCCAGGCCAGATCGCGTGTGAAACTTCCCGCGCACCTCTGATATACACGCACACGCTCCCCCAGGCCAGATCGCATGTGAAACTTCCCGCGCACCTCTGATATACACGCACACGCTCCCCCAGGCCAGATCGCGTGTGGAACTTCCCGTGCACCCCTGAAATACCCGCACGCAGCCCAATCGCATGTGAAACTTCCCGCGCACCTCTGATATACACGCTCCCCCAGGCCAGATCGCATGTGAAACTTCCCGCGCACCTCTGATATACACGCACACGCTCCCCCAGGCCAGATCGCGTGTGAAACTTCCCACGCACCCCTGAAATACCCGCACGCAGCCCAATCGCGTGTGAAACTTCCCGCGCACCCCTGAAATACACGCGCCCAGGCCAATCGCGTGTGGAACTTCTCGCGCACCCCTGAAATACATGCACACGCTCCCCCAGGCCCGATCGCGTGTGAAACCACCCGCGAGCCCCTGTAATACACGCGCCCAGGACAATCACGTGTGGAACTTCTCGCGCACCCCTGAAATACACGCACGCAGCCCAATCGCGTGTGGAACTTCCCGCGCACCCCTGAAATACACGCGCCCAGGCCAAACGCATGTGGAACTTCCCGCGCACCCCTGAAATACACGCGCCCAGGCCAATCGCGTGTGGAACTTCCTGCGCACCCCTGAAATACACGCGCCCAGGGCAATCGCGTGTGGAACTTCCCGCGCACCCCTGAAATACACGTACCCAGGCCATTCGCGTGTAGAACTTCCCGCGCACCACTGAAATACACACACGCAGCCCAATCGCGTGTGATACTTCCCGCGCACCCCTGAAATACACGCACCCAGGCCAATCGCGTGTGGAACTTCCCGCGCACCCCTGAAATACACGCGCCCAGGCCAATCGCGTGTGGAACTTCCCGCGCACCCCTGAAATACACGCGCCCAGGGCAATCGCGTGTGGAACTTCCCGCGCACCCCTGAAATACACGCACCCAGGCCATTCGCGTGTAGAACTTCCCGCGCACCACTGAAATACACGCACGCAGCCCAATCGCATGTGGAACTTCCCGCGCACCCCTGAAATACACGCGCCCAGGGCAATCGCATGTGGAACTTCCCGCGCACCCCTGAAATACACGCGCCCAGGCCAATCGCGTGTGGAACTTCCCGCGCACCCCTGAAATACACGCACCCAGGCCATTCGCGTGTAGAACTTCTCGCGCACCCCTGGAATACACGCACCCAGGCCATTCGCGTGTAGAACTTCTCGCGCACCCCTGGAATACACGCACCCAGGCCATTCGCGTGTAGAACTTCTCGCGCACCCCTGAAATACACGCACACGCTCCCCCTGGCCCGATCGCGTGTGAATCTTCTCACGCACGCGTGTTCCCGACACCCGTAATACGTGTTCCCCGCTTTTGCCAGTCCGGTAAACTGGTACAGTGTTGGCGCAGCCCTTTGCGATGGTTTTGCGATCTCGACGGCTTTTCCTTGCGCGAGGGCGTTCTTGGGGGTGTAACTGGCGCTGCTGCAGGGTCGCTGCGCCACTCTGCGCCACGTCTGCTTTTGGAGGTGAGAATCCATGAATACGCTGTGCGCGGGAATTGGTTTTATCGCACGCGGCTGGCGCAGACATTCGCACGGGCGCGCTGTGCGCCAGCCGCGTGCGACACTTTTGGGAGGAATTACATGAATCGGCCTGTAAGTGTGTTCAAATAAAAATCTTTACTGGAGGTCTGCAGTGGATAAACGTTCACAGTATTTCCAACCAAAGTGGAGAACCGATCATTATTTGGTGGAAGATATATCCTAAAATATTTTGGTGAAGTCTTTTCACTATCATCTTGTTCTTTCACAGATATCATGCCTGAGACTTGAATGTTCTGAAAATTCATTTCCACTCAGTCAGGATGTTTTTCAAGTAAATGGCAGGCGTCATTATAACTGATATAGTAAGGAGTTCTTTTTAATTTGATCGGGTATCGAGTTTCAGTGCAAAGGACCTGTTTCACACAATCAATCAGGGGCAAATGTCTCTGAAGTAAATCGTTTCCCAGTAAAACAGTGTGCTCTAGGGTACAAGGCCTGACACTGGATGGATGAGTTGATGTCACCCTATTTTGATTTCTACATCAGTACCCCATCTACTGGGATCTGTTTCCGTCAATATTGTGCACTGCTCCAAGGAAAGGTTACTTTCCCCTCTTCCTTGGGTCAGAGTCTCAAGCCCTTCTTTAGATATCAAGGTCGCCTGAGACCCTGTATCAATGAGAGCTGATAAGAAACGTTGTCCCTGAACGTGGATAGGCACACAAAAACGTTCATCTGCCATCTCCAATTTACAGAAGAAGTGTGAGTCAGTGGATCATTCTGATTACATTTGATTGATGTTTGGGATTTCATAAACGTAATCTTCGGCACACCCCTCAGGGGAATTTCCTCAGGGTCAAGTTCGTGTGGATTGGCAAATGAGCCTGTAGGAATCGAAATAGATTTTGAAATTATAAATGCGATGGGGACCTTCTGCCCCCTTTCCACAGGTTCCGGGTCACCGCTACTGCTTGGATTGTGAGGCCTAGAACAACCTGAAGAGGAATGAATACCCTTTTGTTTTGGGGTTTCTGTCGAAATTGTTGGATATCGTTCATCTTGGATCTTGCCTCTAGGGGTTTCTTTGTTACTCTCTTTTCATTCAGGTTCTTTGTCACGCTACTTTTAAGTTGGACTCTTCGGTTTTTGGAGGAGGCATTTAATCGGCAAAAGAAGGCACACTGGGTTTCATCTTCACAGTGTTCTCTTCTTTTTCGTTTTACACATTTTTGTTAGAATCCGAAATGACAGAGGCAGAAAAAACAGAAAGTAATTTTTTCGAAAATAACCTTTGGTTTTGTCTCCAAGAGACATTTCAGACAACCCGCTCGGCCCCCCCTCCACTCCACTCCCTTACTTACCTTGTGGCGGCACAGAGCAAAGTGTGCCGCCGCCGCCGGCGTCGCCGCAATCTCTCTGCGATGCGGTTCCCTTCACACACATGGAAGGGAACCGGCGCCGCAGGGTCCTTTCCTTTTTTTAATTTGCTTGTCCCTGCTTTCCTTTTTATGGAAATGGGGGACACCCCCACAACCCCTGAATTCCTGTAATGTTGATCAAAGGGAGCGGTGGCCACCCCCATAACCCTGCTCCACCTGATTGAAATTTTTGGAATTCGCTTTTTTTTTCAAGGCCCTATTTGGCATTTTCTTACGTTCATTTTTTTTTCTCTATTTTTCTCCTTACTAAATTTCACTTTTTCATTTTTCTCTGGTTTTCTTTCAACAAATAAAGTGGGTTCACCATTACCTATGCCAGCTTTTGACCAAATGCAGCAGTATTTTTGCATGAGGTAAAAGAAGAACCCTATAACCCATTGGGGCATGGCACCATGCAGGGAGGGGCACGTGTCCCACAGCTTGAAAATCAATTACGGCAATGGAAAAGCAGTGCATGGTAGATATAGGAATTTCAATGTTCAAGGTCCACAGTGGAAATCAGCATGCTTCCCCATGGGCCGTTACATTCCTCATGCAGCAACGTGGACTGCCGGCGCCGCTTTATTTCGGATGCAGACAAGCTGAATCCAAAGTTTTAAACCATGGGGAAGCATGCTGATTTCGACAGTTGACCTTGAATATTAAAATTCCTGTATCCACCATGCGCTGCTTTTCCATTTACGTATCCCCAAAGACTGATTTCTTCTGGTTCTTTTGAGAAGACTAATTCATTAAGGTCTTTCTTCTGTATGGTCGACCCGCCATTGGAAATGCTCGCATGACGAGTCACCTTTTAAGGTTGAGAACATGGATTTCTTATTCATGTCTTTTGGATTGTATTTTCTAGAGGGATGTGCATTTTTGCAATAAATTGTGAGTGTATGGAATTAGCCATTGCGCAGGCTTTACAGCACACCGGAGTGCGTTTTTCTGATGAAGACGGGCATCAGCTGGTTCCCGGTTCGAGGCATTATTCCGTCGAAACTACTTATTCCACACTGAGTCCTATAGGTTGACACTTGTTATCTTTATTTGATGTCCGTAGGATATTGTAGTTGAACAATCGCACCCTATTTTATGAGATTGCTCAATTCCATATTTTGGTACTATGAAATAACTGTTTGAGTATTTCTCATATATATTTATGAAAGCTTCATTTGTTGCAGACCTGGGTTTGACAGCCTTCTCCCACATGATACCCTTCACTTGGTTGAAGTTCTGTCTTCCCAGTTCTGTTGTTGTGTGTATTTAGATATTGAACCTACACACGAGATGCACTAGCACTTTATTTATTGGTATTTTCTCTCAACTATAGAAACCCAATATGCATCATGGGTTAGTCTTACTGATTTAATATGTTTTTATGTATTTGTTACTAATAACATTTGTTAAATTTAAATCTGCTTTTTCTATTTCTGATTTGATTTAGCCTGCCCAAACAGCCATTCACTTGAAGTATTTTGAATATTATATAATTCAATGTGGAGTTACGCTTGACACAATCCTTCTTTGTAATTCATAGACAAGCATTATGCACACAAAGGTCCACAGAGATGATCCCTAGACAAAATTGTCCAAGCCTGGGGCCTTGTGCCCTATTGTTCAGGATACAGTTTCACAGAATTTAGGATGCAGGAATAAAGGCATGTAGGGTCTCCGGGGTCCAGTGAAGGGTTCTTAGAGTTAGAGTTCAATGTAGATTAATTCGCCTCTGTAGACTGACTGGGGTTAGATCCATACCCACCAGATCGTCTTCATATAGGATCCAGGGAACTGCTGTTCCATTAACCTCAGCTGGAAATGCCCTGACTGTTGCCTGTGATTCACCCAGATCTGAAACATACAGGCTAAACAGTAGGGGGGCCAAAGCACAGCCCTGCTTCAATCCGCAGTAGGTCTTAATATTTCTGGACAACGCCCCAGCTGATAATCTAATTTGAACAGACGTACCTGAGTAAAGAGCACGGATAGCCTCCAACAGGTCAGCAGGGCACTGCCAGTTCTTTAATTTGTTGCACAGCTTTCCCCTGTTAACACAATCGAAGGCCTATTCCAGATCCATAAAGGCGATATGGATTCAGGTCCCCGATTCAAGAGCTCCATGTTTTAGGATTCCAATTACAAAGAGATTAAGGGTAGATCCCCACACCCCTCACAAATCATGTCTGCCTGCCTTAATTGCCCAGGTGGTTAGATCAAGCAATAAAACGGAGGTGAAGAGTTTCCCTAACGAATCAAGAAGGGTGATCGGGCAATAGTTCCGAGGGTCAGTACAATCACCCTTCTTGTAAATCGTGACAATGATGGCTTCATGCCAAGGTCGTTGTTTCTTATATAAAATCTGGCCAAACACAGCCATAGCCAGCCGGCTTCACGCAGCAGGATTTTCCTTAAGCAGTTGATTGGATATGCCATCCAGGCCCACAGCTCTGGAGGAGCTAAGTCCCTTAATCATACCATCCAGATCTTCCCTCTCAATTTGAATCGCCCACTATAGGGAGACCTCTCCCACCTCAGTTCTCACCGGGTGTCCAGGATCAGCAAACAGCTAGGAGTAATGGGTAATCCAGCTGGACCCACTCACTTGACCCAATGTGACATGTTCTAAAAGTACCCCCATTATTCAGCAATTCCCAGAGGTCCCTTGTATTTCTATTGCTAACTGCCTTTAGCATTTTCTCTGCATCAGTTTGTAGTCATTGGCTTCTAGTTGAAATAAGACAATTCTTAAATCTCTGCTTACAAAGGCAGATCTTTTCCGGGGCCTCCGGGCCCTTGCCAGACTTAATTTTTCCCAGGGCCTTTACTACCTTAGGGTCGTAAGTGTGTTTTGATGAGGGCCTCAGCTTTTTAGATGGAACATTGAAAAGTTTTAGGGCCCAAATGTATTCAACACACACATTATCCCTTTCAACTCAAGCCTTGTATTGCCCATAAATGATGCTAATATCCTTCTTACCTACCCTTAACCGGTTCTTTGCCCAGGCTACTTTCACCAACCCCATTTTCTTTTTCTTAAAAATTCTCACATACCCTTACCGTCTACCCGCAACTAAGTCATGGACGCTGAGGGACTGCTTGACTATTTCAAATTTACTCACTCAATTGACAATGTTACTGGACACAAAACAGTAATCCAATCAAAATCAATTCTGGCCCCTGCCCCATGTACAAGCTCCAGGAATATCTCCCACTGTTTGGGCATTAAGCATATGTAGATCTTGGGTTCCAATCTCTTGGGACCACTGTAATGCTCTTCCATCACTCTCCTTTCGAGGCTGTCCCCTCTTGTCCAACAAGCGTACATTTAAATCCCCACAAAGGATCACATTCGGCTTCTCCTATTCACGCATAACCTGATCCACCACCTTTGTTATTGATTTAACAAACTGAATTCCTTTGCAGGCGTTCACCCTCCATTAAACGTTCATTAGGAGGGAGAACTCTTGCTTTCCTGGCAATTTCCTGAGGAGTTTTAGCACCTGAATATGTGGATTTAGGGTTTATTGGCTGACGAAAGTGAAACCAGCATCCACTTTTATCAGGGTCGAAAGACCTGAGAAGGGTCTCCCCATAACCCCATTTCCTGCTGGATTAAGAAAGGTTTCATATCCATCACAAGAAGGAATAGTTCTGAGAAATGTCTCCTGTAGACATAGAATGTCATATTTGTCCAGTTCCTTAAGGTTGTCCATGAATGGTGGTTTAAACCCTCTGGTATTCCATGATCCGATCCAAACTGCAGGGACTACATCATGAGAGACAGTCTATTTCTGGCTACTGCTGGCCAATGTTCCAGCCAACCAGTCCCAGTTTGACTGGTCTACTCCATTTTGAGTTTTGGTCTTGATCCTTGGACCAGATTTCCATACGGGGTTGCTGTTGGCGACTGCAAACTTTAGTTTAGTCAAATCTACTTTCCCAAAGGATAGCCTCTGCGAGTCTCGGGCAGCACAAAATGGCAGTGGCACTTCAGGAGCCAGGGACGGCTATATGGCACTTCGTCTCGGCCAATCATCCCTCGCTTCTGCTATGCCTCTTTGCTCCCACAGGGCAACTCAGTTTCATTTTGCAACGGAGACTCCACCAAAGAGGGACATCCTGCATCTCGGAAATCTCTTATATCGTATCGCAGGGGCCGCAACTTTTCACTTTGCAAGGATATTAAGTCTTTCACCTCCCTGGATACTAAGTGGAGGTCGAGCTAGTCCATCTTCTTTTCCAACACAAATTCCACCCCTTTGATGTCATCGATGGACACATGGCGGAGCCCTGAAACAAATTGGAAGCATTTCATCACGTTACTACGGTTCAGAATCGGGGCTTTTAGGCCATTCATAATTTGCTCCAGTTGGATTTTGCAGACTTCCTCCTTCGAGAATTTAGCCGTAGCTAGATTTTTTATAGATTTGGACCTGATGTTACTTGTCTGAGTGACACTTCTAGAATTTCCCAGTAGACCACTCTTCTGCTCCATGGTCAAGAAAACGTCTTCCGATGGTTTATGATGTGATTTCTTAACAAGAGTTCTTATAGCCGAATTCGGCCTCATTAAGGGTCCAGTTCCACCTGATTGACCAGTCTTTCAATTTCAGCCCACTCAGAGTCAGAAAGGTTGTTCCAACCAGCGTCATCTCGATCTTGATCTATGACTTCCAGCAGGTCACTGAGGCAAGTGTCATCAATTAATTCAATATTCTCCTCCAAATGGTCCTTACTCTGGGTCAATGGCTCTGTCAGTTGGTTCAATTTCTTCAGTGCCACAGCTGGCAGTGTCAGCTTTTTCCTCTATCGTTTTGGGGACTGCCTTATTGAAAGAGGCAGAGGGGTCCTTAAATTAAGCCCTCAAACCATTGGCTTTATTTTTCAGCATAGGCAAATGTTTTTTGGTTTTTAATTGGTGTGTTTCCTTTCCATCTTTCATAGCCACTTCGGCTTTCCCTGTAAAGATGGAGAACATGTTTGTTTCCTTAGCATTTGCGTGGTCCTTTGGTCCATGGGTAACCAGAGCCTCCAACACTCTAGGATCTTCCTGGGGACTTCCTGGGACTATTATTGGCCTAGGAGGTCTCTGATCCTGTTTCCACGTTGCTCTCATCCACTTACAGCCCTCAAGGATAGCTTCCATTAGCCTTGACTTATTCGTTGATTCCCTTCTTGCCATATCGCAGAGGCGATTTTGCCACTGGGCAGAGGTTTCTGAGACTTTATTGAGGCGTTCCTCCACTTAAACTGCCAATCCTTCCAGGGTGCCAACTTTTGACTGAAGCATCGCGATCAAAGTTGCCTGATCTTGCATTGAATTATGGATGGACTCGTAGCGTTTTGTAAACAGCACCAGTGAAACCGAGAGGGAGGCCAAGATCACCTTCTGGAGGTAATTCAGATCTATAATCATTGGTTGAGTTTTCACTCGAGCACTCGGATTTCCCCATGCAGAGTCTCCATGGCTCGACCTTGAGGGATCGATGGAATCACTGTCAGAAGAGTTTCTGTGACCAGCGATGGGTAGATGGAAGGAGGTCCTCTGCGCCAGGGGGAGAGTTGCCGAAACTGGATCATCCTTTCCGAATACCTTTTCTATTAGTTCCACATCCAAACTACTTAGAGGGGGATCTCCATGGGGTTGTTCTGTTTATGTGTTATATTCAAGTCTGCTCGGGACAAATTGGCTTCTAAGGCCGAGAGCCTGACCTGAATCGAAGCAAGGCTCATTCTTTTTTCGCTTTGAGATTCTTTCTGTTAGATCATTAAGGTCCCGAAAGAGTTGAGCAGTGTGGTCTTAATTTTTACAGGTGCTAGCCGGTGGAGGATGCCAAATGGCCTTGGCCTGACTTCCTGATGTTAATATGTCACCCTCTGGTTCCTTATTATCCAGCCTTCCATCTGTTGGTGTATAAATATCACCATTCACTGGCCCATTGTTAAAGGTCTTGGCCCCACCCAGGGTTTTGTTGTCTGATGTTGCATTAACAGCTTGGTTCATACACTCCCCCAGTTTTAATATCTCAGGTCTTCAGGCTCTTTTATTTTCATTTCCCCTTCAGATGTTTCTTTTGGTCCTTGTGGGGCTCCTCCGTGGCCTTTTCCATCCCCTTGGGCTCTCTGGTATCTCCCTGAATATACTTTTCAGGCAACAGGGTCTCTCCCAAAAAAGGTGGCGTCCTATCTTCCCCACACATCAGATAGTCATTATTAGGTTCCTCAGCTAATGTAGTGGGAGTCGAGGGACCATTACTCAAAGAACATGCTGGGGAAGTGGCCTCCCCACTGACCATGAGCCAGGGAGAGGCCAAAGTCATAATAAAGGGTTTTGCAAGCTGTCGAGCTCTTATTTTCAATTAATTTTTCTCCTGGTTCAACATTTAGGAGAGTATGAGCTGGGGTCTAATTAGTCGAAATTTACTCTATTTCAGAGGTAAATCACCTTCAGTAGGGCACCAGCCTATGGCCAAAAGAGCAGTCGTTAGCAAAGTTCCACAGGGGGAGGGGTAGTCTAAACTCCCACGCGTTTATTTAGTTGCACGCTCCAACCCTGCTAGTATCAGGATAACACTCACATTATTCCGTAGCAAGCATCGGTCGCGGACTGATGAGATGCGCATTTTATGACAGCAGCGTGAGGGTAAAATAGAGTACAGGATTCTCAGGGGTTTAAATAGATGAGGTTTAGAATGGGCCCTGGCCCGATTTCCGGGCAGGGCTGCCCCCTACTTCTTTATCACTGTTCAAGCAACCAGGGGTTACGATGCAAAAAGGTTATAGAGGAACTTGTTCTGCAGCGTTCAAATTCCCACCTTCATAATCACAGTCACAAGCAGGCAGTGTGGGGGCATGTACTCACAGCAAGTGAGGGTTTCCAGAGCTGTGAAGATAATTTTCAAACAATCCAACTGGGCGGATTAAAATTCAGCATCTTCAGTCACGCAGCCGACCACAGAACACTTTGCTCAAATACTTTGCGCAAGTGTTTCACGTTTGCCTTAGAGTTTTAAACAGTAGTCGCCGCCTCCGGCACACACGGTCTGTGTCCAGCAAAATCACCAACTTCCATGAAGAGTTCATCACAGCCCTGCTCCACTGAACACATTACTCAAACACTTCATTTTCAATTTCCACTAAGATATGGGGTTGGCCTCACTCCATTCTGCTCCACCATTGTTTAGATGAAGTCATGGGGACCATCGGCACCAAAGTCACTGAGGATTCACCTGGCATTCATGGAGGTGCGTCTAAGCATGGGGCCTTTCACTATGGTATTAATTGTCACCCATGTATGTGAATGTAGAGCACTGCCATTAGGCCATCACAGGTAGTACTAATTGTCCAATCACATTTTGATTCATGTGGCCATATATGTATTTTTGTTGTTGTAGAATGTCTTTTTAACCTCCTGGTGAAGACGTGTTGATGCAACACCTTCACGCCGAAATCGGTCGGTCCTGTCTGATTCTTGGAAATGTTATAATATTGGACAACAACTTAGATTTATTCCAAGACTGAACAAAAGCAAAACAAGAAAGCCATATTAATTGTGGATCATTGCTTTTATTAGATGAAATGTTTTGTAGAGATATTTTGGATTAGTATATTATGTTATTTTGATTGTTGAATTATATATGGAAGAGAATGAGTGGTCCTCTCTCCTTTCTTTTTCTTCTCCTTTGTGTTTGGTCGCAGTTGTTTTTTACATGTATCAATTTGTTATTTCCTAGCGTAATTGATGATTATTATTTAATCTTATGACTTTGTATCAATCTAAATAAATATTTTTGATACCTTTATAAAATGATCTCCTTTCTTGTATCCCCTTTCAGAAAATTACTGCTTGTTGATTCTCCACACACGAGAGTAGAGATTTCCTGCTTTTTCAGAAATAAAGTTACAGATCTCATACCCAGATCTTCCTCTCCATCAAGACCAAGCTCAGAGGAATCAGATGACTTCGAAACCCTCTCAGAAGAAGTTGAAAACCTCAGATAGTATCATGGAGAGAACCCTTACTCCCCCAGAAGACATGGCTAACATTGATGCTATCATGGCCCAACTGGCTACCCATCAGATTCAGGCTAAAGCCTGTCTTCAAGAAAACTTAACAAAATTAGTCGACTTACAAGCAAGACCCTTACTACCTTAAGGGATACTACAATCTTATCAAGAGGGTGCAGACCTAAGGAATTTCTTTTTGAATTTTGAGCGATTAGCTGAGCAATCGGATGGGAACAAAATCTAAAAAAAATGTATTTGCCACCCCTATTGAAAGGCATACTACAGACCAGCTAACAGCTACTCAGCCTTGCGCAGGGTGCTAACTTAATTTCAATAAAAGACGGACTTCTTAAAAGGGTAGACCAAACCTGTCACTTCCATCGACAGAAATTAAGGGCCATTAGTTTAAACCCTGGGGAAACCCCTCTCGAATTGGGGGAATGAATTAAGAACTCTGTATCCCTTTGGATTAACAATTGGTAGTGGTAGAAATTGGTAGAAATTATAAATCTGGAACAATTCAGCAGTTCTTTGCCTCCCTTTTTACAGAAGGGAGTATTGCACATAGACCGACCCACCCTAGTCATGGCTATTGAGACTGGCCAAAACTACTCAGACGCAGTGAAACACTTTCACTCTGTACAGAAGTGAATAGCGGATGAATCACAAACCCACTGACCCCTCCCAATCCCAGGTATTAGATAGAGGGCTCTCTAAACCCAAAGAATGGATCCTGAAGGAAAGAATAGAAGTCAGAAGACCGGATCCAAAGGGTAGAGAGGAAAGGAGGAGAAAAGGAATTAAACCGTCACCTCCTATTTTATTTCATGTAAAGAAATGGGCCCATTGCCCTAGGAATATTAAAAAAAGAACCTATGGAAATAGGGGACGAGTGGGAAGAAACAGAGGCAGATCTAGAAATCTTCAGCGTATGTCTATGCCAGTCTTCAACTTACTTTACATAAGAAAACGCCCTGGTGAATGGAAGACCCGTAAAGTGGCTAATTGATTCAGGCAGAAAGCAGACTGCTATAAGGGCCGCTTTGGTTACAACAACAGACCTAGAGAATGCAAATCTAGTTATAGTCAGATGTGCACACAGAGATACATCAGGGGAGAATCACGGCTGGTCTTATCCGCCATTATTCCTGGCCTGCCCAAAGACGTCCTTGTGGGCAGGGATTTCCTTGCATTCTCTACTCTCTTACAAGATCCTGCAAAACCCCATAGGGAATCTATGCCCCAAGATTATTGGCAATATGACTGTTACTCCCAAACGACTCCAGTGTGGGATTGGACGGAAACAGAATCTCATGAACCTACCATTCGCCAACAGCTTACAACCAAGTATAAGGAACGCCTAATAAAAAATTCACCACCTCGGTCCCAATTTATAGGATATATTGAAGAGACAAATATGAACACCCCGCCGCTACCAAAAAGGAGGAAAAGAAATGGTGGACTTTGCAAAAATCCCTGTATATATCTTTCCCTTGTTCTTTGCAAAGTCCTTAAAATTAAAGGACCTCAGAAAAGACCAGGTATATCCACTGTGCATAGCGGAAGGATATGTGAGAAACCAGAAGGTGTCTCACCCACTAGTCCCCAGGGATCTGTCATCCAGATGGCCATGACACGGCCATCACTTTTGGATCCAGTTCCTGGGGGTGAAACAGTTCAGGAGGATCACCTGGGTGAGGGCTCTTCGGGGAGTGGGAGTGGGACAACTGATGGCAGGACACAGTATCCCCTGCCCTGTAACACCTTTACCTCCATCCTACCCAGTAGGATATTTAGGAACTCTACCCCTGCCCCTTCCCCACACAAAAACCCGCTCTGGGAGAAAACAGACTGACACCTGAGCATTGTACCTGACATGTCCCACTACTATGGTCAGGCAAGGTCAAACAATAAATCGTAACCACTCACACATGCCTTCCATTAATCTTCCCCACACAGATATAAGGCAAAGCACGAGAGCACACTCTGAGCAAGGCAAAGCAAACAAAGGAACAGTGTTTTCGAGACGGCAGCTGAACGAGGGGAGAAAGACAGCGAAGGCTGCACCAGGAGGGAGATACCCTGGACCTTTCCGGCGGAAAACAGTTCATTTCCAAAGCCCTTCGGAGTGAAAGGTGTAAGGCCAGGAAACAAGACTGAAGAATCCTGCATTGTGTGTCGGAGATACCCGGGGCCGTCCTGCATGGCTGATCGAGTCGGGGAGGAGCAGCAGCCACTGTGGTACCGTCCTTGGCTCCAAGATTAAAGCAGCACCAGTAAGATTAACACAGCCGGTGAGTTGGGGAAACCGATGCAAGACCAGTCTGTGTTGAAGTCAAGGCTGCAAGCTGCAACATTGTATAAAGAGGGCAGGAAGTAAAACGTGTAATGCGTGTGATGTCACACTTCGCCTCAAATCTCACCTGTTTATCCTTTGAACTCTTGTTCTTCGGAGGTTTCTCCTTCTTTCTGATGGTTCGGGACTTGTACAGACAAGGGCGAACGTCCTCTATCGCCAGTGTGCAGGTAGGGTGCCAGTCTCATAGAGATGCAGGCGTTCAGTTTCCCAGGGAGGATCAGGAAGGAATAGAACTGAGTTTGTGAAGGGTTTGGGAACAAGGAAGGAATCAGAAGGCTCGTACCGTACCGAAGGCAGAGTACGAGTGCAGTACGGATCCGGGCAAGGGCTGAGGAGAAGGCGGTAAGAACAGTTCCACAAGCGGTACGCGCGGGCAGAACCGAATATTACCAGGAAGGAATTGGAAACCGTTAAACAAGGGAGTAGCACGGGAGTAAGGGAACTTAGAAACACACTTGCCGAAACTTCGGAAAGGTAGCATTGAGACATGCAGAGCCGCGGGGGTGCATCTGTTTTCTAGGAAGTGGCAGGTCAGTTGAAACACTAGACAGGGAACATTGTAATGGTGTCTGCCATGTTGGGAGTATACTAGAAAGGGTGTTGCAGTGTTTGATGGACCATGTAGTCCAGAAGGGGCGGAAAAGGGGAATCATGACAGCATGCCCCTTCTTAAACTGTGATCCACCTGGTTTACCTGGATGGGTTAGATGGAACCTCTGTAGCAAACGGGGGGCATGCATGTTGGACACAGGTTCCCATGTACGTTCGCTGGGAGGATAACCTTTCCATTCCACTAAGTATTGCAGTCGACCTCTTCTGTATCTGGAATCACATATCCTGGAAACTTCAAATTCGATTTGATCATTGATGAGTACAGGGGTAGGTCGTAGAGCTCTCCTGGTGTTTTGAGAATAGGGTTTAAGCAAAGACGTGTGAAAAACGGGATGGATCTTCTTCCCGGATTCTGGTAATTGAAGTCGAAATGCCACAGGGTTAATGATCTCCTTTATCACAAAGGGCCCATAGAATCGTGGGGCCAGCTTGTTGGGTCGTAGATGTCAAGGCAAAAGTCTAGAGGAAAGCCAGACCTTGTCGCCGATGGCATACATATGGCCAGGTCTCCTCCTGGCATCAGCATATCGTTTAACATCCATCCTAGCCTTTTCTAGATGTCCTTTCACCTCCTTGTGTACAGTGACCAAATGCTCTATCCAGGAATCAACTGAAGGAACCAGGGTGGAGTAAGGCAGGAGTTTCAGCAGAACAGATGGATGGAATCCTTGACTGCAAAAGAAAGGACTTGTCTTAATGGCAGAGTGGTCAGAATTGTTATATGCAAATTCAGCTACTGGAATCAAAACTGACCAATCATCCTGAACCTGGGAGGCAAAACATCATAGGTACTGTTCTAGGGTCTGATTTACTCGTTCGGTTATCCCGTTGGTCTGAGGATGGTATCCTGAAGACAAGGCTCGTTGAATACCCAACATTTGGCACAAGTACTTCCAAAACTGGGAAATGTATTGAGGTCCACGATCTGAGATGATTTTGGAAGGGAGGCCATGTAATCTAAAGAGGTTGTTCAAGAAAATTCCTGCCATTTCTTGTGCCAATGGTAGTATCCAAGGGAATGAAATGGGCCAGATGGGTAAACAGGTCAATGGAAACCATGCTGGTTGTGAAGCCTTTGGAAGGAGGTAATTCTACAATGAAATTGGTGGCAATTATCTCCCAAGGTCGGTCTGGCAATGCAGGTTGATGAAGAAGACCAGCTGGTTTTTTATTGTCGCACTTGTTCTGACTGCAGACAGCACAGGCTTGGATGTATGCCTTCACATCATCAGCCCTTCTAGGCCACCAAAAGTTTCTCTGGATGAATCGAAGAGTAGCCATAATGCCCCGATGCCTGGAATGGAAGGTATCATGACAGAGGTTTGTTATCTTGGTTCTTAGAGTTTGTATAGGTATAGCCAGAGACTTGTCCTTGAAGAGATAACCGTCCTTGGCCATGAGAAACCATTTGTTAGTCTTGGTGTATTCCTTCCAGAGTTCAGAGAGTGGGGTTTCAGTGCGGATGTTATCAAATAGAGAGTTGGCCTGGGCAATGAACAAAGATTCAGGAAACATCTTTGGAAAGGCACAGGCTTCCTCTGGTTCGTAATCAGGATGTCTGGATAGTGCGTCAGCTATTATGTTGGTTGTACCGGGTACATTGTGGATGAGAAACTGGTATTGGGTGAAAAGGAAGGCCCAACAAGCCTAACAACTGTTTCTACACTCCAGGGACTGAAGGACCTGTAAATTCCGATGATCAGTTTGAACTTGTACCGGAAACTTGGCACCCAAGAGTAGATGACGCCACTCTGTAAAAGCCTGCTGGATGGTGAGCAATTCCTTCTCCAATACTGAGTAATGTGTTCCACTAGGATTCAAGGTTCGAGACAAATATGCAATGGGGTGTTCTTCCTTGTCCTCGGATTCTTGTTTTAGGACTGCCCCTATGACGTAGTCCAATGCGTCGGATTCCACCAGGAAGGGTTTATTGATGTCAGGTTGAGCCAGGATGGGTCGGTCAGTAAATCTTTGTTTTAATTCTTGAAAGACGGTCTCTTGATCCTTCGACCAGTTGAAGGGTATGTCTTTTTTAAATAATGCAACTATAGGTTGTACTATGGCAGAAAATGTAGGGATGAACTTCCTATAAAAATGTGCAAGTCCCAGGAAGGATTGTATCTGTTTTACTGATGTATGGGCAGGCCACGAAAGGATAGAGTCAATCTCGGCAGGATCCATTTCTATTCCTTGAGGACTTAAAAAGAACCCCAGATAATGAACAGTAGTGACATGGCAAACCCACTTCTCTGTCTTGGGCAGCAGTTTATTCTCTCGCAAGTGTTGTAAGACCAGAGTCACATGTTCTTGATGTAGTATGGGATCACTGGAATAAATCAAAATGTCATCTAGATAAACAACAACAAAAAGGAATAGCATGTCTGAAAAAACTCTGTCCATAAAGCGCTGGAAAACTGCTGGAGCATTCGCTAGACCAAATGGCATCACTAAATATTCAAAATGTCCAAAGGGTGTCCTGAAGGCAGTCTTCCACTCATCGCCTTCCTTTATACGGATCAAAAGGTACGCGCCCCGCAAGTCAAGTTTGATAAAGATGATGGCGCCACGCACAGCTTCCAAGATATCTGAGATGAGTGGTAACGGATAACGATCCCTAAGGGTGCATTGATTAAGACCCCGGTAGTCCAGGCAGGGTCGGAGTTCTTTGGTATCCTTTTTGGGCACAAAAAACAATGAGGCCCCCGCAGGAGACTTAGAAGGACGAATGGTTCCATTGGCGAGGTTGGTGTCCAGGTATTCACATAAAGTTATTTTCCCGGGTTCAGAAAGTATAAACATCCTTCCAAATGGTATAACTGCAGAATTCTCAGTGTCGATAGCATAGTCTTCAGGACGATGAGGAGGTAATGATTGAACAATAGCTGATGAGAATACGTCTGAAAATGTTTGGTATTTCTCAGGTATCTGGGTAATGTTGGACACACAAATAGATGAATGTTCGGAAGCCTGGGTTTCTGCGGATAAGGGTAGCATCATATTCTGGGACAGACAATGAGATAGACAAAATTCAGAGCCTAGAAACAAGGAACCGGCTGCCCAGTTGATATATGGGTTGTGCTTGTAATTCCGTTGTTTGTTGGGTCATGGGGCCAGAAGATAACGGTTTCCCATCTATTCCTTCGACAGCCTGGATGATCTCTCTGAATTCTCGGGATATATGGTGTTTCAAAGCCCACTCATGGTCCAGAAAAATACCCATAGCACCACAATCCACCAGGGCCAGGATGGAATGCTTCTCCCTATTGGCGGTTGACAAGAATACATGAAGTATCACCAAGCTATTCAAATGTTGACAGTTCATGTAGGGAGAAGAATCGGAGCATGTACTTTTCTCCCGAAGCTGGGCTCCGTTCAAGATTGGGAGCTGGTGTTTCCCGAATGCCGAGGTGGGGCTACTGGACAATTTCTTACGAGGTGTTTGTCAGAAGCACAATACATACATAGTCCAGTGTTGATCCAACGTATCCTTTCCTGTGGAGAGATAGGTCCCCACAAGGAACCAAGTTGCTTAGGTTCAGGATCTGGAGAATGAGGGGAGGCTGTTTCTTTATGACTAGGATAATCCAAGGGAACCTTCGGTGGTAATGACTGTGTCTTTCTTTTTTCTGCCTTTCTCTCTTGGATGCGGAAGTCTATTTGTAAGGACAAGTCTAACAAAGCCAAGAAGGAACCTGGACAGGCCACTCTGGCCTGTTCATCCTTGATTTGGTCATTTAATCCACGACGCAACAATGTAAAACAAGCTTCTGGAGTCCAATTTGCCTCCTTGGCCAATTGCTTAAAGCGGGTTACGTAAGACAATATATCTTGATTGCCTTGTTGGAACTCCTATAGTTTCTCTTGAGCACTGTATACTTGTTCAGGGGCGGTCAAACATAGTTTTTAAGGCTTCCACAAATCCTGCATAATTGTCCAGGAGTGGATCTCCCGAATTCACTAAGGGAGTTGCCCCAGCTAAAGCATTTCCAGAGAGGTGAGAGATTATGAATCCCACTTTAGCCCTGGGTGTAGAGAAATAGTATGGTTTGAAGGTGAAATGCACTAGACATGAATCAAGGAAGGAACGTAGTGCCTTGGTGGTTCCATCGTACTTGTCCACTATGCCCCCAACCATGGCACATTCTTGAAATGACGAGTCCCTGGATAGCACAAGTTATTTTATTGCTGCATGTTCGGCTTTAAGATTCTGTACTTCATTTGTTAACTCTTGCATTCCTCTCATGAGGTCCTGAACAGCAGCCTCCATATTTGTTTCAATATCAAATCCTTGGTGTCTCATACTGTCACACTTTGCCTCGAATCTCACCTGTTTATCCTTTGAACTCTTGTTCTTCAGAAGTTTCTGCTTCTTCTGATGATTCGGAACTTGTACAGACACGGGCGAGCGTCCTCTGTCGCCAGTGTGCAGATAGGGTGCCAGTCTCGTAGAGATGCAGGCGTTCAGTTTCCCAGGGAGGATCAGGAAGGTATAGAACTGAGTCCGGGAAGGGTTTGGGAACCAGGAAGGAATCACAAGGATCGTACCGTACCGAAGGCAGAGTACAAGTGCAGTACGGATCCGGGTAAGGGCCGAGGAGAAGGCGGTATGAACAATTCCACAAGCGGTAACCACAGGCAGAACCAGCTATTACCAGAAAGGAATTGGAAACCGCTAAACATGTGAGTAGCACGGGAGTAAGGGAAGTTAGACCCACACTTGCTGGAACTTCGGAAAGGTAGCGTTGAAACGAACAGAGCCGCGGTGCGCGTCTGTTTTCTAGGAAGTGGCAGGTCAATTGAAACACTAGACAGGGAACGTCGTAATGGCGTCGGCCATGTTGGGAGTATACTAGAAAGGGTGTTGCAGTGTTTGATGGACCATGTAATCCTTAAGGGGCGGAAACGGTGAATCATGACATGTGATGTAAGATGCGAGGAAAGCTGAATTGCTGATGGATGTTTGTCATAAGAGAAGAAAGATACAACACCTGTCACAGAGTGGCCCAGCACCGCGAGTGTGCTCAATCGAAGGTCTCTGTAAGGTGTCCAGCTAAAAGTGATAAAAAGTAAAAGATGAGAATGAGAAATTAAGGTAATCTAAGTGGTCCTGCAACGGTTTAAGCAAAATACATTGCACAATCGAAAGTCTTCAGTTTTTTAACCTGTCCGAGCCCGAATGAGGGATACTGTCAGTACCCCGTCTCGCCCCTGGTCCCTCTATGACAGGTGGTGTATGGGTTGTGGTAATCTCCGCTCATTCCGCCAACCACAGTATGGCTTTTTCAGAATGCTGCCAACCAGGACATCATCCTGCCTGACTTCCTCAAGGAGGAGTAGCCTCTGCCTGTCTGGGAAGAAAGACTGCTTGCGGAACACAACACATTGCAACTTCCTTGTTGCCGGTAACGCTATTCCTTGTTCCCCATCTTGCCCATTTGCCTTCTCATGCTCTATCCTTCCTCTCGCCACTGTTATTCTTCCTTACCTTTGGTCTACCCATGCTCTGCCTCCATTTGCCTTACTTGGGTCCTGGATATTAACCTGCTGGGGCCACTCCTCCGACACTCATGCTATGTCCTCAAGATTCCCTGAACTGAACCTCTAACACCAAAGGACTTTCCAGACAAGTCTTATACACAATTTCAGACCACACATTTTGGACATTCAAAACGCATTACAATTACAAACGTTGCTATCTTGTTTGTTATATAAGCACAAAACAAAAAGTGCAATTGTTCTCATTTGGGATCTATATCTCTCATAGATCCGGACTCTCAAATGCAGTGAATGAACAGAAACCCAGATGATATGCAAGGTTGATTTAACTACTTATTTTTTCTTGAACCTGCTCTTTGTTTGCAGTGTCGTGTTGTTTCAAAGAAAAAGTCGACACTGTGCGTTTCGGCCGTATTGTGAACGATTAGTGTGGTTCAAACCTATCACGGCCTTCATCAGCACGTGATACATTTCTTTCAGTTCCAACAATGTTTGTTCTGTGTCTCTTATGGAAGCCAGACCAGTGAGCGGGGGTACCAATTTGCTGACTCAAATATGTAGTGAATGCGGTCGTCAGTCAGTCCAGCCTGTGAATGCTGGCCTGTTCCTTAGGTTGCTGACCTTAATGAGAAGGGGGATGCTGCAGATTTACTGGCAGAAACTGTCCATCAAGTGATACCTTAATGGAAACCGGTAAGGATCCGGCTCTGTCCATTCACCTACAGTGTGACCTGCACTGTAGGCGGACAGACTTCCCGTTGACAGAAAGGCCTTGTTCATGCTTTTTTTATTGACTGTTAATAACCTGGAAGATCAAGGCCTACCAGTTACCCTTAGTTTCAAAATAGGAGAGTATGCCAGACACTTGAAAGGAATTGTGTTAAACAAGAAAGCAGGAGCAACATAACCTGGCAGAAAGATATGCCAGATGACCTGAAAGAAACCAAGATTACAAAGCCAGACAGTTTTTATTCAAGTGTTTTTGAAGTCCAGCAAAAGTAGAGAGTATTGAGACGAGGACGATCTCTAGGACGAGGTGCAGAAAAGTACAGAATAATGACCAGAACCACTTTGTGCAATCTAGTGGCTCTCAACAGCCGACTGGAAGAAGCCATGTAAAAAGTAAAGAATGACTTGACGAAATGTCAATCCCGCCCTGGAGGAGTCGCAAGAGCAAGCACGAACCGGGAGAGAAGACGGAAGCTGGGCGGAATGCCGAGAACGGAGAGAGAGAGTCTGAGGCCGGTCCAGGACAAGAGGACCAAATGGCCAGAAAGGAGCCTGAACCTCTGGGCATCCCTAAGACCGGGGGAGTGCACAGGGAAAAAACTGCACTGTAGGTAATGCCAAAAAGACTATGGAGATGCAGCAGAGAGAGATGCTCCAGAACGCCACCAGAGCCCCGTGACCGAGCCCAGCTGCCTCGGAGGAGCCAATACCAGCGCAAACCACGCAGTACAGTATGCGGGTGGCCGGAGAGGCACTGGAGGTCTAAGGAGATGGTGGCACGAGCTGAGAGGCTGGAAAAGGAGGGTTTGGGACTGGGACCCTGAAACCATGGGAGAAATGGTTCACTGGACATGGGCTCATACTAAGGCTTGGCAGGAAAGTGCACCAAGCCATAAAAGTGGGAAACTAATGTCAGAAGTGGCGAGTCTAGGACCCACACCCATATAAAGAGAACTGTGAATGTAATAGACAATGCATGCAATACTTGGCAGGTGAGTAAACATAGTCTGTATGTGACCCCACAGATTGGGGGAGCATCCAGGCTGTTCTTCTTCATTGCAGTACCTGGTTGAAGGAAACCAGGTTTGCCAACTAGGTTCAGGGACCCACCTCACGTTGGTAGTGCATACAGGCAGTTCTTCTCTGTTGCAGTACCTGGTGGGAGGAAACCAGGTCTGCCAACCATGGTCTGGGACCCACCTCAGCTTTGGAGTACATCCAGGCTGTTGTTCTTCATTGCAGTACCTGGTGGGAGGAAACCAGGTCAGCCAAAAAAGGGCCAGGGATCCACCTCGCTTTGGGAGTGCATCCAGGTTGTTCTTCTTCATCGCAGTGCCTGTTGCGAGGAAACCAGGTCTGCCAACCAGGGTCAAAGACCCACTCCAGTTTGGAAACACATCCAAACTCTTTTTGTGTGCAGCTGTGCCTGAAAGGAACCAGGTTTGCCAATCAGGGACCCAAAGACAGAAAAGAAGCCTGAGAAGTGCCAACCAGGGGACAGAATTTCCCCCAACAGTTGTTGAACTTTACGGGAAGCCTGAACAAGGCCGGGGAAAGGAAATATTCCCCAATTCTTCAAGGTCTGAAGATTTCAGAACTGTTTTTGTCCAGGGGAAGGGTTCCACTCCCTTTTGGCTGGAAAGACAGAAATTTCATTTTAGTTTAAACTTAGATGTGAGAGACAGAGATAAGATTCTGACATTGTACATTGGGACCTTTTGCTTCTGACACTAGGTATTTCAGTTGAGGCAGGGAAACCCCTCTTGGAGTTAGGACACGCTATCTTTTCCTCAGTCAGGTACAAAGACGAGGAGGAGACAACACAGAGTTATACAGACTTCCTTTATTAATTCAGACCTCCCCAAACAACACTCTGGTACTGAGACGAAGAAGGTGGCTATAGAGGTATACAGGGGGAACAACCAGGCACATCCATCTAAAGGGTTTTGCCATAGTCAGGCAGTTGGACTTAATGACCCACACCTGAGGTCACTTAACCCTCTTACGGATGTACAAATCCCTGCCGTACAGAGCAAGGAGGAACGGGCTGGAGAGAAGGGAGCTGGAGACACAGGAGCCAGGACCCAAGTCAAGCAGGAGAGAGAGAGAGACGCTGAGGCAGAGGTTGGCCGTCAGAGGGTCTGGAAGTCCTGCTACCCTCCTTATTGGTTATACACAGCAGGGGCTGTGATACGCCCGAGAACCTCAGCTGCCACAGGAAAACAGGAGCGTGAGTGGTGCTCTCTGTGGCTGCCGCGAAGGAAAGCCAGAAAGCTGGAAGAGGAGCATTAAGAGTCCTGTCGCTAAGGACAACCAACAGAAAGGAGTTGCAATGTGAAACCAGTGAGTGGAAACAAGGGAAGCACTCATACTGGGGAGATGCGGGAACTTGAAACAAGTACTTTTGAATAATGAACAAACTGAAAGTTATTGTAAGTACCTTTGAATGCTGAAACAAGTACTTTTGAATACCAAATGAACTGAAAGACATTATAAGCATCTTGGAATGCCACACACAGCACTTATGAATGGAGTGAAAGAAAGGTGGTGCATGTAGCAGATACCATGGAATATATTGTCAGAGACACAAGCATTGGCCAAGCCAAGAGAATACAAAGAAGGGTATGACATGAGAAACAAGTATTGGTCAAAGTTAAAAGAGTTCAAGGAACTACAGGTTAAGAGGAAACCTGTGTTGGCAGGAGCTAGAAGAATGCAGAAAAGTGTAACAAAGTGCATAGTAGAAAACCAAGCCACGGTACAGTGTTAGAAGAGTATGACACTGATGAAAGAACCAAGCTTCACTGTCAAAAGAAAGCAGTGGCCAATTGTTGATGGAAAGCAGTCAAGAAGGGGTATCAGTTGCGTGACTTTAATGGGTGGACCGTGTGGTCCGACAACTGCACCTTGACCGAGTGCCCCCCTGTACTGTATTGAAAAGCCAATGAAAGTATCCATAAAGAAGCTTGTGGTTTGCAACAACCTTGTATGCGATTTTGAAGTCAAGAAACAGAACTAGCTATGTGAGCCAGGGAAAAATATTGATGTCAAAAGAGCTGGGAAGTGTCCCAAGGAATTGTGTTGTTTTGAACTGATGTCAATGGAGCTGGGAAGGGTCCCAAGGAATTGTGTTGTTTTGAAAAGCTGGAAGATTTGAACTCTTGTGGAAGGGAACCCCAACACCTTGTAAACTGTTTTGTTGATCTTGGGGAACGGGAAGCTGAGTACAAACCAATAGCTGGAAAAAGCTCTGAACTTTATTTTGGACACCATTCATTTTGATGCTGACATCCCTACACATTTTATATAGTTAGTTCTGAGGGTAACTATAGGTTTTGGACACAGACAGACATTTGATTTGCACTTCCTGACACTGACACAGACTATCCTTGGTTTTCTTTAGGTAAGGAAATCCCACTTTAGCATAGGGCAAGTTAGGCCTTACTCCATCCTACCTTTTAAGTTAATAAAACCTTTGAGAACCAATTTGGAATCTGTTGTCTGTGTCTACTTTATGATGCCTTCACAAACCCTATCCCTCCCTATCACTTACATTAGTAACTAAACTAAAGAGATACTGGAACCTCTTGGTCCAGAAGAATGGCTCCCTTCTTCTGGACGATGGTTTTTAGTTCCAATTGGCAATGGAGGCTGCACCTGAGAGAATGCCTCCCTTCTCCAGGATACAACATACAGTTCCAGCTTGAGGTGCTGTAAAGTTCTCAGTTCAACCTCAAATGTTCCAACTCAAACATCATTCCTTATTGCACATAGATTTCCTCACTATTGGGTTCCTGGAGAATGCTTCACTTCTTCCAGGTATCTTGTTCTCAACACTTTTACAGTGCCAGGGAAATTACTCTCTTCCCTGGGCCTTCCTCGGCTTTGTTTCACGGTACACAACACCATAGGTATGGTCTCCCCCCCTGATCTTTCATGGTCAGTAGTTTTTGCAGTAGTAGGGGAAATGTCTCACTTCCCAATGGTCTTTTTTAGGTGCATTACCACAGTTCACAAAGGCTTTGGGAATAACTCCCTTCCCCAGGCCCTTCACATGCTCTTTATCACAGTTTGGCCCTTCTTAGGCTCTTTATCACAGTTCACGAAGGCCAAGGAATTACTTCCTTCCCCAGGCCCTTCTTAGGCTCTTTATCAAAGTTCACAATGCCAGGGAGACTGACTCCCTTCCCCTGGCTTCTTTTCATCTTGTTTTACTGGTTTGTCCGTGTGGATCCCAGACCTAGAGGATTCTGCTGATTTCCTTTGGCAGTTTCCTGCCAGGAACTGTGCCCAAGAAGAGGATTTATGATGCTCTTCTCAATTGGCTGCAGGTCCCAGACCTGTACCTCTCATTCTGACTGCTCTAGCAGTCCTGGCTCACATCTCTGCCAGTTACGGTGCCGAAGAAGAGGATTCGTGATGCTCTTCTCAATTGGGTGTGGGTCCTAGATTAGTGCTTCTCTTTCTGGCTGTTCTAGTCAGACTGGCTCACCCCTCGTTCAGGTACTGTACCGCAGAAGAGGATTTGTGATGCCCTTCTCAATTTGGTGCAGGTCGCAGACCTCACTTTCGTATCTCTTGCACCCTTTCTAAGCCCCACCAAAAGTGTCCTGGCAACCCTGGTACTTGTGAAGGTCTTGCCTGTACTGTCTGGGTGGTGTATGGCTTTGTCGTGTCTCCTATAGGGTTTCTGTAGGCTTCATTTGCCTTTCCGTATGTTGCGGCAGTTGCGCAGCTCTCTACTCCTAGCAGGCAGCGTGTCTGCTTCAGGCCGGGACGTTCTGTGAACTTCATCATCTCGAGGCTGGTTCCTGTAGCCTTCCGGGCTGTCTGACCTCTACGAACGGTAAGTGAGCTTCTCAGCAGGTTGGTAAGTGTTCCATATGCCATCTTCAAATCCCTGTGCTATGCTGCTCTCATGATCCCGGCTCCTCCAAGGATGACTTGTCTATGGGTTCCTCAAGGGAGGGTCAAACACACTTTCAAATCCCTCCTCACTTTTTATGCTCTTACAGTGTCCACATTGACTGCAATGCTTACTTTGGTTCCAGAGTGCGTTCCTCTTTGCTCCCACTTCTTTGTCCCAGTACTAACATGGTCAATCTCTACTGGGTTAGTTGGACTCGTCCAGTGTACTTCAGGTGGTAGTCCCTGCTCTTCCTCGTCTGAGTACTTATCTACCTATCTATCCTACACTTGTCGTTTTCCTGCGCCTGCTGGAAAACGAAAACGAAGCAGATTCCATCTAAAATCGAATCGAATTCAAAGATGGCCGCCGCCGCTTCTCCCCATTGTTTTCACTGATCCACAAGACCAGAAGCCTGCCTGCCTGTCTGTGATTGGTGGCCTGCAGCTTCTTAGCCTATCTGGGTGCACCGGCAGGCGAGAGCCGGCCCCCGATGAAGGCTACCGAAAAAGGCGGAATCCTGACTGAGCCTGACCGAGCTTGGCCGTGCTCGTGTGCCCATTTGCCCAGATACTACATTGCGAAAGGTGAGAGCCCTATCTGTTCGTTATCTACCCAGCTTCTCTCTCACCTTTCCTCACTCAAATCCCTCACGCCCATCACAGCTCGCCTATCACCACCCACGTGAGCTCTACTACTAACGTTTGACCCTGCCTTCCCCGAACTATGGTTACTCCTGCCGCCCACTCTGCCCATTGAGTGCACGAATTGCGTTAGCTCACAGCGCCAACATCCTGTTGCTCATGGCTCCTCCTCTACAACTAGGATCACTATACTACCTCATAAGGGCACCTGTGCTTACCCCCAAAGCTCAACCCCCCATGAACTCAGCAAACATGTGTTTTACCTCCTCCCCCTGCACGGCAACTAATGGCCCCCTCCAGCAATGCCACATGTGGTAGCCGATCAATGACTATTGTATAAGCGTCATCTGTGTATGCATAAATTGCTGACTTTCTGCTAGCACCGTACGTTCTATCGTAGCTAGTGCCTTTCTGTGCCCCATTTCATTGCCTGTGAACTACCGGAAGCCATATTGCCAATTGCCCTGCTCATTTTACTGCAGCATTGTACCTTCGACTTACAGCCAGTGCCTTCCTGTGCCGCTTTTGCCCAATTGCCACATTGATCCTTTGTTAATACTGTATTTTAACTTACAACTAGCGCCCTCTGTGCCCTACCGCACTTCCCTAGATTTATTGGAGTCTAGACTCCACTGCATAGACCCTGTATACATTAGACTACTAGCATAAGGCTAGCCTATACACGTATCGGCTCCCTTTATCCTAGAACTACTACTGCTTTTAGCCTAATGTTATCTTATGTGCGATATTGGTATTTAGCTTAGTTTGTGTCCTACCTAGGATTACTGCATTTAGCCTAATGATGTCTCATGTGCATTAATGGTATTTAGCTTAGTTTGTGTCCCACCTAGGATTACTGCTCTTAGCCTAATGTTGTCTCATGTGCATTAATGGTATTTAGCCTCGATTGTGTCCCACCTAGGATTATTGCTTTTAGCCTAATGTTGTCTCATGTATGATAATGGTATTTAGCCTAAACTGCGCCCCTCCTAGGACAATTGACTCTAGCCCACTGGTACTTTACTATTGACTACTGTATCTAGCCTAATTTGTGTAGACAAAGTGAGCCTAGCCTCGCCTCACCCCACTCCCATATCCTTAGCTTTGATAAGTTGGATATTGTTCATCATGTTCCCCTTCTGCCTTGTCCAAGCGGACAACCCATGCACTGGCAACCACTTCCTCACCCTCAGTAATGGGCTCACCAAACTAACCTGCCCAAGACACCATCCTATCCCTTGTCCTACCCCCTTACTCCCTACCACACCTCCCTTCCCATCCTCCTCCATTCTCACTCTCAGTCCCAAGGACCCCTGCGCAACCAATAGGGAACACCACTCGCCCCCAACCATCCTTAATGAGCTACGCGCACTCCCCAATCTCTCAGGCAACGGTAAAACACACCCCATCTTAGGATATGAGAGAACATCCCAATTAAGAGCACGCCACAACCCCACTACCAGGACCCAGCCACCTAGATCACCCGAACCTACGGGCCCGAGAACAATTAAAAAACCAACCCAGCCTATAGCAACTAAAACTACAACTACAAGAAAACACACAGAGCCCAGTATTCCACCAACTAAAAATGCACCCACTAAGGATCTCAACCCTCCCACTAGTCTCAAAAATGCACTCATCAACGCCCGTTCCCTAGGAGCCCATGCCATTGAAATTCATGACCTCATCATCGAACTTGACCTAGATCTGTTAGTAATCACAGAAACCTAGCTACATCAAGCTTCAGGTCCTCTGCTAGCATTGGCCATCCCACCAGACTACACCATTCTCAGATTGGATAGAACCACCACTCCAGGAGGCGGTGTTGCCATCATAACAAGAAACACCATCAAATTAAGATCAAGCTCCATTGAAATAATCGCAGGATACAAATTACTGCTCGCTAAACTCACTTTGAATGAAAACACCACAGTTAACATAGTGGTCATCTATAGATCCCCTAGCACAAACAGCCACCCAGAAACAGACATCCCACTAATACTGGCACCCTTCCTTAAACCCAAAACGAAATGTTTCATCATTGGCGATTTGAATCTCGGTTTTAATGATAACCAAGACACCAAAGCAACCTCCCTTCTCTTGGCACTGAATGACATGAACTTCTGCCAACACGTCAATGTCCCCATCCATACCAAGGGCAGAAGCCTTGACTGGATCCTCACCCTCAATACCATCATCACTATAGGTCCGATTGCCCCACTTAGCTGGACAGTCCACTATTGCATAGAATTCACTATCACTAGTGACGACCCCTGCACACCCAAGAACGAAACCATGGACACCATTGAAAGTAGAAATCCTAAAAAGCTCACAGCGGAGAACCTTGACCCCACCCTGAACAAAATGCTAGATACCCACTCAATCCTCAGCAGCGATCCTACTACCATCGCTGAGTACTACCACAAATGCCTCTCCACGGGGATTGACACCATAGCACCAGTCACCACCAAACTAAGACGTATCAATAAAAAATCTAACTTTCGGTTCAACGAGGAACTAATCGCCCTTAGAAGGAAAAAACGCTCTCTTGAGCATGCCCATAATGAACATCCCTCCCCTGACTCAGCCAAAGCATTCAAAGACGCCAATACCCTCTACAAAACAGCTATCATCACCCATAAAGCAAACGCCTACAATGCTCGCATTAGCAATGCAGCATCAGACTCCAAAGAGCTCTTCTCCATCCTTAGAGAACTTGAAAATCCACTTCCGACTGACACACCCACCAACGCAAGCAAAGAATGGTGTACCACCATACAAAATGCTCTTGCCTCCAAAATTGCTGTGCTGCAAAATAAAATCAACTCTAAAAGACTACTCCTAGCAATCAAAACACCCCCACCCCTAATCCCTGTACCCTTTGCAGTGACAACTCTAACCCCCCCTTCCAATTCACACCCGTCACCCAAGATCTCGTATTTGACACAATTTCCACACTAAAAGCATCCAACTGCAAAGGAGACACTGTCCCAGCCAAACTATTCAAAGCCTGTGCCTCTACCCTGACCCCCATCATCACTAAATTTGTCAATGCCTCATTTAACTCCAACACAGTTCTGACCTGCATTAAAGAAGCCTGGGTTACCCCGCTTCTAAAAAAAACAAAT
This sequence comes from Ambystoma mexicanum, assembly GCF_040938575.1. NCBI lineage: Eukaryota > Metazoa > Chordata > Amphibia > Caudata > Ambystomatidae > Ambystoma > Ambystoma mexicanum. The sequence goes on along the minus strand of NC_090928.1, from coordinate 387,495,859 downwards.
CTAGACCCCACCATTCCGACTAATTATCGCCCCATAACCACGGTTTCATTCTTACTCAAAATCATCGACAGACTAGCCTACAACCAAATTCAAACCCACCTGGAATCTAACCAGCTCCTCGGTACCAGACAATCAGGTTTCAGGCCTAACCACAGCACTGAAACAGCTCTCTTGGACCTCAAAATCCAGATGGATGCCATCAGAGATTCTGGGAAACTCTGCATTCTCCTGCTGTTGGATCTCTCAGCTGCGTTCCACCTGGTGGACCATGACAAACTCTGCAACTCACTTGCCCGCGGGTTTAACTTCTCTAGTGAAGCCACTGCTTGAGTGAAATCCTTCTTAACCGACCCCACCTCCAGAGTGTCCATAGGCAAAGAAGCAGCCAACCCCATCCGAGTTCCCATAGGAGTGCCCCAAGGCTCTTGCCTCTCTCCCACGCTGTATAACGCATATACCAAACTGTTGTTCTCAGCCCTTGACGATATGGGTGTCATATACACAAATTTTAAGGATGCCACCCAGATCCTTATACCTCTTACAGGCAACTATGACCAGGACACTGTAACAATCAATAAAATGTACGTCATCATACATAACTGGATGGCGCTAAACAGCCTATGTCTTAACAATGAGAAGACAGAAGTCCTCATCGTAGGATCGCCAGCCAAAATAGCAACCCTTCACCCAGAATACTCAACCATCAACATCGATGGCACCAATATTCCAGTGTTGGAATAGCAAGTCAAAACACTGGGCATGTACATTGACGCCAGCCTGACTATGACAAACAGATCAACGCGCTCGCCTCTTCCACAGCTTACACTTCTAAATTAATTGCGCTCAGCCGACAATTTCTGACCCCAGCACACTGCCTCACCCTAGCGAGAGCACTGGTCCTATCGAAATTGGACTACTGTAATGTATTACTACTAGGCACATCCAACACTAATCTAGCCAAAATGCAACTCTTGGAAAATAAAGTTCTGAGGGCAGCTCTAGGCATAAAAAAATCAGACCATATCTCCAAGACTAGGAAAGACACCCACTGGCTCCCCATCAAAGCCAGAATTATCTTCAAAACATTATGCATCACAAACAAATGCCTTACCAAAAAAGGACCTATCTATCTCAACAATACTCTACACCCCAAAGTTGACAAGAGATCACTTAGATCTAATGACAAACTCCTCTTGGACCCCCCTCGATTCAAAACCACCAGAGCAGGGGGTAGCAGCTTCACCACTCCAGCCTCCAAACACTGGAACACCCTACCCGTTAATATCAAAAAAGAATCCTCCTTCACAGTCTATAAGAAACTGTTATAAACCTGGTTATTTAACCAATATTAGCACCTAAAGATAGGATCCCGGTCCATTGTATATTGTTGTGAATATTTGTAAATTGTATCATGTAATGTAACTAATGTAATGTTGATTTTTACTAATTGCTAAGCTGTCTTATAACCACGCCGTGACACCCGAGGGTCTGGGCGTGTAACAAATAAAATAAATAAAATAAGTACATGGAAGTGTGGGGAACTAGTGTACTCTGTTTAGGGTAGGAGGATGAGGGAGGTTGTGGTGAAGTGTGGACATACTGTGCTCTCCCTGGATAGTCGTCCCTAGTCCCATAGGGTGGATGTCTACCCATGAGATCCACCCGCTGAGTTCCCCCCCCCCAGGGGAACTATCGGGTATCGGCCTCCTCTCCCTTGTCTCATTGGAAGGGGCTCCCCTAGGGGAGGAGTGACAATATTCAGGGAATCATCATACCTTGTACTAAATTTGTAAAGTAGTTTCCTTAGGGTTTGTCCTGAGCTCATGCTGTACATGCTTGGAACATTAAGCAGGCCCCAGACAGACAATACCTTTTTTATACATAATGTACATTGTGTCATATTTTAGTCATGGGGCCTCATTAAGGGTCCGGCTGTAACCCTGTCGGTGCTACAGGCGGGTTGCCGCCAGACCCGTAAAAGTTTACTGGTGCCTGACTTCCCTGTGCCACTGGGAAATTACGAATTTGGTGGCTGGGATGTCAGGCGGCGGTACTTTTGTTAATCCCCATTCCCATAGAGTCCAATAGGACTCCATGGGAGTGGGGACACGGAAGCACGGGCGTTGTTGCTAACGGTCCCGGTGCATCCGTGACAGGTTTGCCTACCATGACTGCTGCGCCGGGCAGGGTCAGACCTGTCGGGCACAGCGGCTCCGGCAGGCAAACATGTAGTTTGCCGGTCCGGAAACAAGGGTGCCAGTGAGCTTACCGGCACACTTGTTTCCTGACCGGCAAAATTGTCATGAGACCCATGGTATTTGTTTCCTCCAGTTTTCCTGTATGTGCCTCTGATTTGTATGCATTAATGGTCTCAACGTATAATTTTGTGTACTAACACATATGTGTATTAATTCTTGTATTGTTTGCAGTTAATAGAAAGTTGGACATTTGTGAAGATTCTGATAGGCTTATAGTTATGAATCTACTAGTGAAACATACCGGGTTAAACATACTCTTCTTCTATGGTCGAATGTACATGAAGTAACTGATGAAAGGTCCCCTGATTACTCTTTATATGTTTCTAGCAACCCTGAGAATAGAACCCTGTTTAGGGGCTTTCCATCAGGATTGATGTAATATGTGATGTCATATGTTGCGCCTTGAAACACTTGTGTATAGGCGCGTTATAAATGCCATATCATATCATTGATGATGCCATTTGTGATGTCATCTTTGATGTCCTGGTTGTTAGTCCTAGCAGTGCATGCAGTGGCACTAGTTATGCATAGCAAACCATAACTGATGTATTTCTTTTTTTTCTTTTTTTTAACTTTGTAACCATGATATTTGAAAGGTTGTACCATTGCAACCTAATCATAACGTCCCTTTAAGAAAGTGTTTTCACTGAACTTCATAGGTTTTTTTACCAGTGCACCTCAAGTTCCTAATATCTATCTTCAATGTTTGCACCTAAAAATCACTCTACGCTCCAATGTGACAGATCTATGTCCACGGTCAGCATGGACGCCCGCGGACCTACCTGGGACCAGGTAACATCAGCATAACCCAAAAAGACAGGGGACAACACAATATTTTGTATGCTTCTAATAACAGAAAGCTATACATAAACCAAAGTTACTAATATTTTGTACACCCCAAATATACATCTATATACAATTAAACCTTTACAAATGTAAAAATGTATTTGTGATTCAGCACACAATATTATGGAGTATACCATAAACAAAGCCTTTTTACACACAGTGAGACACAGAAACCACACAGTGCAAACCAATCTCTCACAAAATAGTAAGTAAACTTTTGTTTTTGTATTGTAACTATAAATTATGTAAACATTATTCATAAACAAATATGACCATTCTATATTTTGACAGACATGGCAAGCACACTTGAGTCGCTGCAGGAGTACTTCCCAAAAGATAATATGAGTGATGAACAAGTCACTAACGGTAAACAATATATGTTATAAAGCAAGTCAATAATATAATTTATACATAATTAATGAAAATGTTAATTTCTCATTTTTTAAACCGTATAATGTAGAAGAAGATAGCATAACCAAATGTAATCATGAAGCAGCTGAAGTACTACAAAGAGAACCCCAATGACCAAATCTACAAAATCAAATCACCAACTGTTTTTACAAATAGGAGAACTTAGTAATCTATGTTAAGAACTTGTGACATATGTTAAAAATCTTGTAATCAGAAATTTTGATTTTCATTGCCCTGCTAGTAGCTGTCACCTTTTCCCCCAGAAATCACCTGAATCAATTAATGAAAATATAAATTACAGACATTTCGATTACATATCTCTCTCTGCTTCACCTGATCATGACAACCTACAATTCCCAAATACCTCTATTTATGTTTCCCACTGTGATTTCCCATCCATTCTTAAAATAACCCGAGTGTCTGCCATTCGCGAACGTCCCGCATAGTTTGTATATCTCCCTTCCCGCATGACGCACTTATAAATAGTTCACAAACGCTGCGCTCCATCGTGGATGCCGCTGTGCATGTGCACAATAGTATTGTGTGCGTCATAGTTTGCGGATATCATACCGTCAACACGGACGCTTGCGTACGCCATCATGTGACAGCACCTGTGCGGCATAATGACGTGTCTGCAACCTGTGTCTGTGTTCTGTGGACATTTTGAAACTGCATTTCTGGCAACTGCAAAGTTATTCTAGTTACATATCCTAAACTGCTGTCTCCACAATCTAATACAATCATGTCTGGATGTTTCAAATGCGCCATATCTTCACACATAGGTAACAGTTGACTCAATTTCATTCCACACACTCCATGCTATGACACTTCCACTTCTTCTAATCCAAGATTGTCAGAGATGCCAAGGTGCTCTGCAAATACCTTCACCCAATGAATCCAGGAATCTCCTAACATCCAAACTAGAGGTGTACCGAACTTCGGCTCCGAGTAAGTATTCGGCCGAATTCCGGCTGAAAGAAAGCTATGCGGCTCCGACCGAATAGTTTCTTGCTATTCGGCTCTTGCCGAATATTTTGTCATTCTCATTTGAATACAATGCAACAAGAACACAGAAAGGCAAATATAGACTTCCGTTTGCAAAACTGAATAGAATTAGACCAGACATTTAACCACAAGACCAACCAAATTGTTATCACACAGCTGTAAAATATCTTATATTGTAATCTGCTCTTTAGGTCATGTTTTGTTACAGATTCTTAGACATAAAATGTGCTCACCTTTTATACTTAGCCAGCAACAATAATGGAAATCTTTTCTTTTGGTGAATGTTTATATGCAATGCGTACTTTCTTCAGTTGGAAAAGACAAACTGAAAGATATGTGCATATTTCACTTTAAGATACATTCAGTTCCTGTCATGTCACTCCCCATTGTGTACACCATAGTCCCCCTGCGTTTAACATTAAAATTATCTGATATGTTTAACATTATCTGATATTTTTTCAGGAATGATAAGGTGCATATGTTTGTGTATTGGTGAGAAAGAGTGACGAGGATAAGTGAAAAGTGAGCAGCATTTGTTCCTATGCGACATGTCCATGGAGAAATATTAAGAATTCACAATGGGTAGTGGGGACTAGCAGGCCTCGGTTACATCAGGCAGAGTAATATGCCCCCAGGCCTTTCAGAGGAATTTATGTTGGGTAATCTCTCCAGTTCCTAAGTGGGCCAGTGTGTGACAGCGGGTAAAGATAGGTGTGAGGACAGTCAAAGAACTATGCTCTGTTGGTGGAATTTGTATGATGTAGAGTTGGGAGAGCCAGAGAATTCCTGGGATGGGCCAAATCAGGGCCGAGACTTAGAGTCCGGCTTAGCTCCAAGTGGAAAATGTGGGCTGAACCGGCAAAATTAGCATGTAAGTCTTTATTGCCCAAAGAATTCAAAACAAAACAAAAACAGCACTACACAGGCAAAAAGATGAAATTGCAAAAAGCAACAGCAAATTTGGTGGAAGACTGCAGCAAACACTTTCATTAGAATAGGACTATATTTCGATTAAGTATGAAGTAAATGTTAAAGTATATTTTAGTGCTGCTATAATTTATTTAATTGTGTTGGTGGCCATCAGAGTTACATAAACAAACTTCCCCTATGTATGATCCAGAATTGTTATGTTTTTTGTATTTTTCTTTTAATGCAATGAATAGTTTGACCTGATGTGAAAATCAATTGTAATAAAAGAACAGGTGCTTACTCATTCACCAAACACCAACAGCCTCTCGGGGAGAGTCCTCTCCTTTGTTTGGCCTGTGAGGGATTCGGGGGGGGGGAATAGTTGTGCGATGGAGTTTACACATTTCATATTTCCTCTTGACTTCTGTCCTGCATGAGCCAACATGAACCATTTTATACATTTCTATGTGAGCTGCAAAGACTTTTCGAAACTCGACCCCATCGACTTTGCAACTGATAGAGAATGAAATGCATCTCATTCACAAAGGCAGTTGCGAATTGCAATATCCATTTTGTTCACTGCAACCTAGACCTTTTGCATTTGTGAAGCCTTCTACTTTGACTGGCACTGGTTTTGAATTTGCAACAACCTTCTGTACATTTGGGCTGTTAATTTTGGTTAAATCTGCTTTTTTTCTGGCTTTTATGCTTTAAATAAAGTTGCTGCATTGATTACAATGAAGAGAAATAAAGTATAGAATGCATTTAAACTGGTGCTTTATTTTTATTTTTAATAAGTGTGTATTTTCAAGTTTGGAACATGATTTATTAAATAAAGCAACTATTTGGCTTCTTATTCGGTTTCAGCCGAATAGTTGACAAACTGTTCGGTATTCGGACGAATACTAAATATGCTATTCGGCACAGCCCTAATCCAAACAGTCGTCTTGTTTATAACCATGATTCCACCACTTTAAACAAGAAATTAAATACTTCCTACCCTGTGCTCCTGTACACTTCAACTCCTCCTTCACATCCAGGAAACCAGATTGGCTATTCCCTCCGACGTCTGTGGATCCACTAATATCCGCGATCTCCGCAGTGCTCTTTACATACAGGGCATCATTAGAGGACATGGATGGCATGTGCGTGTTTTGAGACTACCGTGGATGTCATCACACAGGGCATCCCTTATACCCTTATTACTTTTATCTATTTATCACTCCCTTATTGGCTACTTTTGAACAGTCACACATCCATCCACCAATCACATCCAAAAACTCTAAATGTTTCCTTGTTAGTTGAACAGTTCAGATGTACCTTTAAATTCTGAGAGTACATTTGTACTGTGATTCACAGCCTCCTCTCTCACAAACTACTGTTCAAACTGTCCCAGATTTCTATTTGCAGATTCACCAATATCTACATCCAAGAAGACATAGTACAGTGTAACGCTTACCTGGACTCCTCAGGAGCGTAATGCCTTCTCAGCCTGTGGACCTGGTACCATGGCACTAGGATTCTCTTTCTGTTAAACAACAATGACAACAATCAAAATGCTATAACATCTCATAATGGAGATTGTACTGCATCAGATATATGCGCCTTAAATCCCTCCATTTTCACCTGTGTTTTTTTATTGTGGAGCTCTCCATAAAGCTTTTTTACAGGGGGCGTTGGGATGAAGAAACAATGGTAACGTGATTAGCTGATGTAATCTATTGCTTCTTGCCTTGAAATGTCTATATTTTTTAAGAATGAGTCTTTGGGTAAGTAAGCTGATAAAAATATTGTAATCCTTAAGGGCTTGAATACATTCCTACTTTGGAGAGATCTCTCTTTTTGATAATTTGCTCTTTTATTCTCTTTTTGCAGGTTCTTGGAATTTGGGATAAGAATTATGACTGCGGGTGGCTGCGGAGTTACTCAGGATGAGAAAAAGTTTTAAAACGTAAGTTTGCCTATACGGAGTAACTGCAGCCTTCAAGAAAGAGCGCGGAAATAACTGTTAGGTGAAAACTTGAAGAACCTTCAGGTACGTAAAAGCTTATTTAACGTCTTCTTTTATCAACTATTAAGTTCGTCTGTTGATTAAATACCTTTTGTGTTGTTTGCAGGTTTTCAGAAATCTGAGGAAAAATACCTTTGGAAGATGCAGTGGCTACAGAAGAAACTTCTGACTGAAGATGTTGCGACTTCGAGCGAAAACTGCTGACTGAAGATGCTGCGGCTGTGAATGAACTTTCTGACTGAAGATCTGCGGCTGTGAGTGAAACTTTTGCTGAAGATGCTGTGGCTATGAGCGACAACTGCTGACAGAAGATGTTGCAGATGTGAGTGAAATTTCTGACTGAAGATAATTGCTTCGGAGAATACTTCGGTCAGGTAAGTCTTTTCTATAAACTATTGTAATCTGTAGTTTTCTGTAAAGCTAATGTCACTATTTTCTCCTTTTACAGGTTCTGTGAGGAGAAACGCTGATATCGTTACCCGCTGTCAGTGGAGCAGACACGAAGCGCGTGTTCCAGCAGAGGTGGGGCTTAAATAGCTCCCTCTACGATATGAATAGAACGTGCTGCAATTTGTGAATGGATCTTGCGGTGGCCATATTTAGTGTATAAAAGTTACTGTTAAACATTACTAGAGTCTATGTAAGCATATGCTATGAATGGTGTAAATGCCATATGTGCCAGGCTAACACCGACCTTTGACCTGCTGACTGATATAATGTTGCCTGTCTAGCCTGAATGAGGACTATGCTCACTGACTGGGATCATGACATACATGTATACTTGCATTTTGAAAAGTAATGTATATTACATTTGTATATATGTATGAGCACCTCCATAAGGTATGGTGCCTTTTAAACACTGTTATCAGAACCCACATAGTGCCAACGTATCACAGTAGGCACAGCTACCACATTATATTTAGAGCCTCATAATGAGTTGGGCCGTAGCCCTTAAATGCAGCGGTACCACTATTACCCCCATATTTAAGGGTTTGCCCAATCATGACTTGGGTGATAAGTGGGAGTTTTATCTCTAGCTTTGTGCTGGAGGTAAAAATGTCCCATTACCGCCCCCTTTTCGGCTGTTTTCAGCACTATTGCTGCCGACGCAATTACCGCCAGTGGTAATAGTATCCCCAACCCTATTGAGTTCAATTGGGAATGGGAACTTACTACTGTACCGCTACTCATGATCAAGCGCTAATGGCACCAGAGCGAGTAGCCGTAACGCTATTTGCGCTGGCGGTGTCCTACTGGTATTACTCACGGGATACCGCCAGACTCATGATGAGGCCCATGTGTCAACATATTACACCTCCCACATCAAGTGTCAGTTAACATAGGTGTATAAATATATTGCAACTACATTTTCCTTAATTGTAAAAAAGTTAAAATGGTGTGGCTGCTTTTACACCCATGCATTTTCTGCCTTTCAGTAAACTCCTACTAAAAAGAGCAATTCTAAAAGCAAAACCTTTCCTTACATATGAAAGTCTCCTGTTTTTCAACCAGGGCAATCAGCTGCCATTTAGTGCCAACATCTACCACCTACTCAAATCAAGTTTGAGTCAATACTACCACAGCCGTTTTTTTAAAGTGCATTCTACTTACCTTAACCAAAATGTAAAAATGTGACTACTGCTCAAACACCTATGCCTTGTGTGTCCTGTACTAAAATGCTGTTAGAAACATGCCCTCCTAAAATGCATCCACTTTACCTACATATAAAGATCCACTATTTTACAGGCAGTACTACCACATTCCATGTAGTACTCACATATACCACCATCGGCCAAAAAATGCTGTTACAATTGCAGAAATATTTGCTAAACCATTTTCATTTTAACCACTGCTACCAGATCCCATTTAGTGCCAACATTCGCACTGCTACCACATTACATGTAGTGGCAACATATTGCACCAGCCCCCATCAAGTGGCAGTTAACACTATTGTAAACATATATTGCAACTGCATTTTCCTTACTTGTGAACAACTTAAAATCGTAGAGCTTCCATTGCGCCTATGCATTTTTTGCTTTTCAATAAACTCCTGTTAAAAAGATCAATCCTAGAGGCCAAAACGTTCCTTATGTATAAACGTGTCCTGTTTTCCAACCATTGCAATCAAATACCATATAGTGCCAACATTTCCCACCTACTCAAATGAACTGCAAGTGAATACTACCACAGCAGTGTTTATCAAGTTCATTTTCTTTACCTTAACATTTCACACTAGGCACTGCTACCTGTGAGGGGTCAGAAATGTGAGGGAGACAGCTTTGTGAAGGTTTTACAAAAGATGCAATTTTATTGAACTCAAAAAGGGTTTGATAAACGCCTCACTATCCCCACCTCCACGAGGATTAACCTGCCTAAAATAAAACAAAAGGAAACACTGTAACAAAAGGATTCTGTCCCTCACACTTGTACATACAATAGACTCAATAAGGTAACATATGGCAATTAAGACACAACAAAAGTCAACAGTTATATTAAAGATCAGGTAAACATTTCTCCTTGTAACCTGGGAAAGTCTCCCTTCCCCAGATTCAATCAGGATTTCCACCTACAGTTAAAAAGTATAAGGAAATCCCGTCTCGCAACAACATTCCAATATTTATCAACTGGACTTGACCAACAGTTCAAAATGTTCAACAGGTCTTCTATCTCATTAGTATCAACAAAAATACTTCTGTCAGGATAACTCAACAATTCACCAAAATACTTTCAGTCAGTCAGCAAGTTTATTCGGATTAAATATAAATCCATTAAACACATAGCAATACAACATACAAAAGCAAATACAATTAATAATCCTTGTCAAAAAGTAGTGCATCAAAGAGTCATTTAAGGGAGAGGGGAGGTGTGAACCCAAGGATCCCGTCACCCTCAATATAACACCCCTTGTCTGGGCCCAGCCCCAAAAGTGTCTGACCGATTGCGACCCAGGGGAGTGAGGTTGGCCCCGGACAGAGGGTAAAGCCCCTGGGTCCGCCTCAGGGGGTGCTCAGGGCGTAAATGTAATAGTAGGCTGATAAAAATTACACTCCTCGGGGTCCCTCCCGCCCCTCCCCTTAGGCCCAAGACCCCATTCGCCACTCTCCAGTCCCAAAAGGTCAATTCCACAATGTCCCCTGAATTCTGGACCGAACTGGCCAATCTGCGACATCCCGCCAAGGATTCCCTGGTCACAAAAGAACAACCTCTCACAGACCTTAGCCAGTGTATGCTTTTGTTGGCAAGAGCTTCCCTGGACTCCTGCCAGTTCCTTTCCATTTTTGGTACCCCATGGAGATACACACATGCTTGTCCATTCCGACTTTGGTAAGGGGGTTGAGGTGGGCCGCCTCTAAGCCATGAGCCACCGTGGCTCTTTCCCACGATTTTAGGGTGATAGGAACCAGCTCGGCTGTGCCCATGATCCACCCCCCCAATGTGCTGGCTGTTCTTATTGCCCTCCACACTGGGACCTTTTCCAGGGGCCACTTGTACATTCCCCGACATCAGGCTGGGACTAGACGAAATTGGGGCTATAGGCTCCGGACTCAATGGGGCTTGGTTCTTGGGGAGTGCCAAAGGTATGTCGATTAGAGCCTTACACGCAGCCTGGGTATAGATGGACTCCTCCTCCCTCTGTTCCCTCTGTTCCTTTGCCTGAGTAGCTATAAGGGCTGCGAGCATGTTTCTGATGACAACCAGCTCAGCCAGAACTTGCTTGCACTTACACCCCCCAAGTGACAAATCAGCCTCTAAAGGGGGGTTAAAAGCCAACCCTGCATCCAAATGGGTTATTTGGTGCTTGGACACCCTTGATGTGGACGAGGAAAGGGGAGGGCTGGCCAATGGACTCGCTGTAGGGATCTGCATATTTCCGGGGCTTCTATTGCACAAGGAAAGATTGCGTTCGGGGACATCAACGGATGGACTGCCCTCGGTACTTGAGCAGACCATAGCCGAGCTAGATGGAGACTTTCCCGGCCCAACACCATTTGTAGGGGTGGATGGCGAGGTGAGAACTGTGATGTGATTTTCCGGGGTAGAGCTCGCTGGGGGCGGGCTGCTAACAAATTCACCCAGACTTACAGAGCCCCCCTCATGATGCACCTGCATCTCCGTCCCAGGGCAGAGGATTCTTTGGATGGGGAGCCCCTTAGGGGGGCTAAGGCTCGGGGTCAGGGCGAGAGGACAGGGTTCTTCAGCTGAGGGTGGGCAGAGCCTTCCTCCGTTAGGCGCTATGAAGGCCTGGGCCACCTGAGACTTTGCGGTTCGGTCCTCCCCATTGCGTTGATCCTCATGCAAATTACCCCGATTGAAGGGTAGTGATCCTTCCCTGGTCCCATGTTCGATGACCATGTTGCTCCCCCGTAACAGTAGAGCCCCACAACCCCCTTCTGTCCACACTTGGGGGTGCGGGGGGGAACAACTAGAGCACTCACCCCCAGATACTAAAACAGTGTTCTGGGCGGTCGTGACGAGGTTTTCGGCCGACACACCCTTTTTAACAACGGGACGTGTCCTCTTTATAACCCGTACCTTGTGCTTAGGGTTATGCCCACTCTCTTGGAGGGCATGCTCGACACACACCTTGGGACAGGGAGGAGGCGGATGGAAGGGTGAGAGAACTGGAAGTGTCAGGGGGGTTTTCCTTGGTGGGCCTTGGGTTTTCATAGTTCTCAGGCTCTTCAGTAAGGACATTTTAGGATCAGCAAGCTTAGCAGACTCAGCAGAGCCTGCGCGAGCAAACAGGCCTGGGCAAACAGTCCCTTCGACGTACCCTCCGACGTACACTCGCCTGCACTTACTTCCCTTTTCCTGCTTCTCCTCCTCTCTCGCTGGCGAACCCTAGACAGGTCTTCCGCTGCCGCGCCGAACACCTGCGGCGCCAAACACCGCGCCCTTGCCCCGCCGCGGGCTTCACCGCTGCGGGGCTTGTGGCAGCGCTTGTAGTCCAGGGGGCGTGGCCTCCAGGCCGGAAATGAAGGGGTCCCTCCAGGCACCTGCGGCGCCAAACACCGCGCCCTTGCCCCGCCGCGGGCTTCACCGCTGCGGGGCTTGTGGCAGCGCTTGTAGTCCAGGGGGCGTGGCCTCCAGGCCGGAAATGAAGGGGTCCCTCCAGGCACCTGCGGCGCCAAACACCGTGCTCTTGCCCCGCCGCGGGCTTCACCGCTGCGGGGCTTGTGGCAGCGCTTGTAGTCCAGGGGGCGTGGCCTCCAGGCCGGAAATGAAGGGGTCCCTCCAGGCACCTGCGGCGCCAAACACCGCGCCCTTGCCCCGCCGCTGCAATGTTACTTTGGCAGGATGATTCTGCAATATTTCACCATGTACTTCTGTGGCCTTGCCACTTCTTCTTTAAAACGTATAACCATGCCATAGTATTTCAAAGAATTATGCCCGGTCCACTCACCTGCCAAGCCTACACTGCAGAATCTTGTTGTCTGGGTGTACTCCCCTGCCAGGACTAATAAAGCTTTCAATACTACTACAAGTACTTCTGTGACACAGTTCTACTTCACACAACTTGTAAAGTCTTTTGACTCTTCACAATATTAGTTTGACTACTTCTGTGGGTAATCCATGAGACACATTAGTGCTGTTTGTTCCACACTTTTGATTGTCACATCCAATGCAGGATATGCTCCTCTCCTCCTCTACACATTTTGACAGAAGGGCATCCTTCCTGTCACTCTTGTTTTCCCCTTCTTGTAATAACCAAGGGCTGACAATAGTATTCTCTCACTTCTGCTCGTCATTGGCTTAGGCAATGCTTGTTTAGGTCAGTTCCACCTATTGTTTCTTTCTTCCTCTGGAAATAGGGTCTATAAAGTGCTTGCTTCTTAATTGACACCACTTGGCTTTCACAATTTTGGTTCTTTCTAACAGGATATATCTTTGCACGCTTTGGCAATGGTTGTTTATATTTGTTTCAAGCAATCTTGCCCCCTTTTATTGTTGGCAATTATTCTGACCTTTAAAAACCAGAATGGCAGTCTACTGGTATGCTTGTCATGTTCTTATCTTTCCACTCTCCACTTCGTGTCTGCTTGGCGTGCAAAATAATGATCTTTCTGTTTTACATCAGATCGACATACATAATGCTTATGTTTCTGTGTGTTTGCTATTTTTTCATTAGCTCCATATTGAAAATGCCTTAGTTGGGCCAGCGGGCAGTGACAGAGTGCTCCAGAGTCACAATAGATAAGTGAACTCAGCGGGTTCGACGTGCGCGTCTGCTCGCCTCGCTGCCTTCGGGTTGTCTGCTTCTTTTTCTGCGGGTGGCGTGAAAAACTGCTTTGCTTGGTTTCACTTGGCACACGCTGATCAATATAGGAGCGTTCTGTGCTCCAAAGGCTCTCCGGTGCTCGCCTTCCACCAGAGCCTGTCTGCTTGGTGGGAAAGCTACTCAACTTCACGCTTACCGCTGTGCTACCTCTGCAACCACGATATTCAGGGGGGAAGCTTTTACAAATAACGCTTTCCAATCCACAACCTCTGCAGCCACGATCTTCAGGGGGAAAGCTTTTACCAATAACGCTTCTCACTGCACAGTCTCCGCAAATCAGGTCTCTGAAGGAAAAGACCCTCTCAGAACCAGCATCCGTACTGCAAACAGCAGTTCCGGCGTCTTGACTCTCCTTGAGCTGCAACTGCAATGGCGAGTCACTGCAACCACTTCACCTCCCACTGCTACTCTTCTCTATGGCCTGCACCTGAGGGGGCCTTTTTAGCCTCCCAGTCTCTCTCAGGTATGGGTCATTAACCCTATTTACTGCAACTTGCAATCTAGGGCCTCTGCATCCCTCTTCTTTGTCTCCATACTTCGGGCATTGTGGGACTTGAAGTCCCCAATGTTCAATTTACTCTTATTACTGGGAATAGGTTTACAAAATGTCTCTTTAATCTTAATTAGCTTTTCTAAAGGATGGTTATAAGGATCTATTGGAGGCTGTTGCTTTAAGGGATTCTTAGAGTTTTCAAAATCTAAGCTGTCAATATTTAAAGCCTCACTTTTAACCTTCTTCTGTTGGTCAAAGGAGATTTCACCTTTATACATGGGCATGATTTTGGAGGGGGATTTTTAGTCCCAACATATCACTGGTTGTAATAGTTTTCACCACCAACAAGACAATTAGCTTTGGGAAAGAAAGGCTTCTTCTGGCAGTAGGACATTACAGATTCCAGTATCACTAACACTTACTCCTCTGAGGAAGACAAATACTCCGTCCCTCCCAACAGAGTCCTCCTGTTCCATTGGGGACCTTCTCCGCCCAGGGGATCCTCCCGACGAATACCACCCCCAGGGTCGGGATCAGGTAGCAGCTGCCTTCCCCAAGGGTTTTGTGAGGACTCTCTAGGATGCATCACATACCCTTCGCCTAAAGACCTGACCTCCTAGTCCAGGTTCTTTTCCCCTTCTTGCACCACCAGCCTTCCCTGCATTCATGGAAGGTTCATCTGTTTTCGAGTCCCATACTGGACCCTTTGAGAATTTTTCTTCTTGTACCCATGAATCTTGAGGAGAATAAAAAGAAGGCATTTTCTCCATTGGTTTATCAAGATGTTTGACAGGTTTAAATGTTAACTGTGCAACTCGAAAAAGCCATTCATCAAAATGGGGAACCTTGCTACACAGAATCATTGGGGTTGGAAGGTTAGGCATTACTGCCACTGATACCAAGATTGCTTTTCCAAACATTGAAATATTAAGGTTAGTTAAGGGATGTTCCTTTGCCTGTCCGTGAACACATCCTATAAGCTTTTGACCTATGGTTTCCCAATTTGTCAGAAGAATAGCAGCTTGCACTGCAGAACCCCTGCTCTCTGTATCTAACTGAGCCCAGATTGTTCTCCATTGTAGCACTACAGGATGGGATAACTATTGTATTCTCCATTACAAAGCTTCTCTGGGTCGAATCATGAGAGACTTTCCTTAGAAAAATCACATCTTTCTTCCTCCCACCTTTCTCCCATGAGGGATGGGAGTTGTGAAGCACATCAATACACAGGATGTTCAAAACTCCCACATCTCAAACATTCTAATTCATTAGAAGCATTATTCTCAGAAAAACCTAGTTCTCTAAAGTTTGAGAGGTTAATATTTTTAGGATTTTCTGTCATCCATTGTTGAGATGTGTTTAAATCTGGAGGTAACTCTTTATAACATTCAATCTGAGGAAAATAAATTCTATTACAAGGTAAAGAATCTTTTCTGTCATTCTCTTTAAAATAACAAGTCTGGTTAGTAATTGTTGGGGGTCACTCCCTCATTCAACCATCCGCAGTCATACCAAGAACTCGCGGAGCCAATGTTGGTATCAACCTCCTTTATTCATATGTAACTTTCAACTGTCCTAACGTTTCCCATGTCCCTCCCCTTCTGCCCTCTTCCCGCCCTGGTGTGTGTGTGTTCTTAAAGGGGCTGCGGCACCCTTTCATTCAGATACAACACCTCCCCTGTGCTTAACATGAAAGCCGGGGTCACATCTGTTTAATGAGTCTCACCGGTCTCCTCACCATTCTTTGGGGTCTGCCTGGAGACTCTCGACTTTCGCCTGTTGCCTCAACCGGGGGGCTCACGTCATCCTCATCTTCTGGGTCTTCAGCGATCGCTTCTGGCGCCTCTTGATCGTCGAGATACAGTCTTTTGAAGAATGACACGTTCCGAGTTATCTCCCCTGGTTCTCCTGTTGCAGTTATCATGGGTCCCTTCATGGCCGTGATGATTCGAGGTTCCGGGTCATATCGGGTGTCGGTTTTCCTTCTCTGGTTCTGTCATACTAGGACGGTCTGTCCCACTTCTAACTGGGGGTCTTTTGCATTCCTTTTTTTGTCGGCCCATTCCTTGACCTTGCTCTTCTTCTCAGTGTCTCATTCCCTTATAGCCGCGTCTTCTTCCAGCGTATAATCTTCCCATTGGGGGATGCGTGTTCGGGGTCGATATTTCACCATTAGTTCTGCTGGCGTTTTCCCCGTTGCGTCGTGTTGCGTGTTCCTGTAGCTTCTGAGCATGCCGCAGATGGCCTGTACTTGAGATACTTGCTCAGCTAGGGCTTTCTGTCAGGTTAGTTTTATAGTGGTCATGAACCGTTCCATCATTCCATTGGCTTGGGGCCAGAGTGGTGTAACCTTTTGATGATGGAAGCCAAGATGGTCTGCAAGTTTGGCAAATTTGCATCCTTGGAACGAGGATCCATTGTCCGTCTTGACGATGTTGGGGATGCCCCATTCACTGAATAGTTCATCTGTGAAGGGCGCTGTCTCAGAGAATGATGTAGAGGGTGTTTGATGAAAGGAAACCTTGAATATTCATCAATGATCACGAGCAGGTATCCGCCTTCCTCTAAGGGTCAGTAGAAGTCCATTGCAACTTTTTGCCAGGGTCTCTCTGGAAGTGTCGTCGGCTGTAGGGGGCTTGGGTTTGACTTCCTCACTGCCAGTTGGCAGGGTTTGCAGTGTGCCAACATGTCTTCCACTACAGTATCCATGTAAGGGAACCAAACGTGGTTTCTTAGGATCTTTTTTGTATTGTCAATCCCTCTGTGGCCCTCATGGGCTAGTGCTACTAGTGTCTTCCGTAGATCTTTTGGGGCTACTAGCCTGTTACCCCGTAGTAGTAGTATGTCTTAATCAGTGGCTACCAGCTCCATGTGTATTTTGGCTAGGCACTCCAAGTCTTTCTTGTCAGCCCCCTCCCCTCCGTTTCTTCTTTCTTGGCATTCTCTCCACTTGTTGGAGCGGGTGAGGTGGACGGCAGCCTTAATTGTCGAGTCGGCCTTACGTCTTTCTGTGAAGATTGTCGTTGAGATTGTTGGTGGCAAGGCGTTGGAGGACAGGTATGAAATGTATTCTTTGGCCTCATGGGCTAGGGTGTCATCATTTCCCATCAGTGGGTGTCTTGACAGGTAGTCTGCCGGGTTTGCTTCTCCTCCAGGTTTGTGGATGATCATATAGTCATATTCTTGTAACCTGATCCCCCAGCGCTCTATTCGGGGAGGCATTTTCATCTTGGTGTTCCCGAATATGGAGAGGAGCGCTTGATGGTCCGTTACGAGGTTGAACTTTCGGCCAATTGCAAAGTGATGGAACTTTTCGCAGGCCCATACAGCTGCAAGACTTTCTCGTTCCGCTTGGGAGTAAGCCTTTTTGGTGGGAGATAGGGCTTGGCTGGCATAGGCTATGACTGCATGTCGTGCGTTGTTTTCAGTGTCTGTTTGGGCCAGGATGGCCCCTAGGCCAACTCGACTGGCATCTAAACATCTAAACAGCCCTTTGTGTGTCTCAAAGGTGGTGATTGCTCTTGAAGCAGGTTCTATGACGAGCTGGTGATAGCCCTGATTGAGGTCTAGTTTTGAGAAATGCATCGCTTGGTTCAGCCTGATAAGCATGTCTTCCAAGCTTGGGCCTGGGTGCCTCTCCCTTTGAATCGTGGTGTTGCGGATGCGCATATCGACGCAGATGCGTAGGCGTCCTTTGTGCTTGGGCACTATTACTATGGGGGATACCCATGGTGTTTGTCCTTCTGCTTTTTCAGTGATGTTGTTGAGGAGGAGTAGTTGGATCTCCTTTGATACTTGGGCTTGGAGGTGGAAGCCCACCTTGCGGCGGTGTTGTGGTACTTGGTGATTTTGGGGTCAATGTGCAGCTTGACAACAGAGTCTTTGAGCATACCTACTCCTTCAAACAATTTGGGGAACTGAGCTTTAAGATCCTCTTTTGTGAGGGGTCGGCATGTTATCGACATAATGGTATCATGTTCTGATTATTATTTCAGTCTGGTCGTATTGCAGGTCAATGAGTGCAAGGGCTCTGGCTGTTCAGTAGCTGAGAAGGCAGCGACCTACAGAGGGGCTCCTTATGACGTCAATTGCGGTGGTTACTTTGAGATCGCGGTGCGTCAGGTCACATTGAAATTGTCCTTTGGATGTCATGGGCTGGGCTGCTCCCCACTGGAAGATGTGTGTTCTGCCTTCTGCAGAGGGTAGAGGGCTGCAATGTCCTGGTATAGTTCTTCGTTCATGACATTTACTGTTGCTCCGGTGTCAACGACGAATTGGTTCCTGGTGTCTCCCATTTGTATCATGACCCTGGGGGCTGGCGTGTCCTCGACGTCGATGCTGAGGAGTCGGACATACTCCCTGTCATATCCGTCTTGTAAGTATTGGAATTGTTTCACTTCTTCCTGATAATATCTTGGTGGGGAGTTAGCGTATGGGTTGATGTCCAGGGGAAAGGGTAGGGTGTGACTGTCCTGTTCGTGAGGTGGAGGAAGTTCTCTTGTGTATGTTCTCTCTAGCGCTGCCACTTGCACTGGGTCACGGTGACGGAGGTCATAGAGCTCATGATCTTTCCTGTTGGGTTCAATTTGTAGTCCTTCTACCTCTCTCACTGTGTTTGGGCGTTGATAGGCATTTGTGGGGTAGGTCACTACCCTTTCACCAGGGCGTTGGTCATGTTGTTCTCTGTGTGTCTCTGGTGTGGGACCAGCATTCTGTTGGCGGATTGGGTTCACTTCAGGGAGTTGTTCCTTGCACATAGCTTGATAGTGGTTTTCTTGTCCACATCGCATGCATCGCTGGCCAATTGCAGGGCATGGTCCCCTGTGTGGGTATTCAAACCAGCAGCGGTAGCATTGTCAATCACTTAATGTACGTTGAGAGGGATACCTGGGAGTTGGTCTGTTCTGAGAATTTGGGTATCGGGTATAGGGTGTTACAGCTGCGATGACGTCACCCTTTTTGGGGTTCTCCATGGCTGCGGCCTGGATGTCAATTCTTTCGTATACACTGGCTAAGTCCAGTAATTCTTTGAGGGAGAGTTTTTTTTTCAGAAGATGTTTCCTGAACATTGAAGATATGCATCCTTCTATTATGCGCAGTCTGATTGCTTCATCGTCGAGGCGGATGACAAATTCCCCTATCGATTTGTGAGGGAGTTGAACACATTGATTGAAGGTATAGCGCTCGTAGTCACGATTGGGTGTTATGACAAGTTTTTCGTTAATGGCTTCTAGAAGTTTCAGATAGGTGGCACGGTTTTGTGGGGGAATTGTGCGTATTATGATTTTAATTTCTGAAGATACTGATTTTGTTGGGGGGTTCTTGCGTGCTAATGGCACCTACAAAGTCTTCAAATTCCTCAACCCATTCTTCCCACCGCTGGCCCTGGTCATGGTGTGGGTTAAGTGTAAATGGGCTTGGTCTCCTCATAAGGCTGGCATGCTAGGTAAGGCTGGCATTTGCGATGGGGGCTGTCCCGGCATCTGCAGCTGCCTGTGCGGGATCTGTCATGGTTGCACTGATGGGGTGGCACAGGTGCCACTGGTTTGATTGATGACTCGCTCACGTGGTGGGCTTGGGTTGCTGAGGGTAGTGTTTCCCTCTTGGGTATGGTCCTCTTTGTGGGTTTCCCACCCTGAGTTTGAGGGTGCCACTTCAGGTGTGCTGGTGAAGGTGGTGTGCCATTGGCCTATGGGCCGCTTGACCAGTTCATGGGCTTCCTGCCCAAATTTGACTGTATCCCACCTTTGGTTGCACTTGTTCCTTGGGCTTCTGTCCTTCTCTGCACTCACCTGGTGCTGCATCTGGGGGTTTCACTGGCTTGTTTGATAATTTGGCATTTACTTTGTTTCCTCCTGTTTTCTTTTCCCTGGTCCATGTGCCTGGACTGGATTTTGCTGATGGGCCAGGTTGCAGGTTGTTTATGGCGTCTCTTTTATTATTATTATTATTTTTTTGTGTGCTTCCTGTATTTGCAGATGCTGCTCGCGTGTGGCCCGTGTGGCTGGTGGTGTGATGGCCTTGTGAGGGGTATTGCGCTGTACTGATGGTCTGCGCAGTGGATGGGGCTACCGTGGTAGTGGTTGTGGCTAGGTGCCCTTCTTGTATTATATTTTCCCTTTCTTTTTTTTTTGGCCTTGCTTTAATCCCTTCTTTTTTGCATTGTTTCCCACCATGTGCAGTTGTTATGTGGGGTTTCGTAGCGCCCATGTGGGTGTGTTGGCTACGGCGCATATTGTGGATCAGTCGTCCTCCTCGCTGCTCTTCCTAGCTGCGTAGTCTGGTTGCTGTCCCTTGACCTGCAGTAGTAGGGGAAGGGTGTGGGGCCTCTTACCGGCGTACTCCTGCAGTCCTCCTGTACGGCAGCGGCGGTGCTCTTCTCATTGGCCGGGTCTATCCTTTCTCTGCTAGCTCTCGTGCCGGTGCAGGTTGCTGGGCACTTGCGGGCTGCCGGCTCACCTCTGCTTCATCCGCTCACGTCGCAGCACAGGTCTTCCCCTCCTTGCACTCTCCTTCACCGGCGTGGGCTGCCGGGTCATCTTCTTCGGTCTGCCTGCAGTGGTCCTCACCTAACGGCACTCCTCGACAGCTTCTTTCAGTTGTTGGGCCGCGTTCCGATGGGGCTCTCCCTCCGCTGCTGGCTCCGGTTCAACAGCGCTCCTCCTTTGCTGTTGGGCTCTGGTCCGGCGGCACTGTCCTACTGCGGCTGGGCTCACATCCTTTCCAGCAACGTTCTGCTGCTGCCGTGGCTTCTGCTCCTGCAGCGTCTTCTTCCACTGCTGGGCCACACGCTGTGGGCGGCGGTCCTCCCCGGCTGCTGTCGGATGACCCCGACGTTTTCTTGCTGCCTCGTCGTTCTGTCGGCTGACGAGCCACTCCTGCTGCACGCCTGGGACGGCGGCTTCATCGCCAGTTGTTGGGGGTCACTCCCTCATTCAACCATCCGCAGTCACACCAAGAATTCGCGGAGCCAATGTTGGTATCAACCTCCTTTATTCATACGTGCCTTTCAACTGTCCTAACGTTTCCCATGTCCCTCCCCTTCCGCCCTCTTCCCTCCCTGGTGTGTGTGTGTTCTTAAAGGGGCTGCGTCCCTTTCATTCAGATACAACAGTAATGATGTCTGGTCTGAGAACTTTGCCCTTCTCTGAGTTCCAATGAGCCTTCTGATTGATCCTTATTTAAGCACTGCAAGTTGGGACAACATTTTTTCTCAGACACTGTGGTATAATTTTCCTAACAGGGCATCATATTCTGTACTTCTTCTGTCTCCTTTTTAACATACCTGCAATTGGCTTCATTTATCAAACACTCAGGAACGGTTTCCCATGACACACGATGAAGGTTAGGGCTTTTAGATGTATCCCTGTTCCAGGATTTCCAAGCAACACCAAATATCAACTTTCCTGCTCTATCTTCTCTATGGATCTCACAGGGATTTATTGATAGATTTAGGAGCATGGATTTCCTTTCTTTACCACTATAGATCAAGGTATACTGCCTCATCACGAGTTTGGCGGTCACCCTTAAATGCAGCGGTAATGCTATTACCGCCACATTTAAGGGTCTGCCACATCACGGGTTTGGCTGGATATACCCCCAGCTTTGAGCTGGGGGTAAATCTGCCACAAATTTGCGGATTGTCGGTGCTATTACTTCGCGGTAATACCGCCGACGGTAGTAGTGCTGAAAATTTCCCATTGGGTCCAATGGGGAATGGGGAATTCCCGAATGGGCCCAATGGGGAATTACCATTCCGCTTACAGCACTGGGGGGTTTGGCGGTAGCGCTAATAGCCCCAGCGGTAATACCGCAGCGATACCACCCAACTCGTGATGGGGCCCATATACTTTCAATCTAGGCACGTGATCAGGCATATGTAGGCAGATATATATACAGGAAACTCCACTTCTAGTAACAAGGAAACCAAAAGTGTATCATTTCCAGGAAATATATAGTGCTGTGGAAAGAACAGATGGTACAGATTTACTTCTACCGGTTGTCTTACTGGAGTAATGGATTGCCCTGAAAGTAAAAAAGAAATTAGTCCTACATTCCTCTGGAGAGACTACTGATTATTAATGTTCACCCTTATCCTGCCAGTTTCTCTGATGGGAATGGGTTTAGAATTCACCTCCTCCCCAGTGGGAGAGGGGGTAGAGATAGGGTCTGAGGAAGGAGTATAGTATCAAAGAAGAGGGGGAGCATGTCCATACCAATCTTCTTCTGACCCAATATCTGTAGGATCAGTATCTACCTCATTCAAGTTGGATCCCCAGTTTCTATCAACTGATTCCAATCCCACTTCTATCACCATATGTGAGGTGTCAGAAATGTGAGGGGGATAACTTTGTGACAGTTTTTCAAAAGATGCTATTTTATTGAACTCAAAAGGGGTTTGATATTTGCCTCACTATTGCATTCTCTCACTTCTGCTGTTCTTTGGTTTAGGCATTGCTTTTTAGATCAGATCTATCTATTGCTTCTTTCTTCCACTGACAATAGAGTCTATAAACAACTTGCTTCTTAATTAGCCCATCTTGGCTTTCATAATGTTGGTTCTTTTTAACAGGTTATATGTCTTAGCACTCTTTTGGATTTGTCAATCTTTGTTTATATTTGTTTCTAGCAATCTTGCCCCCACGTATTGTTGCCAATTATTCTGACCTTTAAAGCCGCAATGACATTCTACTGGTCTGCTTGCCAAGTTCTTATCTTGACACTCTCTCCACTTTGTGTCCGTTTGGCATGCAAAATAATGATCTTTCTGTTTCACCTCAGTTCAACATACATGAACCGACAAATAAAGAAACAAATAATGCTTATGTGTCTGTCCCTTTGATCTTTTTTCAATAGCTTGATATCCAAATTACCCAGGTAAGGCCAGCGGCTGGTTATGGAGCGCTGCGGAGTCACAATAGACAAGTGAACTCACCGGGTTTGAAGTACGCGGTGTGGAAAACTGCTTTGCTTGATTCCCTTGGCCCGCGCTGATCAACATAGGAGCGTTCTGTGCTCCAAAGGCTCTCTGGTGCTCGCCTACTACCAAACCCTGTCTGCTTGGGGGGAAAGCTTCTCAACTTCACACCTCCCACCACACTACCTCTGCAACCACGATATTTAGGGGGGGAGCTTTTAGAAATTACACTTCGTGCTGTGTGACCTCTGCAACCACGATCTTCAGGGGGAAAGCTTTTACCAGTAACGTTTCCCGCTGCACGATCTCTGCAAATTAGGTCTCTGAAGGAAAAGACCCTCTCAGAACCGGCATCCGGACTGTAAACAACACCAGGTCTCGGCGTCTTCACTTTCCTTCAGCTGCAACTACAATGTGGAGTCACTGCACCCACTTCACCTTCCACTGCTACTCTTCTCTATGGCCTGCACCTGAGGGGGCCTTTTAAGCCTCCCAGTCTCTCTCAGGTGAAGTGGGAAAATGGGAAAATACCCTCCCCCTATTCTCATCCAATCCATGGCCCAGGACATCAAGACCCAAGCAACCCCCGCGAGAGGAGTTCGACCCATTCACTTCCTCACCAGACGGAAAGGTCCCCTGTGACCACAGCCCACATGCCCGGGGTGCTTGCCCACTACCACATCCGGGAACCGCCGAAGGCAGCCTCATCGACCAACACGATTAGACAACAGCCACAAACACCATCATCGTTAGAGATGCCATGACGACATAGCCAACAGACAAGAACAACGTGCCACCATGCACACTGGTCACTCACACACCAACCCACACGAAGAACATACTCAGTGCTATGACGCAGAGGACCGATACACCCACAGACATGCACCCACAGACATGCCTCCTACAGCACCGCAGAAATGCAAGATGCCTGAAGAGCTTGTGTACATATGCTTGCAGATGCTTTTTCTCTACCTATCCCTATGAAGACGCCACCCTATATATCTACTGCTGCTTGTGACACTCTGTCGCCCCTCATGACCCCCATACTGTGGATCATGTACTGCCACCCAGAAACTAGGCCAAGGTAGGCCGCAAAGCAAGAGTCCCCAGGCAGGAACCTCTCAGACGAAAATCCTCCCAGACGAAAATGCAAAGTGCTGATCACACAGAACGAGCCCCAACGAGAGCTCACAGCCAAGGCCGCAATGTTGCCATTTACATGCCGCACTCCCCGCACCAAGGTTACACATGCCAATGCCGAACACTCCTCAGAGCCGAAATACAAATCAAATGCTCATAATTCTGCTCCAGCCACGGTCTCTCCACACGTGACCAAGCCAAGCTGACAAGATGCCAAGCTTACGAGACAGAAAGTTGCCGGGGTCCCACGTCTTGGGACACGATCTGCAACAACGAAGTGACAAGTTGGACACCTACAGCGATGGGATAGACATGCACACCAGTCACTAATCTGATTTGTCCATTGTCTGCCATTAATACATAGTTGCACATTGTTGCCAGCACCAGGTACACCCCGAGCTGGGAACAGCGATGGTCCCAGGCTTGGGGGCTCGCAGGGGAACCAATCAGAATACGAGGGGCTCATCACTGACGCCATTCTAGCTAGCCAATCACCAAGTGTCCCCTTGTAACTAATTTGGTGTAGCAACTGTTAGGGACAGCCCAAGTGTACCACCTGACCTGTTCTTATCCAATAACCCTTTCTTCTATAGGTAACCATACTGACCCTACCACTCGGGGAGCCAACCAAAAGTGGCGCTAGGTTTTGGGACAGTTTTCCCAGGTGACGCAAGTAGCGCCTCATACTACAGTAAAAAGGGCCTGCGAGCCCCACTAACGCTGAGAGTCTCACCGGATGCATACGGGCTAAGAGTTATCCCTGCCGTTACTATAATAAACAGCAGTAACTACTGTGCTCTTGTGTGTGCCTCATACTCCTTTTGGGGCGCGGGAGGAGTTGGGGCCTCCCCAGGCCGGAGGTCCGCGGACGGCTCTGCCGGCCCCCGGGAAATCAACCTGACAAGTTGGAGGCACTGCTGAGATTTGTTTAAGGTCTACCTAACCTAAGGGCAACCACTACAAGGCCTCTTGCGATGAGGTAACCCAGCAGCACGGCCCCCTCTGTGGTTGCGCCCTTTTGAGGACTACAGGACCATTGCAGAACTGCGAGACGACCGGACAGCACAATCCGGACATTGGCTGTCGGGAGCCGACTTGAGAAGTATCCCGCCCGCGGTTGGTGAGCGTCCAGGCGTGGTCCAGACGAGGGGTGGTGGCGAGCCGCTTTGGAGGGGTGCCCGCGGTCGAGTGGCCCCGGCTCACGAGGACTTGATGTGAGTATGGCACACCCAACCAGCAATGTAATGTGCGGGAGGGGGGAGGAATCGTAACGAGGGTGGCGGGTGGTTGTTACAGTGTGTGGAAACTGATTTCGACTAATAAGCGGCAATAGATGTGTGAGGTGTAGCAGGACAGGCACGAGGGCCATCCGGTACAGCGTCACGAAGTGGATTGGGTGGGGCTTCAAGCACCCACGTATGATTGGCGGGTCGTGCGGATTGGTCTAGTTCTTGGACACCTGAATGAGGGAGGTGTGGCTTTCCTATGAATTGACGTTATAGATCAATGAGTAGATGAGGATCCCTACTAGTTGAGCGTTTTAGCTCGGTGGGTAGATGATGTTTTCCCGCAGGAGGTAGCTAGATTGTTTCCCGAGTGCGGAAGATAATTGGCTAGTTAAGCTCCCCTGGAGAGGGGGTGTACCACACGCGAGGCGACGCAGTGTGCGCAGTCCGATTATAATAGGTAATTGATTGTTGATTACTCCATTCCAGACGTAGTGGGAAGACAGCTGTGGGGTTAATGAGGAATAAAAGTGTCATGGATAGCGCACATTCATTGGTTCTGAAATTGTACGTACTGGTAATATCTTGTAGAGGTTGGTGACATCACCCATAGGGCTTGCATAGTACACAACGACCAGCTCGTGTTCATCCAGGGGTGGTCGAAGACAGGAAGTACGAAAGGGTAGGGGCGAAGGGGGAGAGGCGGCCGTGCACGGAGAATGCCGTCCACGCTTGAAGGGGAAGCGGGGAGGGGGAGAGGCGGCCACGCACGGAGAACGCTGGCCACGCTCGACAAGGGGGTTGCACCAGAAGAGGGAGGGGACTGAGCAGGCAGTGAGGACGGGGAGGAGGAGGAGCTAAGTTGAAGGTGTGCCAAGTACAGGTGGCACAGGAAGGTGGGGCAGCTCAAAGGCACGCCACACAGGGCACGTAGCCGCAGGGGGCTTCGTGTGCCATGGCCGAAGGCGGCCATAGTTGCAACATCGGGAAGAAAGAACAGCAAAAGCAAAGCATTGTAAAATTGAAATTGCCTTCCATTCCATCAGACAGTCGGAAGTCCCCAGCTTACGGGGCCAGGTAAAAGGTTGACGTTGAGAAAAGTGAAATTGTAACATGGCCACGTACTACGGGTCGGGGGTAGGAACAGGGTTAGGGCTCAGAGCAAGCGCTTTAACTACACCACTCCGGCACATCTGCGCGACATTGTCACCGCACAAAGAGAAAATTATAAAATACAGCATTGAATGGACACAAGGAACAGACAACAAAATAAGGGTACCGTGGCCGCCCAACGGCAGCTTCGACACGTTTACCCGACACTACCTACTGACATATCTACATAATACCTACAAAGGGAAAAAGTTAGCAAACCATTTAGAGGTTTTTGATCTCTGGAAGATGATCCAGGGAGGTACGCCAGGATCCCCGGGAATGTTCGCAGTACAGGGGATAAAGGAGGAGAAGGGGATAAGGGAGGAGAAGGATGTCATGAACTTCAGAACATGCCCCTTTTGGACCTCCTGGTCCTTGTCTCAACGGGGCTTGCATTCTCTAATACTCCCAACATGGTCGCCCAGCACTAAGACCCTTTCTCGCTCCATGCGCTGGACGTAACGTACTCTATTTATAGACCACGCCTTCCGCGGCTCTGCACGTCTCAATGCTATTGCAAGTAGCCATCAGACGTGTGATCCGTAGCTCGCGGTATTCTTTCTCTGTCCTTGTGCACCTACCCGCTCCTTACCCCTTCCTTTCTTCCTGTTTCCTGGACTCGTGTGCTAGTTGCACTCATCCTAGATCCTTGGATTCCTGGATTCCGCGTCCCCGGAACTGAACGCGCCCTGGAGTCGGAAGAGACTCGAGCAGCCTTAGTTAAAACCAGGACCGTAAGAAGGCAGCGACCAAGGACTCCATTAAAGAACGGACCCAGGTTAGAAGGGGGGAACTACTTGACAAAGGAGGTAAAAGAGGAGGTGGAAGGAGGGGGCGGGGCTACAACACACAAAATCTCACCCAGCACTGAAGAAAGTGAGGAGGAGGCAGAAGGATCATTTGCGGTAGCAGAGGCAAGGGTGAAAAAGGAAGGGGCAGGGGACGTGCCAATGGCTAAGGTAGTAAAAAGGAGGAGGGGGGATTGTATCCAATAACAGAGCTAAGAGAAGCTGCCCAACAGCAACTAACGCCCGCTGAGGGGTATTCAAACCCCGCATACAGCCCTCCACCATACACCCAACAGATAGGGTGGTAGCGACGGGCACGGCAGATATAAGCAAAATGCAGGCAGGCGCGAGGGTCCTTGGGGACTTCGCAAACATAGGGCCAGATGAATGGATAGCAGCACAGGTGCTTCTGAAACTCTGGGGGACATTAACAGGGGAAGAGGAAGAGATGGACCACGTACAGACAAGGCATGAGGTAAGTAAAGAGAGAGAAGGGCGACTTTCACAAGGAGAGGAAGAGATGCTGGAGGAAAGGTTGGCAGAATTGAGGGAAGTACGAAGCGCACTGATTAGACAGTTCGAGCAGGAAACACGGGAAAGAAAGGAACAGAAGAAAGCAAATAAGGAAGCGAAGGTGATGATGAAGGAGCAAACAGAAGAAAGGAAGAAGGAAGAAGCGCGCATACGGGCAATAGCTGAAAGAGTGGCAGACGTAGAGCAACGGGAGATGAGAAGGAAAGAGGGGGAGCAGGAAGAAAATGACAGGGAAATGGGACTGTGGAAAAAGAAGATTATATCAGAAAGTGCGCAGAAATATGAAGAAGGAAAGGTAATAGAGAGCATATTAAAAAGGGAAGGGGGCATATGGGGAGAAAGGAAGAAGAGGAGAGGATACTGGCAAAAGTAAGCAAAAAAGTAATGGAAGAACTTTGCAGGAAACGAGCGGAAATAGGTGGCGAGGTAGTACAGAAGAAAAGTGAGGAACGGGGAGAGAGTAGAGTGGAGCATTGGCGCGAAAACGTATACACGCCAGGATAAGGAGGTTGCGACAACATCAACACAGGGGGCTGCGGTCAAAGGAGGTGAGTACACAGACGTAGACCTAATAGATTTAAGGACAGTGACAGTGGGGGGGAAACGCACAGAGTGGGGATCGACATTTCAAGATGGATTTTGCAGCGAGGAAGAGGAAGGGTCGTGCGAAGATAGAAGAGATGGAAATAGAGAAAATCTAGATAAACTATACATAACGCGCACTAACTGCGAGTCACCATGGGCATGCGAGACACGGGGAGAACAACACACAGAGGCAATGAGAAGGAGAGAAGTGAACAGAAGAACACCAGGACCATTAACAGCAACACCTGTACACACCCCATATGTCAACAGATTTAGGGACCTCCCAGGACGCAGGCAAGAAGAGCGAGCAGACACACCCATGATGGGACAGGAGGGTAACAGGAGGGGAAGAAAGAGCATAGGAAGTGATAGCGTGAAATACTGTAACATTGACAGTATAGAAGGGTTACCTAGCATAGAAGATGATGAATACACCATCATATCCCCACACAGACGAATGCCAGGGGAAGTAAGGGAGTACAATTTAATGCCACTACTGGAGAGGGGGGGATCAAGGCCACAATATGTCCCATGGAAGCAAGCAGATAAAGAAAATATTAAATGCAGACTTCCATCTCTGAGTGGAGGAGCAGGGAAATGGATATATGAAATGGAAAAACACACTGCAGGTCAAAAGTTAGCGGTGGGTGATGTAAAGTGGTTACTAATTTCAATACTGGGGGATGCTGCAGACGACATGTGGAGGAGGGCGGGATTCCCAGGGGTAACAATAAACGACACGTCACATGATGGAGCGCCATTTGCTAACTGTAGGCACGCTCTATGGCAGGCCTTGAGGCTCCAATACCCAGACACCTCAGACATAGGAGCAATAACGTCTCGTAAGATGAGCGAGAATGAGGACCCTGTTGATTACATCCAGGAGATCTAGGAGAAGTGGCACCTAGAAACGCAGGAACCGTGGGACAAGAAACTAGCAATCTTTTACCACATACTAAGACAAGGGCTCCCAGAAGAAGTACAGAGGCAGTTAAAGAAATTAGGCATGGCCAGAAATACAACTGACAATAGTACACTACTGCAGGAGGTGGCAAGAAAAGGTGAAACAAAAGGAGGAAGATAGAAAGACAGAGGAAGCGAAATTGGTCCAAAAGAAACTATCTAAATATGTTATGGAAGGGGCACTGATAACAGCACCCGCGCCCACACAAGCCACTGTAACACAAGCCACAACACAACAACAGATAGCACCATTACAGCAAGCACAAATTATGACACAGCAGATGCCTCCAACCCCACCATACACAGCATACGCGGGAGGGGGTTATATGCAAATGGGGAATGGATACTCAAACAAATACAGAGGGAGGGGAGGACAAATGAGAGGGAGAGGATTTGGCACAAATGCACAACAACAAGGGGGAGGGTTCCGGGGTTACAACCAATCTGGACAGCAGGGGTACTCAGATAACACAGGAGGATATCCATGGCAAGCCTGGGAACCACCAATATGCTGGATATGTGGAATGGTGGGACACATGTCACGCACTTGCAAAATGAGACCGGGACAAGCAGTTTGGGGAGAACAAGGACAGCAGGGACCTATTGGGGAACAGCAATTTTACTAACAACAGCAAGAACCACAGCAACCACTGCCACAACCACAAGCACCACTGCAACAGCCCCAGCTACAACTTCAAAGGTACACACAACAAGCACAAATACAACAACAACCACAACAACAGCCACAGCAAACACAACAGCAACCACAGCTACAAATACAAACATACACACCACCACAGCAACAGACACAACCCTCAACCACATTGTAGAAGCAGAATACCCCATAGCGAGTAACCCAGCCACTATACTATGTGGAATACCAGCAGAGGCATCACAGTTCACTGTGATTGACCTCAAAAACGCATTTTTCTCCATACCCCTACACCCTGACTCACAAGATCTGACAAGCTTCACATACCGCAACACAAAATGGAAACACACAAGGCTACCACAGGGGGAATGCAAATCACCCTCCATCTTTAACAGAGTGATACAAATGGATTTGAGTAACATTGATCTGGAAAGCACAGTGTTGCAATATGTAGATGACATCATCATCTGCAGCGCTACAGAGGAAAAGTGCAGGGAAGACTCTGTAAAGATGCTCACAGTGCTAGCCGAGAAAGGGTACAAGGTAGACAAGGAGAAATTGCAGTACTGCCAAGAACAAGTACTGTACATAGGCCAACTAATTTCACAAAAAGGGAGAAACATTGCACCACAAAGAGCGGAGGCCATAACAAACACACCACAACCACAGGGTTCCATGTGATAATATTGCCGCAAACAAATATTGACCAAATAACAAATATTATTGATAATATTTATGAGGTAGATGGGGCAGCAAATATAGTGCTGTGTGGCGACCTAAACATAAATTGCTTACCAGTGCCATCAAAAAAACCTAAAACTTTTGTCTTGGAAAAGGTGGCCCAATTATGGTTAGGAGAAATGGAAAACAGAAACATGCACATGCTGAATGGTCATACCTACGGGGATATACCACCGAAAGTCACGTGGATGAGGGACGCACAAGAATCCATTTTGGATTATTTTTTTGTATCCGAGAGCGTGCATATTAATGTCTTGGAATTACAGGTTAAGCAAATGAAAGAAAGTGATCATAACCTAGTGACGATTACGATTGCGGTTTCATCACAGAACCTTTCCGATAAATGGTCTTTGGATTTAACACTGGAATCAAATAGAGTTCGGTTACGTCTTTCGGAAAAATAGGCTCGGAGCATAACCCATGCATACCAAGAAAACAAAGATAAACTTGAATACTCCGATTTATTGGAAACATATAAGGAAAAAAAACATGGATTGAAAAACAGATGTTTTAAGAACCTGCACGTTTTTGACTTAGAAATCTCCAAACGTAAGCGTAAAATGAGAAGCGACATACGCACGTGTAGTGGAATGTCTTCTAATGAAACTGTCAATAAGATCAAAAACATAAAACAAGCTTACAAAAACTGGATAAAACAACACAAAAAAATCATGCTGCAATCTGACGCTGAACTTATATTATCAAAACTTGGAAGTAGTAATACACGCGACTTTTGGAGTCTAATAAATAATCTTTCTGGCTCTCAGAGTGCTGTACAGACTAACATGGTTAGTGAGAGCATCTGGATAACCTACTATAAAAACGTGTATGGAAAAAAAGGCTCTACTATAGAATCTGGACGGGCAAAAATGGAGCCCTGGGATCTGGAGTTTCAAGAAGAAGATATTTTAGAAACAATTAACAACTTAAGTACCTCACGTGCCCCTGGGCCTGATGGTCTTACCAACTTTACCTTGAAAGAAAACCCACAAATTTGGGCGAACTTTTGTAATACCTTATTCAAGAAAATTGTGTCAAGATGTGAGACACCAACATCATGGAAGAGTGCTATAATTGTTCCTGTGTTTAAAAAAGGCGACAGACTAAATCCGGCACACTATCGCCCGATTGCGCTTCTCGACGTCTTAAGCAAGGTTTATGCTACCATGTTAAAAAATAAATTTCTAAAATGGTCCCAGCAAAACCATTTTGTTGATCAAAGACAAAGTGGCTTTGTGAAAGGAGTTGGATGCAGCCTGAATCTATTTATTATCAATACCCTGAAAATGGAGGCAATAAGAACTGGGACCAAGATTTACTTGGCAGTAATTGACCTATCCCAAGCCTTCGACAGTATAGACAGGGATATACTTTGGGCAAAACTTGAAAAAACAATGTGTCCTCCAAGCCTTCTTGCTGCAGTAAAAGACTTGCACAATGAGACAAATGTCAGAATACGTCTTGATTGCCAAGGGAATTTGTCAACACCAATCCTGACTTTTCGAGGTGTAAAACAAGGATGTCCTCTTGCCGCCATTATTTTCAACTTCTTTCTTCATGACATTGACCAAACAATTAACGGAGAGGGATCATTTTCACCAAAAGTTAACGGATCACACGTGAGTCATCTACTCTATGCAGATGACTTAATTTTGTTAGACCTAACTCCAATTGGTCTACAACGGAAATTAACAGCATTGGTACGTTATGTTGAAAAAAACGAATTATGCATAAATGCTGCAAAATCGGAAATCCTTGTATTAAGGGATCTGCGTGGTCAAAAAATCATCACGCAACCCACCTTTAAATGGCATATAGGAAAAATACAACTTCATTCTATCACTGATACCAAATACCTAGGCATGAGGATTAGTTCCAGTTTGAACGACGCTCCATGGGTGGAACAAACAAAACTGAAGAGCCGACAACTGGCTACACAGGCTATGGTGTTACATAAGAAATATGGCCGGTATTCCATGCTTCCAGTTATATCCTTTTTCAAACAAAAAGCCACCCCAGCCTTAATCTATGGGGCAGAATGTGCTTTTGGCTGCTCAGCCGATTTGTGGAACTCGATCGAAAACATCTTTTGGACTAAAGTCCTTGGTTTACCTAGAAGCATTCCCTCTGCATGTATACGATATGAGCTGAGTCTAACATCTATCAATGCAAGAGTGATTTGGAATTCATTGACCTTGTTTCGTAAAATGTCTCTTAAAGATCTTACCTTGCAGTTTAAAATTCTTTTAAATCCAGGAGAAACCAATAAAAACTCTGTACTGTATTTATGGGTGCAACGATGTAAAAACGTGCTCATAGAACTAGACACAGACCTCGAAACACTACATATTAATCCTGATCATGTCAAAAACAAACTCTGGAGACGTGATTGGTGTGAGACCTGTGATCTTAGACGCACCTATAAACTTATGCAAGATGCTCCTGGTGAAAAACGAGCGTTAAACGAGATACACATTCCTTGGAAACAATTTCCTGATGAAAGGAAAAGAAGACTTTATATGATGTTTCGTCTCAATATTTTTAA
The DNA here is from genome assembly GCF_040938575.1 of Ambystoma mexicanum. Classification (NCBI taxonomy): domain Eukaryota; kingdom Metazoa; phylum Chordata; class Amphibia; order Caudata; family Ambystomatidae; genus Ambystoma; species Ambystoma mexicanum. The sequence goes on along the minus strand of NC_090928.1, from coordinate 387,462,403 downwards.
AACTCGCGAAAGAACTAACTGTTGGGTAAAAAATGAGTTGCATTCTGATCTTTGTCGATTGTGTAATGAAACAAAAGAAACTTTAAAACATCTTGTTCTATTCTGCGTGGGTCTCACTGAGGATAGAACTCGACAATTTGGAAGTATCGCGTTGGAAAGAGCGACCTATCGTGTAAAAGACTGGTGGCAACTAATGTTTGATGCAACCGATCAAAGACTAATTTTAGCGTTAACTTTTTTCTTGGAAGCTATGGCATCACGACTTGAACATCTTGAGGATGAAGGAACATACAACTTAGAAACTACGAGCGTGCCTTGTGTCTAATCACTGCTCCAAGTTCATGCCCCTGTGGTCGTATTTGATGTATGAAGTTGGGATCGATCGAGTGTGAAGTTTTGTAACTCGCTTGTGTTTGTCTGATGGGTTTTATCTTCCTTCTCTGTTTTTAAAGGTTTATTATAAACCATATAAAAATAAAAATAAAAAAATAAAAAATAAAAAATATTGCCGCAAAAATATCGGCATACAAAAATTTCGCCATATTGCGGCAATATTACCCCATGGAACCTGCGGGGGACACCCCCGCAACCCCCGCATCCATTTACCCCATAAATTATCCCCACCAAAAATATCGCCTATGGCCGTTCCCGACGACCATATGTACAGCGATATTTTTGGTGGCGATAATATTACCTGATACCAGCCACAGACAGTGAGAGAATTGCAGCAGTTTCTGGGTCTATGCAACTACTGCAGGGCATGAGTTTTTGACTACAGATCATACATAGGACCCCTGCTTGAGACCCTCAGAGAAGCACAAAGGGGGGAGAAGAAGTTGGGATGGACAAGATAAATGACAGAGGCTTTCAGTGAATTAAAACATGTCATCTCCACTGCACCAGTACTAGCAACCCCAAACTATGAAGAACCATTGTACATATTTTCACATTGTGACTCAGCAGTAATGAAAGCGGTACTGACACAAAAAACTAGCATGGGAAACAAACCAGTAGCATTTTACAGTGGCCATCTAGATCCTGTAATGATGGGTCACTTCCTGTGCGAACAGAGCCTGGCAGCAGCAACATCTACGGTAGAAAAATCATCATCAATAACAATGGGGTGCCCCACCACACTGTACATGGAACACCCACTCTTTGCAATATTGAATACACCCAAATCCACATTTACCACTCAGTGGGCAACAGGCTATGAAATTATTATATCCAGACCAGAATTGAAAATTGTGAGGTGCAGTAATGTAAATCCAGCAAGATTTATAGCAGAGGTAGTAGAAGATGGCAACTACACCCATGATTTCACACAGGCCATTGAAATTTACTCAAGCACAAGGAAAGTTGAGGAAAATGCCCTAGAGGGGTACATTGATGGGTCCTCAACAATTGATCAGAGTGATGGGGTAAGAAAAACAGGTGCAGCAGTGGTACGACTGAGGGACGATTGGACGTACGTTCCAGTAATTCCGCCAAACCTGTGATCCGGTGCTAATAGCACTGGGGGGTTTTGTGGTAACGCTAATATCCCCGGCGGTAATACTGCAGCAATACCACCCAACTTGCAATGAGGCCCATATACTTTAAATCTAGGCACGTGATCAGGCATATATAGGCAGATATATATACAGGAAACTCCACTTCTAGTAACAAGGAAACCAAAAGTGTATCCTTTCCAGGAAATATATAGTGCTGTGGAAAGAACAGATGGTACAGATTTCCTTCTACCTGTTGTCTTACTGGAGTAAAGGATTGCCCTGAAAGTAAAAAAGAAATAAATCCTACATTCCTCTGGAGAGGCTACTGATTATTAATGTTCACCCTTAACCTGCCAGTTTCTCTGATGGGAATGGGTTTAGAATTCACCTCCTCCCCAGTGGGAGAGGGGGTAGAGATAGGGTCTGAGGAAGGAGCATAGTATCGAAGAAGAGGGGGAGCATGTCCATACCAATCTTCTTCTGACCCAATATCTGTAGGATCAGTATCTACCTCATTCAAGTTGGATCCCCAGTTTGTATCAACTGATTCCGATCCCAGTTCTACCACCATATGTGAGGTGTCAGAAATGTGAGGGGGACAACTTTGTGACAGTTTTTCAAAAGATGCTATTTTATTGAACTCAAAAGGGGTTTGATATTTGCTTCACTATTGCATTCTCTCACTTCTGCTCTTCTTTGGCTTAGGCATTGCTTTTTAGATCAGTTCCATCTATTGCTTCTTTCTTCCACTGACAATAGGGTCTATAAACAACTTGCTTCTTAATTAGCCTCTCTTGGCTTTCACAATGTTGGTTCTTTTTAACAGGTTATATGTCTTAGCACTCTTTTGGATTTGGCAATCTTTGTTTATATTTGTTTCTAGCAATCTTGCCCCCATGTATTGTTGCCAATTATTCTGACCTTTAAAGCCGCAATGACATTCTACTGGTCTGCTTGCCAAGTTCTTATCTTGCCACTCTCTCCACTTTGTGTCCGTTTGGCATGCAAAATAATAATCTTTCTGTTTCACCTCAGTTCAACATACATAAACCAACAAATAAAGAAACAAATAATGCTTATGTGTCCGTCACTTTGATCTTTTTTCAATAGCTTGATATCCAAATTACCCAGGTCGGGCCAGCGGCTGGTTATGGAGCGCTGCAGAGTCACAATAGACAAGTGAACTCACCGGGTTTGAAGTACGCGTCCACTCGCTGCCTTTGGGTTGTCTGCTTCTTCTGCTCCGGATGGCGTGGAAAACTGCTTTGCTTGTTTTCCCTTGGCCCACACTGATCAACATAGGAGTGCTCTGTGCTCCAAAGGCTCTCTGGTGCTCGCCTACTACCAGAACCTGTCTGCTTGGGGGGAAAGCTTCTCAACTTCACACCTCCCACCATGCTACCTCTGCAACCATGATATTCAGGGGGAAGCTTTTAGAAATTACGCTTCGTGCTGTGTGACCTCTGCAACCAAGGTCTTCAGGGGGAAAGCCTTTACCAATAACGTTTCCCACTGCACGATCTCTGCAAATTAGGTCTCTGAAGGAAAAGACCCTCTCAGAAACGGCATCCGGACTGTAAACAACACCAGGTCCCGGCGTCTTCATTCTCCTTCAGCTGCAACTGCAATGTGGAGTCACTGCACCCACTTCACTTTCCACTGCTACTCTACTCTATGGCCTGCACCTAAGGGGACCTTTTAAGCCTCCCAGTCTCTTTCAGGTGAAGTGGGAAAATGGGAAAATACCCTCCCCCAATTCTCATCCAAACCATGGCCCAGGACATCAAGACCCAAGCACCCCCCGCGAGAGGAGTTCGACCCATTCACTTCCTCACCAGACAGAAAGGTCCTCTGTGTCCACGGGCCACACGCCCGGGGAGCCTGCCCACTACCATGTCCGGGAACCGCCGACATCAGCCTCATGGACCAACTTGATTAGACAACAGCCCCAAACACCATCATCGTTAGAGATGCCATGACGACATAGACAACAGACAAGAACACACGTCCCACCATGCACACTGGTCACTCACACACCAACCCACAAGAAGAACATAATCAGTGCTATGACGCAGAGGACTGATACACCCACAGACATGCATCGTTGTTATTTTCCACATAGGCCTCCTACAGCACAGCAGAAACGCAAGACGCCTGAATAGCTTGTGTACATATGTGTAATATCCTTTCATCCTTTCATCACGAGACTCTGCGCGAGCCTCTCGTGATGGAAGGATGGCTAGAATATAGAAACGTATGATTGGAATGCGAGTTTCAAACCCGCTTTATTTAAGTTGCTTTCCGTGGTCGGTGGGGCCGATTCACTTTCACTAGGCAATTAGTGTAATAAATAACGTGTTAAATAACCACGTCATCCTGCGTGTATTTGACCACTTCAAGTGGCGACGAGGATCTTCAGGCCCCACCGCCCCCCCCCCCGTGTGTCCCAAGCTTTCATCCTTTCATCTATGTGCGTGAGCAGGCCTTGCAGCTGTCCTAAAAGCTGTGGCCGCTCCGCTCCGCTTACAGTCAACTCGACTTCCAGCGACGCCGAGTCAGGGTCAATTAAGTGAGTGTTTTCTTTCATCCTGCTTGTGTTTGTTTCCGACGTATACTGTCCGGACACGCCTCTTGGCCTGTGCTGTTAAATTTACCGTATTTTACAGAATACAGGTGCTTTCTGCCTGCTTCAAGCTTTCCCATCTACCGTAATTCTCAGTGTATGGGCGCAAATACATGGGAAGTGAATGTACACATGAAATTAAACTGCAGAAAGTCATATGTTTGGCTGTGCATACCTTATTGCATTGGGACACATAATCTACTACATTTGTATCGCAAGGAAAGGACGATAATTAACTATTTCAAGCCTCCCACCACTATTCTCAGCACACATGTGCAAGTACATGGAAAAAAATACAGAGAATTAAGGTGATAAATATTTGTACTGCAGCAAGTCACTGCATTTGAATTTAAAATAGACATTAGGAGGACTGCATTTGCATTTTTGGTCATTCCTTTCCAATTTTGTGGCACATACCCATTTCGATCAGCATGTCTTTCAATAGTGTACCGCCGCCAATGTTTTTCCTCTCTGATGTTGGTGAGCCAGCTATTCCATGGAAAAGATGGATTAAATCATTTGAACATTACGCTGGCGTTGTGTGTGGTCAGAATTGCAGCGTGGAGAGGAGGAAGTCTCTTTTAATGCATTGTTTGGGCCCGGCAGGACAGGAAAAGTTTGAAGATCTACCAGATCTGCTTTCTGATGAAGATAATGACCTAAATGAATATGAGCGGTCAGTGAAGAAGATGGGAAAACATTACGAAAAGAAATTGAGCACCATTCTGGAACGTTATAAGTTTGGGAAAAGAACTCAAGGAGAGGGTGAGAGCATAGAACAATACATCACCAACTTGAGGAAGCTAGCCAAAACATGCAATTTCAATACTCAATTGGACGAGAGATTGAGAGATCAATTTATGTTAGAGTGTAGGAGTAGCAAAGTAAGAGAAAGATTATGGGCTGAGGACGACCCCAACTTGGACACTGTCATACGTGTGGCCAGGGAAGTGGAACACACTGAGAAATGTGTTAAATAATTAGAAAGCAGGATACAAGCTACTGATATTAAACATGAAATTTCCAAAGAGAAGTATGCGACACTTACCGCAAGTAAGGAGAATGAATCCATTGCTCAAATATCAGGAAATCCCAATAGGAGATACAAATCAGAAAGGAACGGGAGATTGCCTTGGAATGATGATAAAAGAAAAAAATCAAGCTCCAGAGTTAATAACAGTGACGTGAGAAAGAAAAGTCCGCACAGGCGAGGAGACGACCCTAGAAGGAAAAGTACAGGGAGATGTTTTAGATGTGATGGCATGGATCATTGGGCAGATAACCCGGAGTGTCCTGCCTTGAAAATTATATGTGGGAAATGCAAAGGCAAGGGGCATTACGCCCGATGTTGCAGAATGCAGAACACTTCCACCAACTGGATAGGAAACGATGATAATAGTGATGAAGATGGAGAAGAATGCGTGTTTGTCGTAACTGACGAAGAAAATGAACAAGAAATAGAAAGTCCCAAGGCCGTAGTTTGTGTTGATGGAACTAACATGCACATGATGATTGATTCAGGTGCAAAATATACCTTGATACCACAGACCCTCTGGGACAGGAAGAAACATGAATACCTGCATGAACCAGACATAAAACCCAGGGCATATGGCGAAGTTAAAATAGATGTCATTGGATGGTTTTGGGGAACACTCAAATTCAAGGAGAGGAAAGCCAATGGGAAAATATACATAACAAGAAAGGGGAGAACGCCTTTGTTAAGCTGGACTCACCAATGCAAACTCAAAGTGAAGTTAGATGCTGCATCGGATGAGTCTGTATATTCGGTTGAAAGCAACGCTGGAGGAATTCAAGAAAACAAAAAAATCACCAGAGAGGCTGATATGATGAAAGAAATTTTCAGGAAAGAAATTGGATGTCTGCGTGGGTTTGTTCATGAGATCAAAATGAAGCCAGGACATGTTCCTGTTGCCCAGAAGTTGCGCAACGTCCCGCTCTCAATGAGGGAAGAAGTAAGAAAGGAGATTAAATTATTAGAAGATCAGAAGATCATCGAAAGAATAGATGCCAGTGAATGGGTTTCGCCATTAGTTGTATTAAGAAAAAAGTCCGGAAAATTGAGAATATGTGTAGACATGAGAGAATTAAATAAGAGCGTGATCCCGGATAGACATCCACTCCCCAATATTCAAGAGATTGTATCCACTATTGGGCCCTCGAAGTATTTTTCTACTCTGGATCTAACGTCAGCGTACCATCAAGTTAGACTTCATAAAGAATCTAAGAAAATGACAGCTTTTATCACGCCAGATGGATTGTATCAATACAGAAGATTACCATTTGGGTTGGTGTCAGCTGCTTCAGTATTTCAGAGAATCATGCACAAACTATTTGAAAGCGATGAAGGGATTATTTGTTTTCAAGATGACATATTGGTACACGCCATCAACCAGAAGGTGCATAATGAAAGATTACAACATGTCTACAGGAAGTTATATGAAGCAGGTATGACCCTGAGTAGAGACAAATGTAACATAAATCGCAGCGAAATCGAATATTTAGGACATACCATATCTGCTAGCGGCATAAAGCCAAAGAAGCAACTTGCTGATGCCATAATGAACATGCCGAGACCAGAGTCAAAGGAAGGCGTGCGTACGTTCATCGGAATGGCGGAGTACTATTCAAAATTTATAAAGGATTTCGCCATACACACTGTTCCGCTCCGTGAACTTTTAAAGAAGAAGTCATTTGAATGGAACATGGAGTGCGAAGAAGAATTTGAAAATATCAAATCAGAATTAAACAGAGCACCATCATTGAAGAATTTCAAGAGTGGGAGGAAGACTATAATAACAACAGATGCAAGCAACCTAGGGTTAGGAGCTGTTGTCACACAAGAAGTCGAAGGAAAAGAAGTTCTTATTGCGTTTGCATCTAGACTGTTAAAAGGTGCAGAAACATAGTACGCTGCAATAGAAAAGGAAATATTGGCCATCAAGTGGGCAACAGAAAAGTTCAGGAATTTCATCTGGGGAGTGGAGGTGGAGATTCGCACTGACCACAAACCATTGATACATGTCATTATGGATGAAGGTTTGGACAATGTATCTAACAGGATCAAAAGATGGGTTGTACTTCTGCAAGAATACAACTGTACCGTGCGATATGTACCAGGAGTGAAGAATCGTGCTGCTGATTGTCTGTCACGGTTTACCAACAATTCTGAGGCAGATAATGAAAGTGAAAATAATCCAGAAGTTGTCTTGAACGTTGAAGCGCTATCCATATTCAAAACTGAGTGGGAAGAAGCGGAGAGACAAGATGATAATATAAAACAGTTGAAGCAAATTATACAAAGCAATGGAAGTCTAAAGAAAGTTATGTTTGAAGAGTCCGGTCTCATTGAATACTGGAGAGTTGCAGATGAACTCAATATAACAAGTGACAGAATTATGAGAGGAGATCGAATAATTCTGCCTACAAGTCTAAAACAAAGAATCATCGATCTGGGCCATGAAGGCCATCAAGGGATTGTGAAGACTAAGCAGAGCATACGTGATGATTTCTGGTGGCCAGGATGTGACCTGCAAATTGAGAGAACCATCAGAGAATGTATCCTTTGTAATCAGAGTGACAGGGCGTGTGTGAGTGTGAAATACCCGATGGTAATAACAAATATTCCAGGAAAAGTATGGGATGAAGTAGGCATGGATATACTAGGGCCTATTCATTGTGATGGTAAGCAACAATTTTGCTTGGTGGTCATTGACCTTCTGACCAGATGGGTAGAAGTCTTAATCAAACCTCATATGAATGCTAAAATAGTGGTAGATTTTTTGTCAGAGATATGCACCAGGGAGGGTTTCCCAAGAAGCATATTAACAGATAATGGTGTCCAATTCAGGTCAAAAGAGATGGAAAGGTTCTGTACCAGTAATTCCATTGTACACAAAACTAGCGCAATATACCACCCACAAACCAATGGAGTGGTTGAGAGATTCAACAAAGTACTCAAGGATGCCATTCGGTGGGCTTGGTCAAATGGGCTCAACTGGGAAGAAGCGGTAAAAAGGAAAATAATTGCTCGCCGCTTTACTCCCCATAGTACAACTGGTCTATCACCTTTTGAGTTAAGTAGAGGGCGCAGAGCAAACGCCAAATTGACACCATCCTTGTTGGAGAGAGAGACTGTAGTGAGAAAAGATTTTGGAGAGGCAGTAGAGAGTATCAGGAAAATCCAGCTGAGGAATAAGGCAGCTCACGATAGTCAAATGAGCGAAGGGAGAAGGAACAAAGTTCCCAGAGTGGGGGGTCTGGTGAGAATTAAATTACCCCCTGTGCTAAGAGATGGACCCTGCAAATGGTCCAAACCAGTGAGTGTGAGTGAGGTTTTTAGACATGCGGTGAGAGTGCAAGACGGTAGAGTCTGGAATATGGAGAGAGTATGTGTGATGGAGTCAAGTAAAGATGTGAGAACCGGTGAAATGGAACACAAGGAGCAATCCAGTAGGGGTGGTAATGGAAGCATGGAGAGGAATGGTGAACATGTGAGATCTATGTTGAATAGAAATGTGATATCGAAAATTTCCTTGCCAAAACCTAAACCAGATCCTTTGCATGTGTCAAGAACAGGAAGAGTAATCCGCAAACCAGACCACATGAAGGATTTTGTCTAATAATACCGAACATACAGAAGAAGGATACTAGACTGTGTTCCATAAACAGCAAGAGACTAAGGAGGGGAGATGTGTAATATCCTTTCATCCTTTCATCACGAGACTCTGCGCGAGCCTCTCGTGATGGAAGGATGGATAGAATGTAGCAACGTATGATTGGAATGCGAGTTTCAAACCCGCTTTATTTCAGTTGCTTTCCGTGGTCGGTGGGGCCGATTCACTTTCACTAGGCAATTAGTGTAATAAATAACGTGTTAAATAACCACGTCATCCTGCGTGTATTTGACCACTTCAATATGCTTGCAGATGCTTTCTGGCTACCTATCCCTATGAAGACGCTACCCTATATATCTACTGCTGCTTGTGACACTCTGTCGCCCCTCACGACCCCCATACTGTGGATTGTGTACCGCCACCCAGAAACTAGGCCAAGGTAGGCCGCAAAGCAAGAGTCCCCAGGCAGGAACCTCTCAGACGAAAATCCTCCCAGACGAAAATGCAAAGCGCTGATCACGCAGAACGAGCCCCAACGTGAGCTCACAGCCAAGGCTGCAATGTTGCCATTTACATGCCGCACTCCCTGCGCCAAGGATACACCTGCCAATGCCAAACGCTCCTCAGAGCCGAAATACAAATGTAATGCTCATAATTCTGCTCCAACCACGGTCTCTCCACATGTGACCAAACCGAGCTGACGAGATGCCAAGCTTACGAGACAGAAGGTTGCCGGGGTCCCACATATTGGGACACGATCTGCAACAACGAAGTGACAAGTTGGACACCTACAGCAATGGGAAAGACATGCACACCAGTCACTAGTCAGACCTGTCCATTGTCCGCCATTAACACATAGTTGCACATTGTTGCCAGCACCAGGTACACCGCGAGCTGGGAACAGCGATGGTCCCAGGCTTGGGGGCTCGCAGGGGAACCAATCAGAATATGAGGGGCTCATCACTGGCACCATTCTAGCTAGCCAATCACCAAGTGTCCCCTTGTAACCAATTTGGTGTAGCAACTGTTAGGGACAGCCCAAGTGTACCACCTGACCTGTTCTTATCCAATAACCCTTTCTTCTATAGGTAACCATACTGACCCTACCACTCGGGGAGCCAACCCGAAGTGGCGTTAGATTTTGTGACAGTTTTCCCAGGTGACGCAAGTAGCGCCTCATACTACAGTAAAAAGGGCCTGCGAGCCCCACTAAAGCTGAGAGTCTCTCCGGATGCATACGGGCTGAGAGTTATCCCTGCTGTTACTATAATAAACAGCAGTAACTACCTTGCTCTTGTTTGTGCCTCATAATTCTTTTGAGACGCAGGAGGAGTTGGGGCCTCCCCAGGCCGGACGTCCACGGACGGCTCTGCCGGACCCTGGAAATTCACCTCGACACAGGTGTGGGTCATTAACCCCATTAACCTGCAGCTTGCAATCTAGGGCCTCTGCATCCCTCTTCTTCATCTCAGTACTTCGGGCATTGTGGGACTTGAAGTCCCCAATGTTCAATGTACTCACTACTGGGAATAGGTTTACAAAATTCCACTTTATTCTCTATTGCCTTTTCTAAATGATGTTTATAAGGATCTAAAGGAGGGTTGTTCTTTAAAGGATTTTTAGTGTTTTCAGAATCTAAGCTGTCAATATTTAAAGATTCACTTTTAACCTTCTTCTGTTGGTCATAGGAGTTTTCATCTTTATACATGGGCATGATATTGAAGGGGGGTGGGGGGTTTTAGTCCCAACATATGACTGGTTTTGATTGTTTTCACCACCATCAAGACAATTAGTTATGGGAAAGAAGGGCTTCTTCTGGCAACTGGGCATTACAGATTCCGGTATCACTAACACTTCCTCCTCTGCGTAAGACGAATACTGCATCTCTCCCAACTGAGTCCTCCCGTTCCCGACCTTCTCCTCCCAGGTGATCCTCCCAGCTAATACCACCCCCAGAGTCAGGATCAAGTAGCGGCTGCCTTCCCCTGGCCACCTGGGAGGAGACTTTTGGTAGGGTTTTTGAGAGGACTACGTAGGATTCATCACATACCACATTCCATATAGTGCCCACACATACCACCACCTTACAGAAAATGCAGTTAGAACTATTGCAGAAATATATTCAAAACCATTTCCCTTACTTCTAAAAAAGATAGCAATATCGCATATATAAACATCCCTACTTCTTAAACCACTTCAATATTATCACATTTATAAACGTTTCTTTACATTTTCAGATTGCCAAAGACACCTACAGAAGAAAGAAAACGCTGCAACTGCTACAGGGTAAACATATTAATACAGTAAGTATGTCACCTTAATTTTACTAAAGTAGTTAAGTTAGTACACTACCCTCATTTCTCTACAAAAACACCCACGTAAGCCTTCTACAACTTTCAAATGCACACTTTCTTTTTCCAACAGATACAACACGATCCCTACTAAAATTCAACTCTGCAGAAAACAAAGAAAAGCTAGAGCAGATAAAAATAAGGAAAAGTCATATAGTCACCCTCCACTAAAAGAATTGATACAAAACATTCAAACAGAAGAACTAGTAACCTTGCTCAAGCAAACTGAAACAATCACTATGAAAAAGTAACCCACCTCGGTCCAGAAATAAAAGTACAAAAATATGTAGTAAGAAAACTATTCTTGAACATCAACCTCACAGTATATCTACCAATGTTGATGTGGCCACAATAAAACATACAAAAAGGTAAATTTTACAAAAACAATTCTGGCACTGAGTTCTAAGCAATCTCATAAAAAAATCTGAATTCTAAAAATGTTCCTTGAAGCTCTGATTGACAGTGCATTTAAACTAAAGAGAACATTCTTCATATTACTTTTAAACAGAATTAAACCACTGACTAAATTAATAAAACGACTACAAAGACAACGTGTAAATATGCGCAAAGTCAATATAGATACCTTTTCTGATTTCTGTGCAGTGTGAGATATCTGAGGGCATTGTCACATTTAGCCCTCTTAGGACCCACCCTCAGGTAACCAAGAGAAAGGGAAGGCTGCCAGAACCTGACCACGGAGTGAATCTTTGAGGGAGGGTCACTTGGGTAGAAGGTCCTTAAAGAGCAGGAATGGGGTGCCCGAAGGTGAGACATGGGGCCTCATTATAAGCATTCCTGGTCCGGAAACAAGGGTGCCGGTAAGCTCACCGGTACCCTTGTTTCCGGTCCAGCAAACTATCAGTCTGCCTGCTAGAGCCGCTGTGCCCGACAGGTTTGACCCTGCTGGTCGCAGCGACCACAGTAGACAGACTCTTGACGGGAGCACCAGCACTGTTGCGAGCGGTGCTCCCGTGTCCCCACTCCCATAGAGTCCCATACCAGCGCCTGACTTCTCAGCCGCTGGACTCGTAATGAGCCAGTGGCACCGGGAGGTCAGGCGCGGGTAAATAATTACAGGCCCGACGGCAACCCGCTGGTAGCACCAGCAGGGTTACCGCTGGAACCATAATGAGGCCCAAAGTATCCCCCCTTTCCTGACATTAACCTACCCTCCTCTACCTTATCCTTTATGGGTTATTGCCAATCGCATTGCATCATCGCCTATACGTTTCCCTTGAGAAAGGTTTAGAGGCATATAGACATGAAGATCAGGCATGTCACACTAATGGGTTTCCACAAGGTCAGGTAATCAGGAATAGCTTGTTTCAACTGCAACCCATTAGTAATCAAGGAACATATAAAAAGTGGTGCTCAGAACCACAGAGAGAGTGGTGCAGGAGGTACAGGAGGTGCAGATGTTGTGACAGAAGGAGAAGAGAACGCAGGAAGGCTTGTGACGAGGGGCGAGAAGCTCAGATGCCGGAACGCTGACAAACATCCCGGCAGTCCTGCCGAGAGTGCCGTGCAGGACTGGGAGCCCTTGAGAAGGAAGGCGGAGAGCGACTACTGCAAAGGAACGAGACGGAGCCCTGCACGAATACTGGGGTGCGCAGACTGAAGCACTCTGCGGAAAGAGCTGCAACCCAGTAAGTGTCTGTGGACACTTGGAACTCCAGGGCACTCCAAAGGAGGCTGTTGAGCCCAATACTTGCATATATTGAATGCTGAATGTAACAAAAGGGGCGGCTGAGCCCGAATCATTACCAGCTTGCATATATTGAAGTCAAAAGTAACAAAAGGGGCTATTGAACCCGGAACATCATCAACTTGCATATACTGAGTGCTGAACATAACGAAAGGGGCTGCTGAGTCCGAATCACTACCAGCTTGCATATATTGAGTGTTGAACATAACAAGAAGTAACGAAAGGGGCTGGTGAGCCCAAACATCAAAATGGTTACAAACATTTGAATACTGAATGTAACAAGAGGGGCTGTTAACCCGTGTTCCAGCAGTAATACCGCCAGACTGGTGGCCACTAACGCTATTACAGTCGGTGTTATTACAGCCGAGATACCACCCAACTCGTGATGAGGCCCAAAGTATGTGTCTGCTGTCGCAGAACCTTTTATAAAATTAGTCCAAAATTAGTAGATATGGCTTACAAAATAGAACAGAATGAAGAATCCCAATGGCTCCAATTATCTTTAACAGCATAAAATAAATACAAAATAACTTATCCCTTAATAGTATGCACATACTGTAAAACTAAGCTTGATAATAACCACATCCCATCATGGGCTATTAATAAGAACTTGAAAATATTTCCACTTCCACAAGCTCTCCAACAACTTAACCTGTATGAGAGGATAATCCCCAAGCAGTGTTGTTTGGCCTGGAGCAGTGGCAGCTCGAGGGAGTCGTGAGCCCTGGGCGGAGGACGGCGGAAAGCCCTGTTGGGCGGCGCTGGTGTGTACGAACTCGCCAGTGTCTGAGATCTCTGAAGAGCAGCCTGCTTTTGCGGTGCCGGAGTGTGGACACGGCCAGATTGGCTTGTAGTGGTGGGAGCGCCAACGTCATGATGCAGTGCACTGCCCCAGAGCTCGGGAGGTGGAGAGCATGCCAGTGGCCTTGGACACGAGCTGCATGGCTGTGCAATGATACAGCAGCTGACACCAGTAACGCAGGAGGTGCGGTATGGAAGGACCGGACACAGAGGCGCTGAACCAGGGAATGACATCTCGGAATGACAGCTCGGCTCTGGGAAAAGCAGAGCTTGTGAATGTGTATGCCAGCAATCCCCACGCCTGAGCCAAGTACATGATCACTGGCCCCATGGTGGATTTTAATTTATCATATCTATAGAAGAACCGGAGTACGGACATGCTAATGGGCTGAGTGGTGGCTTCAAGGAACTGAGGTCGGTGGAGACTCCCCCACCGCAGGCCCTGTGCTCTGCTACCCCTGGTGAGGCAGCAGGTGAGGGAGAGTGCGCTGCAGTGGCCTGGGGAGCAGGCAAAGTGCTTGTCGTGGTGCCTTTCATTGTCATGCTGGGGCCGTGTGCACCCTGGAGATCACCTGCTGTGTATGCCCCTTGAGGACAACAGATTGAGGTCTGCATTGCGGCTCTGGGACACAGTCTCCTGTTCCTCTGGGTGCACCCTCAAGGCGACATTTGGGCCTGTAGAGGAGTCCTGAGGCCATCTGCACTGATTTTTGCCTGGGCATATCAGGGGCCAACACACACAGAGGCTTATATGTGACTGGCACGTGGTCTGCAGCAGAGTGGAACAGCCCAATGGAGAGGTTTTGGAGTATTTCCAGAGACTATTTGATAGGGATGTTGGTGCTCCTAGTGTGGGCGGTGCTGTTGACCGCATCATAGCATGGCTACTGCTCATATGCTGGACTCATCAGGATTGGGTTTCAGATCCTGAGTTGGGCCCTTCCCTGCACCCCATTAGTGGTTTTCAGACACGTTACCCCAGAGCAGGACATGAACAGGTTTGGCTTTTGTGTATTGGACAAGGAGTTATCCAGGACCGCTGGTGAATGAAGTGCAACATCACTTCTAGTGAGTTTCTGCTTATCATCTTGGGACCGAAGCCCACACAGGCAAAGCTTGCACAGGCCAAGGTCACAGTGTTGTACCCTGCAGGTGTTAGGTGCCTTCATATGGTGCCTCAAAGACGTCCCAGCCACGAACTCTGAGCTCCGCTCCGGCTCCCACCCTGGACTGCAAATTCTTGCGACCCCCCTGTTTCGGCAACCTGTGTGACGTGCATCTGATTCATCTGTGCATGTCTTGCTGCTAGGCTGCCGCCTGGCGAGCTTCTTGTGCTCTGTGCAGTCACTCTGTCTGTTTCTCTCCCCCCCTGTCTCCATGGTGCTCTCCATCTCCCCTATCTAGCCTAACTGCTACTCTTATCACCTCTCCTTCCTCTCTCTCGAAGCATCGAAGGAAAAAGTTTACGAATGCACTCCTGGTCTCCAACCCAGGCCTGCCCATCGCTGACACCTACGTCATTGCTTCCTCCAGACAGACTATCACTGGCATCCTCTTTGTCGTCCCCCTCTCCGGACCTATGGACTCCCATAGGGTCTCAATCTCAATGGTGGAACCAGATGGAAAGTACTCTTGACACACTCCCCATCCTCTAGGTGTATCATTATTGTCTATCAGAATGGCACTGCTATGTCCCAGGGCTCTCAGCCCAACCTCCTCCTTCTTGATAGGTGTCTTCCGGCTCCCATCAACGTCCTTCCTTCTCCTGCCATTCCTCCTTCTGCCACCTCCCTGGCTCTTCGCAATCACTGACTGGTGTACCACATCCCTCTATCCCTCCTCGGAAAACCTTCAAAGGTGGCAGCCAACTTTACTTAGCTACTCTCAAAGCACGTTCTGCCATTAAACACTCTTATGACATCTGTCTCCTTCTTGAAGACTTTGACCTTGACTCTCTCGCCCTCACTGAGACGTGTTTCAATGTCAGCTCTGTCATTGCTCTTGACACTCTTCTTCCTGAGGGCCACAAGATCCTCTCTAAGCCCAGGCCCAACCATTCTGGAGGCGGAGTGGCCGTGGTCTTCCCTGAATGGTCCCTGCTACTATCATACCCACTCAATCCTATTCTTCCTTTGAATGCCTTGTCTGCAGACTTGGTGTCTCTCCTACCCTTTCGCTTACTCTCCCCACCATCTACAGGCTCTCTGGCCCGGTCTCCCTTTCTGAATGGGCCGACCTCACCTGTTCACTCCTGACCTCTACTTCCAAGTTTCTCCTCCTCGTAGACTTTAACATTCAACTTGATTCTTCTGATGTGGCCACTGTACTCTTCCGCAACCTCTATAACTCTCTTTCCCTCGCCATTATTCCCTCTGCTCCAACACACTCAGCTGGACACACCTTGGATACGCTCATCCGCTGCTCCCACCTGGAACTCCTGGGCTCCCTGGCTAAGCCTCTTCCCGCACTGCCAATCTCCTCTGCCATTCAATCGATGAAGCGAGTGTCAGTCGCTGCTTTTTCCGCCACTTTCATCTCCCCTCCCTGCTATTGACTCTTCCACCGACACAGCCCTCGCTAACCTTCACCTCTCAATCTCCAACACCCTTGATACCCTTGCCCCTGTCATGAGGATACGCATGAAACCTGCCTCCAAGATCAACAGCAGCTATGATTCTGACCTAGCCTCTCTGAAACCAAGTACAGAGTTGCTGAACCGAAGTGGCAGGCTTCAGGCACATTCACTGACAAACTGGCCTGTCGCCTGCTCCTAATGCAATACCGTCTCTCCATCCGCTCCAAGAAGATGGCCCATATCCAAGCTCGCATCTCTGGGACCACCAACAATACGGCTGAACTGTTCAAAATCTGTAAGGAACTCGCCAATCCTACTGCAATTTCCACTTCTCCTCTTCCATCCCAGGCCCTCTGTACTGCATTGGCCTCCATTTCACAACCAAAGCCCAGGATATCCTGTCCTCACTCTCCTCTACCCCCCTCCCAAGTTCCCCACCTGCTCTCAGACCACCCTTGGACCCCTCTATCCCTCCCCCATACTCTCTGCCTCCTCGCCGATAGCACCGGGTGAGGTCTATCAAGCTATCCGCTCTATGAAAGTCTCCTCCAAACATGTGCTCGCCTGCTCCTCCAGAACTATCAAGCACATTTCCTCTTTCGCTCTTACCATGGCTGATGTCTGAAACCCCTCCTTTGCCACTGGCTCCTTCCCACTATCCCTCAATCACTCTCTTGTGCAACCTCTCCTGAAAAAAAGCTGCCTGCCGACCCCACCTGCCTGACTAACTACCAATCTATCTCCAATACCCCCTTCTTCAGCCAACTCTTGGAGAAGTTAGTAATCTCCCAACTGACCCACCACACTGAATCTGTTGGCTTTCTCCATGACCACCATTCTGGCTTCGGAGCATCCAGAGGCATGGAAACTGCTCTCCTGAACACCCCTGAAGACCTGCTCTCAAACCTTGATTCCGACTCTCCTTCTGTTCTCATCCTTCTTTATTTGCCCTCTGCCTTTGACACAGTCAATCATGCCACCCACATAAAGCGGCTCTGTGATTGCCTTCGTATCAGAGACCTGCCATTGGATTGGTTGACCTCCTTCCTATCTAACTGACCTTCTCAGGTGCAACTGGGCCTTTCCTCTTCTCCACCTCACTCTCTACCTGTGGCATCCCTCAGGGCTTTATCCTATAGCCGTGGCTCTTCAACATCTACCTTGCCCCTCTGGCCCACTTTATCTCCTCCTTCTCTCCTCCTAATTTCCATTGTAATGCTGATGACACACAGATCTCCTTAAAGCTTCCCTACACTACCTCCTCTTCTTCCTCTCATTCCTGACTGTTTAACTGCTACACTCACCATCTTGTGAGGCTAAAAACCTGGGTGTCATCTTTGACTCCTCTATCTCCTTCACCCCTCACATCACAGACTTTGCCAAGAAAGCCCACTTTCAGCTTTACCTCCTCAGAAGCATTCTCCTCTTCCTTGCCTTCCCCCAAAAACTCAAGGGACCTCATTACGAGGTTGGCGGTAACCCTGTAACACTGAATCCGGCGCATGACTTCCCGGTGCCACCGGGACATTACAAGTCCCGCTGGCATGGGAAGTCAGGCTCCGGATTTTGTAAGTCCCCATTCCCATAGAGTCCCATAGAACTCTATGGGAGTGGGGAGACGGAAGTACTGGCATTGTTGATAACAGTGCTGGTGCATCCGTGACGCCTCTGCCTTCCGGGGACAATGCGCCCCTTAGGGTCAGACCTGTCAGGCGCAGCTGCCCCGATAGGCAAACTCGTAGTGTGGCGGTCCAGAAACACGGGTGCCGGTAAGCTTACCCACACCCTTGTTTCCGGACCACCACACTTGTAATGAGGCCCAATGTCTCCAGAGCGCTGGTTCTCTCTAGGCTGGACTACTGCAGCAGCCTCTTCCTCAATCTGCCTCTTTCCTCTCTTCGCACCCATCAACTAATCCAGAGTAGGACTGCAAGACGTATCCTTGGCCCCAAGCCCAGGGACTACATCTCTCCAGCCCTAAAATCTCTTCACTGGCTCCCGATGGCTGTAAGGATCAAATTCAAGACCCTCTGAATCATCTACAAGGCTTTTTGGAGCCTGGGACTCCCCTACATCCAACTCTTTCTCCCTCTATACCTCCCGGCTAGAGCCCTTCGGTCCTCTAGCTCCAGTTCTCTGCAGATCAGGTGTTTTTCCAAGCAGAGAGTGGGGGTTAGGGGAGTAGATCTCCCTCTTCGGCAGGTGCCTCCCTCTGGAATGGCCTCCTTGCGCCTCTCAGACTTGAGCCGGACCTCCTTAAGCTTCTGAAGCTTCTCAAGACCCTGCTCTTCTCTACTTCCTTCCCTCTCGCTCTCCCTTGCTAATGCCCCCATCCGCCACTGCGACTGGCGGCCTGGTCCCTTATGAGTCTCACAGGGAACCAGGCCCTCCTTGACCAGTCTATACCAGCAGCCCCCCAAACCAGCACTGCCCTTCCAGGCCCCTTTCCCTGACTAGCCTGGTGGGTTGGTCATCACTCCCGAGTCTCATCCACCCCGTCCTCACACTTAGACGGTGGACCGCCCCCAGCATCCCCTAGCACTTGCCCCCTTTGCTCCCCCCAGCACTTGCCTAGCCCCTGGGCCCTTTCTTCCTTCTCCCCTACACTTCTTGTTACTGCATTTGCACCATCCAAATGTCTGAATGTCACAAGGCCTAGAAGGACAGTTATTGTTGTTGATTTCCCCTGCTTCCCCCCCTGTTTGTCTTGTGGTGCCTGGTAACACAATTTTGCTGTATAGTGAGGCTTATAAATATTCCATAAATATATAAAATAAATAATTCAAACAGTACACCCATTTCAAGCTATAATACGTCTCCAGCCCAAAACTGCCAAATTGCCCCCATCAGAATTACTGAAAGGTATTTGTGGCAAAGTAGTGTATATACCATGTGAGGAAGGCGTGGTATCGAGCTGTAGACACAAACACAAGGGATGCAAGTTTTTTATTTAGTATTTTAGTTGGGTTGGCAGAATTCTTAACTGCCCTAACTCTAGAATGGGAGTAGTTTTGACCAAAAAACAAATAACAAACCAGTCCAAGTCAGTCTAGTCAAAATAAAAAAGGCCTTTAATAAGAAAACCTAATGAGAAATGTGTTACAACTCCCACCTTTCTGGTGTTCCCTTTCCCAGGTTTTATCTTAGGTATCTTTTCACTGTCAAAGACTTTTGAAATTGCAAGGATTTTACATAGATCTCTGCATGACCACTTGCACCTCTCTTTCTACAATTCTGCAATTCACAATCTTCCTCATCTTGCAACATCAATGCTTCTTGATACGAATAGTTCTTATTCTCTTTATTTTGCCCTCTTGGTCTTTTTCAAAGTTTATCAATATCAATACTTCATGGTATTAGGAATCACTTCTTCCCTTTACTCTGCCATCTTGGTACTTTCATCTTGCAACACCAATACTTCTTGGTATTTATTTTTCACCATTGCATCTTGGTACTTGTAGTTCTTATTCTCTTTAGTTTGCCCTCTTGGACTCTTTCAAAGTTCATATACTTTGCCCTCTTGGCATATTAAGAGTTCACATACTCTGCTTTTCTCTTATTCAACTTTCTTTCCTTCACACGGTAACCTTCTTTCCTTTGGTTCCCGCTCTAATATCTTTCAACTCTCATAACATTTCATAGAGACTTTCAAATGTGCGACTTCGCCTGGTAGAACCACATACTGTATATCCTTTCATTTTACAATTCATCAATTGCCCTTTCCATTCACGTTTTATCGGCACATGCGCAAGGGGCACTGGTGAAATAGAAAAATCACGATCAATAGCCAGCGTGTGTTACCGGAGGTGTCAACGGTACACGAGGCCCTCCTCTGCTGATAACCGAGCCAAGGGGAGACGCTTGCCACCATGATACTGGCCTTCACTCAAAGACAAGAAAAGCCAAGCGGTTTATCACAGCCAGTGGGTCAAGGGGAGAGCCGATAAGAAACCGAACTGTGTTGAACGAAAGTAACAAGCGGCTGATTAAAGAAAGTACAAAGAACTGTTGATATGCAAGGGGAAAGCCATCTATAAAAGAGTCAAGCACCACGTGGGTTCTCACTCAGGAAACTCTGGGCGATGTCCCTGTTATTGAAACTACCATTACCAGAAGGCCTTGGGATAAAGGCGAGAAGGTATTCAAAGTGGTCATATAGGGATCTAGTAAAATCCTCTGTGCAGTTAAAAGCCTTTGACTGACAGATGATTGTAAAGCTACGGGAAGCGAATCCTGCAATGTAAAGTTGGCAAGAGTGAACCTGATGGAGGGATGCTGATAAAGAAAGAGTAAAGCCAAAAGTCCCGATTAAGAGTGTGTTGACAAGAGTCAACCCGGAAGAGGGATGTCCACAGTGAACTGTTTAAAAAGACTTTAAGATAAGTGAAATAGATGTCACAGAGGAGATTGTGTTGAAAGCCATAGTGAACCCGGCGGAGGGAGGCTAACAACCGAGAAGGGTCTGAGCCCGGAAGTGGGAGACCCAGGGGTGAAAAGTTATCACCCAAACACAAGCAGAGAAGAACTTTGGAATTTTTGTTAACCTTTTGTTTAATATTTTGGAGTCCATCAGACCCTCGGTAGCGAGAAGCTTAACTACCGAAGGTCCTGATATAGCTAAGAACTTCTTGAGGGTCTGAGCCTGGAAGAGGAGGGTCCAGGGGTAAAAAGACATCACCCGAAGTGCAAGCAGAAAGGAACTCTTTGTTTATTATTTTGGGAACACATCAGGTCCTCGGAGGCAAGAGACTTTTCAGTAGAAAAGAGACTTAACCACTGAAGGCCCTGATAAGTTGAGAGCGGAACTGTTAGCTCGTGCTGGGAAAGCTCGAGTGTGTGCTGTGCTCCAGAGTCCTACCTTGTCCCGTGCTCAAAACATCGGGAAGGGAGACGCGACCACTGCATCCTGACTTATTATTTGTAAACACTACTGAAGAGGGAGTCGGGATCCTGGTACCCCCCCTACCAAGTTCATGACAAGACGGAATGCCAGAAAAGCCTGCAACCACCCATTCTATTTT
Organism: Ambystoma mexicanum; assembly: GCF_040938575.1. Lineage (NCBI taxonomy): Eukaryota > Metazoa > Chordata > Amphibia > Caudata > Ambystomatidae > Ambystoma > Ambystoma mexicanum. Next base: position 387,441,200 of record NC_090928.1, on the reverse strand, counting down.
GGATGAATCCCCAATGCACCAATGATTGACAAATACACTGAGAGGTACCCTCTCAGTCAGCCATAGAGACCAGGTGAAGTACAAATCTATCTGGTAAATAAAGGGTACCTGGTGTATGTCTGTGGTTCTCCAGGTGAGTATACACAGCAAAAACAAAAATGGACCAATAGAACAAAGATGACAGGACAATTTAGTTAAAATCCTGTCATCTTTGTTCTATTGGTCCATTTTGTCCATTTTAGAACAAAGATGACAGGACAATTTAGTTAAAATCCTGTCATCTTTGTTCTATTGGTCCATTTTTGTTTTTGCTGAGGTGCAAATCTATCCATGCGTTAGTGAAGAGCCGATGGCCATGGTCAGAGACACCTATATGGACAGTCTGGACTAAGCACCAAGAAGCCATGTTGCTGATGTCATTAGAGACACCACGACACAGTCTCGTTAGACATGAAGTATACGTGCAGTCCACAATACACCACACAAACACACACTTTAATATATGAAGAACATGAATGCACAGTTCTATAGAGGACAGATGCATATACATACTGTCATTGCGTTTATTATTTTGTCATTAGCCAAATGCAGTAACGCAGAAACTGCAAGGCACAAGAGATCCTGAGCCAGCTTGCTGATGCTTAATGCCAATAATCACCTGGACATACAGGAGCATATATACAGAACCTCATCAAACCACATATAGCTAACCCATAGGGAAAGTAGTATAACATGGACAACGTAAAAACCGCATTATAAGGTTTAGGAAAATTACAGCAGGCCTAAAATCATTGAGCAGGAGACGAAATGAGCTGATTCAGGCTGGACAGAGAGCAAATCACGTGAGACAGGGCCCACGTCCAAGGTCAAGAGATATGAAGACATTCCAATCCCCAGATGACAAAGGGACCAGCTGCAGGAAAATTGAATAAATCCTCATAATTAGGAGCTGCAGAGCTCGATTTTGTGGTCTCTAAACACGTGGTACAGCCGAATGGAACAATGGACAGTCTTCCGGGGTGGGAAGAAGAAGCCAGTCCCAGCAGCTAGCCGCAGATTGCTACAAGTGTTGCTACCGATAGGAGAATATTCTTATAAGGCAAAGGTGGTGTACATAAGTTACAATACAGACACATAGTCGTTCACATCACCTTGAAGAGGTGCGCAAAGCGCTAAGAACTCATTCTAGTCTCAGACCTAGGGGAAGCAGCACTGACCAATCACAGTTTAGTATTCGAGGGGTGGAGGGCGAAGGGCACAAATCAATGGTAGGCCTATTACTCTGCAACAATGTAGTAACATAACATCATGGCGAGGGGACAGGCCAGCCACCTGACATGCGAGAGCCAGTAGAGTCACATGTATAGGTGACCACATAGGTTATTAGACTCCCAGTGGCCAAACACTGATACGTTTTTGGAGGCCCAAGTAATGACGCAGTGATGACATGTGTTTAGAGTAAAACAAGCCTGCGAGCCAGGAGACACTGAGACGTACTGGAATCCACCTGTACTCTTGTATCAACCCCTGTTGGTTTTATTTGTAAGAAACCGCAGTTTGAACTTGCTGTTGACTGAGTCCTCTGTGTATACTGGGGGAGGGAGGTGGGCTCTACAAGTCTGTGGACTTCCAGCATTGCTCTGGCATACCTGGGAGTCTTCCCCAACAATTCTTCTTTACCTGTGAACCTCAACCCACATGCTTTGTTTGAATTTAGCATAATTATTGGCAATAGGTTTTTCTTAGTCTAGGTGCTTTTATTTGACAAGACGCCATTAGGACTGCCTTATTATTATTTGATGGTTGTAGCTTGCTCCCCTCATAGATATAGGTTTAGATTAGGGTTTTTTCCAACCGCATATACTTTTTAATAAACACCCTTGAACTATGATCACTCGTGTCTGTCTTTACTGTTGTCACCATGAGTTCCTTACAGTTGCCAGCAGCCAGGAGGCAGGAGGTGAGTCAACCCCTCCCCCAGCACATATGCATTAATCAATGACAGTCTAGCACAAGATGCCCCAGTGCACACACCCAGGAGCCGGGCATGGCTGTGGGGTGGGGAGCCAAGGGACAAATCCACAAGACTATTGTCACTGTAGTAGTTCACTCTGCGAACAGGCAGTCACACGTGTCGGCGACGCGTGTGACTGCCTGTTTGCAGAGTGAAGATTCTGTTCTGGGGATCTTACCCCGTTACTACTACAATGACAATAGTCTTGTGGATTTGTCTCATACTACTATGGCCCAGATTTGAAAAAGGCTTAGCATAGCCGAAACATGTTATCGTTTATGGGCTCTTTCCGTTTTTGAATGTGTGATAATACAACACAATTAGACAAGCACATATTTGATGGCGCTGAGTCCTGGATTCATTTTTTGCTTTACACTGTTTTGCGGTGACGGTTAGGCTTTGCTATCGTGTGAATACAGTGACCTGCAACATCCGTGTTTTCTCTACATGATTCTATATTGATGGCATTCTCTTTGAAATAGATTATCGATCTTTTACTCCCGGGATTGTAAGGCGTCACCCCCCAGAGCAACGTATATCAAAGCCATATCTGCATCCGTCCCCATCAATAGGAACCCACTTGCAAACACCCCTGACCAACCGTGGCCATCAGCCCCAATGTCTGTGTGCTCTGCTATGGAGGCCACTCCACCTAGCAGAGTGACTGTGGAAACACAGGGAGACAGCAGCGCTAACACAGCACATGCAGAAGTGCCACCAACCTCTGGGCGCAGACTCCACCAGCAGCCCTCTACTGCACCTGCCAACAGTGTGGACAGACCCCTGTGAGCCCACCTCACTGAGGGCGCATGCAACACCAATCCAGACACACCATCACTTGGCTCCCCTGTCAACAGCCCACGCCAACAGGGCACCCCCTTTCCACAGCAGCCTTGAGCAACACTCAGCATGCTGCTGCAGAGGGAGGGGGACATGGAGCAGAGACAGAGGGAGATGGAGGCCATTGGGCACACCCACTCAGGACACATGCAGGCATTACATGACAGTATCCAAGGGGCCACACGCAGAACCCGGGAGTGACAACTGCCAGTACGGCCGCACTGACGGCATTTGGCCATAGAGTCAGGGAGATGGCAAAAGGCGTCTGCTCTTGCAGAGGCCATCCACCAAAGCAATGAGTTGGTATGCCAACAGCTCCTGGGGCCTAATTCCATCCTTTCAAGTTCCACAAAACCAACAGGGGACTCACAGGACACCACATCAAGACCCTGCGCCATCTGTTCTCCAGATCACCGAATGCTCAGAGTAGGGGGAAGAGGCCACCTGAGAACAATTTCCCTGAGTGACCATGCCATGGAGTTGGCGGTGGGAGGGGGGATAGAGTGCTGGGGAGTTGGAGGTGTGAGGTGGGAGGGGGGATAGAGTGCTGGGGAGTTGGTGGTGGGAGGTGGAAGGGGGATAGAGTGCTGGTGAGTTGGTGGTAAGAGGTGGGAAGGGGTAGAGTGCTGGGGAGTTGGTGATGGGAGGGGGAATAGAGTGCTGGGGAGTTGGTGGCGGAAGGTGGTAGGGGGATAGAGTGCTGGGGAGTTGGTGGTGGGATGGGGATAGAGTGCTGAGGAGTTTGTGGTGGGAGGTGGCAGGGGGATAGAGTACTGGGGAGTTGGTGGTGGGAAGGGGAGGTGGTAGAATGCTGGGGAGTTGGTCATGGGAGATTGTCAGGGGATAGAGTGCTGGGGAGTTGGTGGTGGGAGGGGGATATAGTGCTGGGGAGTTAGTGGTGGGATGTGGGAGGGGATAGAGTGCTGGGGAATTGGTGGTGGGAGGGGGATAGACTGCTGGGGAGTTGATGGTGGGAGTGGGGATAAAGTGCTGGGGGAGTTGGTGGTGCAAGGGGGATAGAGTGCTGGAGAGTTGGAGGTGGGAAGGGGATATAGTGTTGGGGAGTTGGTGTTGGGAGGTGGGACGGGGATAGTGTGCTGGGTAGTTGGTGGTAGGGGGGGATAGAATGCTGGTGAGTTGGTGGTGGGAGGGGGGATAGAGTGCTTGGGAGTTGGTAGTGGGAGAGGAGATAGAGTGCTGGGGAGTTGGTGATGGGAGGCGGGAGAGAGTGCTGGGGAGTTGGTGGTAAGGGATGCAGTGCTGGGGAGTTGGTGGGGGGAGATGGGTGGAGGATAAAGTGCTGGGGAGCTAGTAGTGGGAGGTGGGAGGAGAATAAAGTGATGGGGAGTTGGCTGTGGGTGGTGAGAGGGGGGATAGATTACTGGGGAGTTGGTAGTGGGAGGTGGGGAATAGAGTGCTGAGGAGTTGGTGGTGGGAGATGGGTGGGGGATAGAGTGCTGGAGAGTTGGTTGTGGGAGGCAGGAGGGGGGATAGAGTGACAGGGGAATTGATGGGAGGGGGGATAGAGTGCTAGAGAGTTGGTGGTGGGAGGTGAGAGGTGTGAGGAGGATATCATGCCGGGGAGTTGGTGGTGGGGGGCGGAATAGAGTGCTAGGAGTTGGAGGTGGGAGGGAAATAGAGTGCTAGGAGTTGGTGGTAGGAGATGGGAGAGGGATAGAGTGCTGGGTAGTTGGTGGTCCGAGGTGGGAGGGGGGATAGTTAGTGCACAATATGTCATTAAAACTGTTGTACTTGATCAATGCGAGGACATTCCTGATTGTTTTCATGGGCAGTTTATTCACAGTGGAGGAGTGGCTTGAGCCAGGGATCTGCACTAGAACTAATTGTCCATTAGTATCTGCCGGGCCATTCTCCCATCCCGCACATCATCCCTAGCATTGGCTGCTCTGGCTCCTGCCTGATGCAGTTAATCTGTGTCTTCCTCTGGGTGTAGCATTGCCACGTCTGGGGTAGTGGCACATTCCTCCTGAGGCAGATGTTATGTAGAATTGTGCACACTAGCACGATTTTCCCAACTGTGTCAGGGGTGAACATTAGTGTTCTGCCAGTACGATCTAGGCACCAGAATGGTGCCTTGAGGAGTCTGAATGTGCGCTCAATGCACACCTGGGTCCGGCTGTGGGTGGTTTCCTGAGGTGTACGTGGGTTACACACAGGGATCATCAGCCATGCAAGCTGTGGATATCCAGAATCACCTGCATGGGCTGATGCAAAGACATTAGTCACTTGTGTTATACTTGGGGATGATCTCACACAGTATCGAGGCATTGGTCATCGTGTGCATGCATGTGTTCTTCCCACCTATGACATGTGTATGTGGGATGTCTGTGCAACCTTTGTCAATGGTATCATGCATTCCTTTACCTGCACATGCACCCTGTGGCATTGTGGCAGCTGGATTAGAAAAGCTGTTAACTCTCTGTCTCAACTGCAGAGTAATACGAAAACGTAACCTTGACATAGAACAAGGTTTAGCCAATGAAGCATTGGTACAGTTGTTAGCTTCCAAACATATGCACATGAAAACAGTATTCAGTTTGTCAACATCCACTTTGACAAACTTTCAGAAACTAAACAAATATCCCGAGCAACAGCACTTTATTCTTTTTAAAGACATGTATGTATGCAGAGAACAATTCTCTCTGTCTCTTGCCTATGCTGTCACTATTCCCAAGTCACAAGGTCTAACCCTTGACCACACACTAGGTGGCATTGGCAGCACAATCTTCAAAGAAGAAATGAGTTACGTAGCACTTTCACATCTCTGCACTTTCAATGGTCTATTCTTAATCAACTTTGATGCAACCAAAGTCAAGGCTGGCATTACTTGCATCCTGGAATACAACAGACTGCATTCACTGTGCACTCCATATCTGGATATATACCATATACATCAAAAAAGAAAACCTTTAAAAAGAAAACTAATAAAAACAGAAGCTATACCAGAGCTCCCTGCAAGCCCACCCAATAAGCAATAAACAACTGCAAACCTTCAAATGGTACAAAGTCAAAACTCTCTGGTCCAAGAACAACTGCATGTATATCAAAGGATACATGGACAAAACTCTCTGGTCAAAAAACAACTTCAGGTCCATCAAAGGATACAAAGAAAAAACTCTCGGGTCCATTTAAATTCAAGAATACACCTGGAATACATTTCTATGCAAATGTAGTAATTAATCTTTTATTCCAATTGCCACCAATTGTTGAGAACATGTACTTAAAAGGATCAGACCAGCTTTGTTTGTAAATGCTCACCCTTCACAGAAATGCCACATATAATCCTGACAGTACCTACAGAGTCTCAGGTACAGGGTAAGAATTGGGCCACTAGGTAGAAATGATTACATTCACCATAAACACACAGGAAGATCCACAAGAATAACTAATGTACTTTCTACAAATACTAAAAACAAAAAAATATCCCTACAAATGAAATCTTCCTGATTTCGTACGTGTGGAAACATACATGCATTCTCTGCAACCATGGTTCACAAGAGCACATCCCTAAAGAACGATTTGTGTATTTAGCATACCAAATTGAGAATCCATTCAATTTCAACGGCTTCTGCAAAATTCAAATGATAGCATGTTTTGCTCTTTTTGCAATTCAGACAATCGATCCAAAATACAAATAGATTCACATGGTCAATATGCCATACTAATGCTTTTAAGGTACAATGCAGATGGTACCAAAAATAACTGTAAGCTCACTGGCTTTACACACAGCCAAGTATCTTTTAGTAAGAAAACCTTCACAACAGTAAGCATATTATACCACACTGTTCCCACAACCACTGCAGGCCGCTATACTGCATATGTAAAAAAAAGAAGTGGTTGCTTTGAATGTAATGACACTTCTGTTACTCAAAAACATAGATTACCAGCAAACCTAACAAATGCTTACTTAATATTCCTTAAACCCATATTTACTCATTAAATTACACTTAAATATAGTAATGACTATAATACACAGTTAGAATATGTCAATCAGTATTTAACTACTTTAAACATAATCAAACACACAAAAGTGTAATCCCTTAATTACAATACACTCAAAACATACCAGTGCACCTATAATTACATTCCATAGTACCACAATAGTACTTTTCAAATCCAATACAGTTAGAAAGTTATAATACAACAATGAGTATCTAAGTACTTCAAACACTCACATAGATTCTAAAACAGACAAAGATGACAACCATGTAAAAGCCAGCAACTGTAACTGTATAAAATCCAATACAGTTAGAATACGCCGATGGGTATCTAACTACTTCAAACACACACATAGATTATATCACAAGCAAAGTTTAAAACCATCTAAATGCCAGGAACTGTAATTTAATACAATGGGCTTTTTTAATCCACCAAAGATTATTTTCCCCAATGACCCCATGATTACTACACGTTAATACAACACCAGTGTACCACACACAAATGTTGTACCAAACATAGTGCATACAATGGACTTCTTCTGAGGATCAAAAAGGTAAATACATGTTGACAACTGTAACTAATTACATTTTTGAAAGTATGTACTATAACTAATTAGATTTTCTTTTCCTTACAGAAAAACAAGCACAGATAGTTTGTTGTATAAGAACTCTGAAGACGTACGTTCGTGTTTGTTCGCCAAAGGTATGCCTGCAGAGCCATATTGCAGCCTTCTTACTATATACAACTAAGTATTCATGCCCAGTATCAGACATTTTACAATTTGTAAGCCCAATAACTACAGTACTGTGCGCATTTAACTATTGCCATAATTAGTGACAGCAAATTACTGTGTACAAGGCCATGGCCACAACAATACAATTGAACCATGTTATAAATACTGTATACACTTCAATAACCAATGCATTTCTTTTATTACAAACACCCATAGATTGTAATGTAAGAGCTCTGCAGACACATGTTCACGTTCGTTCACAGTATTCACATCTGTTACATAATTACTGTGCGAGTATGACTATGGCCATAATTACCAACAGCAAATTACTGAGGCCATGGCCAGTGTCCATATTCTTGGGGGCATGGCCATACTGGCCATGGCCAAAACAATACCCTTAAACCGTGTTATAAATACTGTATACCCTTCAATAACCAATACAATATCTATTTTTATTACAAACATACATAGATTGTAGTATAAAATGTCCGAGGACACATGTTCATGTTCGTTTACCCAAGTACACTGACATAGTCATGTCCGTGTCCATGGTGGCCCGGACAGTAAAAAAAACTGCAGACTTGGTGACAACCACACAGGCCTTTTTCACCAATAAAATGCCCCCATTTCAACATTTTATGCCTCCCCCACTCTTCCCAGACATTATTTTATACTTAAAACATACCCAAAGGTATGTTTTGAAGCACATTCCTACCATGGTGTCCGCAGACAACGCATGTGTTCACAGATCAAAAATGGCAACCATTTCAAATGTTTTGACGCACTTCACGCTTTTCACCAACCAATCAGTGGGCGCGTTTGATGATTGCGAATGTCACAGAGCTCTCTGGTAGGCCCAGAGGTATCTGCGGACACCTAGCCAGGAAATGAGTACGCAGACCATACAAAGATATCACACATTTTTTCCCCCCAGCTCTTAGCTGGGGGGAAATCCGCCGAAAATGTGCGCTATTACCGCCGGCGGGAAATCCGCCGGCGGTAAGAGCGCAAATTTTCCCCATTGAGCCCAATGGGGAATGGGGCATTCCCGAATGGGCTCAATGAGGAATGGGGAATTACTTTACCGCCGAACTCGTGATCCGGCGCTATTAGCGCCGGGGAGTTCGGCGGTAGGTCTATTACCGCCGGCAGTAACGCCCAAGTCGTGATCAGGCCCTATGTCGGTGTACTTGGGTAAACGAACATGAAATGTGTCCTCGGACATCACTACAGTCTATGTATGTTTGTTTTAAAAACAGATATTTTATTGGTTATTGAAGGGTATACAGTATTTATAACACGGTTGAAGGGTATTGTTTTGGGCATGGCCAGTATCGCCATGCCCCCAAGAATATGGACACTGGCCATGGCCTCAGTAATTTGCTGTTGGTAATAATGGCCATAGTCATACGCGGACAGTAATTATGTAATAGATGTGAATACAGTGAACGAACGCGAACATGTGTTTGCAGAGCTCTTACATTACGATCTATGGGTGTTTGTAATAAAAAAAATGCATTGGTTATTGAAGTGTATACAGTTTTTATAACATGGTTCAATTGTATTGTTGTGGCCATGGCCTTGTACACAGTCATTTGCTGACAGTAATTATGGCAATAGTTAAATGTGCATAGTAATGTAGTTATTGGGCTTACAAATTGTAAACAGTCTGATACTGGGCATGGATACTTAGTCGTATATAGTAAGAAGGCTGCAATATGGCTCTGCAGGCATACTTTTGGAGAACAAACACAAACGTGCGTCTTCAGAGTTCTTATACTAGACATACATTAAAACAATGTTGCTCGCAGCTGGACGGATGAGACCAATCTTGCACAAGGAGTGGCGGACTGGTCCCGACAGCATGCTTTTGTACGTTTTGTGTCAATCCATGTAGTAGATTTGTCAAAAATGGCAAAAGAGTAGGGGCCTCATTACGACCCTGGCGGAAAGTGACTGACCGGACCGCAACAGCGTAAATAGCGTTTCCGCCATTGCACGAAGGAGCAAAGTGCGGCTAATTACGACCCATCGGGCACGAGCATTACGCCATGGCGGAATCCGAAAGGCTGCGATGGCGGAAATGACCCCAAAACGGCCCTTACCGCCGCCGTACGCTGCACCAGGTGCAATACCGCCACCCATCTTAGCGGTCACCGTAATGAGCGGTCACCGTAACGAGCGGGCACCGCAAATTACGGGCACCGTAAATATACGGAAACGGAAGTAAAAGCATGTGGCCGGAACGGGAAACAGCACGCCGCACAACTATAAAATCCGAATCCCAACACAACCATTAAAAATCCGACCCTGACACACATCCCAACCCGTTAGCAACCCCAGTTAAAAAAATAAATATGGGAAAGGTAGCCAAGAAAGCGTGTGATCGCAAGCGGCAGGTCCACTTCTCCCGAGAGGAACTGACCGTGCTCACCGAGACCCTCCAGGAAAATGCCGCCGTCGTCTTCTCCAGTCAAATGACCAGGACGGCCCTTGCCAACAAGAAGGCCATATGGGCCCTGGTGGCACAGCGCGTAAGTGCGGTGGGGACAACACCCCGCACGCCACAGCAATGTCGCAAGCGGTGGGACGACCTGCGGATCCGCGTACGCAGCATACTTTCTGCGAACAGGAACATCGCCACAGCTACCGGGGGGGGTTCAGAGTCGCCCATCAAGTTGACCCCCTGGGAGGATATCTGCGCCTCCACCATAGGAATGGAGAGCATAGAGGGAGTCGGAGGGATGGAGAAAGGAGTGCCGACATCCGGAGAATCAGGTAGGTTGGCCAAGAGAAACAATGCGAAATCCACAAAACACGAACATGTGCAGTACCATGTGACCCCATAGTGCAATACATACTTTGCCCTGACAGCGCCCTCTAAAAGTCAGAATGAATAAACAAATCAATCAAGATGCCATAAACAACCCCTACATGTGCAGCATGCACCCCCTAACTGCAGGCAGCCAAATGAATGCATCCTCAATCCACACGAAAATGAGACCACCTCCAAGGCCCACTCCCAAATCAGCCTCATGTACCACCCCAATGCATTTGATACGTTGCCATTCCAAATCCGACAGACCCATAACTAACGCTCGCCCCTCTTTACTCCACCACAGGGTCCGATACCAACGACGAGCTGCAGGACACCCCTACCAGCACGCCTGCAAAGAGGGCCAGGACCAACGTCCCAAGAGCCTCCACCTCAGGTGCAAGGATCAAGACACGGCAGCAGCAGGAATCAAGTGGCAGCACACTGGAGGGGACTGCAACAGGCACCCCAGCAGCCAGCAAGTCCACAACCCCAGCACCACAGGTCCCCCCAAAGAACGTATCTGATGGCACTGCCTCTGGTGGTAGCAGCACCATAGGTGACACAGCTGTCATGCCAGCATGCTCCGACACGGAAAACAGTGCTGGCGACGTAGGTACCATCCATGACCTTTCCCAATCCCCCTGCATGTTCCATCCCCTACACCATGACGAAACCACGCAGGGGCACCCTGAAGACGACGACTGGCCAACCCCCACAAGTCCTGTGCCAAGGCAACATGTGTTGAGCAGCCCCCCTGTCACACCACCGCAAATGTCCATGGCCCAGCAGAGGCAACAGTCCCTCGACCTGCTGATCGAGCAACAGCAGGAAGTGTCCACGCTACTCAAGGACCATGCAAATGAATGCGGGGGTTCCAGGGCAGCCATGGAAACATCCACCGAGACACTCAGGGCACAAATAGAGAAAAGTAGTGAGAGCCTCAGGGGAGAAATGGAGAGAAGCACCGAGAGCCTGAGAGCACAAATGGAGAAAAGCACCGAGAGCCTGAGAGCACAAATGGAGAAAAGCACCGAGAGCCTGAGGGGGGAACTGCATGCGACGTCCAAAGACGTTTGTGCTGAACTTGCTGCTGTGCGCCGTGTGCTCTCGGAGCTCTCACAAATCCTCAGAGACATGCATGGACGCGAGCAGGCAGAGACATCATCCGTGGCAAGTTCCGTCCAGGGCAGCCCCCAACGCAGATCTGGCAGGAACCTGCGCTCCACGGGCAGGGGTGCCCCTGATACCCGTAGAGGGGGCTTGCAATAGCGTCTACCCACGGACAGCATGCATATTTGGACACTGGTGTTGGGGGGGGAGGTAGTAGGGTGGAGGGGGTGTGTTGGGCTTCACTGGGTGGCGGGTCCATAGGGTGTATAAATCAAATCACATTAACAATACAGCACCTCATTATCATCCAATGACATGTGTGGACATTGATATTTGCGTACGAGGCCTTCATAGGCGTACAGTCCACAATGTGCCTGTACTACACACACACAGTGCCACAGGTCCCCTTTCCGTGTAATAGGCACCATGCGTGGTTGCTAGAAGCATGCATCTATGATGCTCTGTCGGATTGCACGTGCATCCTGTGCCTCATGGACTCCTTGAGGTGCCTCCACATCCCCACCCTCATCATCATCATCATCTTCAGGTGCATGCAGTACAGCGTCAGGGGGCATGGGCACATTCCTACGTATGCACATGTTGTGCAGCATGACACATGCCATGACCATCTTAGAAACCTTCTCATGGCTGTACATGAGTGCCCCGCCAGACCTGCTGAGGCTGCGGAAACGAGCCTTCAGTAGGCCGAATGCCTGTTCAATGACCACACGGGTACGTGAGTGGGCATGGTTGTAGTCCTCCTCATGCTCGTTCTGTGGGTTCCGGATTGGTGTAAGGAGCCATCTCTTCAGTGGATACCCGGCATCACCTGTATGAGACGAATAAAGGGTGTCAGTGGAATGATAGTGCTAAGTAGCCCCCCCCCCTCCTGCAAGGTCATTGACGCATCAAATGGGCCACGATGTCATGCATGGAATGAGACTCACCGAGTAGCCAGGATCTGTGCCCTGCGTGTCGCTCCATGTAGCGTGGTATTCTTGTGTTCCTCAGGACCATAGAATCATGGGTAGATCCTGGAAATCTGGCACAACAATGCGTAAAGATCTTGTTGGAGTCACACACCATTTGCACATTGATTGAATGAAATTGTTTCCGGTTGCGGTACTGGACCTCCATGGCATGTGGGACAACCAATTCAACATGGGTGCAGTCGATGGCACCAATGCAACCCGGGATGCCGCCAAGTGCATGGAATCCCACTTTTGCGTTGGTAATCTCCTGGTACGTGCGTGGTAGTGTGATGTGGTCATCGGCGTGCTTCAGGAGGGCATCGTGCACTTGGAAGAGTGTCCGTGAGAACAGTGGCTGTGAAATGCCATGCAACTGTCCCACTGTGTGCTGGTAGGTGCCTGTGGCCAGGAAGTGGAGTACAGACACCACCTTCAGTAGGGGTGGGATGGCGGTTGGGCTATCTATCATGCTCACGAGGTCAGCATGTGTCATGTCCACAATGGCGATTATGGTGTCCCGGTCCAAACGGTAGAGGGTGTGGATCTGCTCAGCAGTGAGGTTGAACGGATCAGCTCGGAGGCGTGGGATTGCGGGCCGCCTGCGTGGTGGTAGTGGCAGTGCTTGTGGGCCTTGCTGACCCTGCCTTGCCCTCCTCCTCCTCCTTCTCCTCCGTCTCCCCTGTGCGCCCGGTTGTTGTACCTGTTGTTGTTCGTCGTCTTCTTGTAGTTGTAGCACTTGCAGTGCTATCTGGTCCCCCAGGCCCAACATCGCTAGTCCTGCCGGTAGCATTTTGGAGTGGGAGTGGTTGTGGGAGGGGTTTGGGTCTGCTATATATGTGCTGTCGGCCTGTATGGCCTCCACCTGTGCTGATTGAATGAATCTGTGGCAGATGCAATCCCTTCTGGCCGAGCACGTCCCGCACGTAAGGCTGCATTTGGCCGCATGGCATCTTGGGATTGGAATCATGTATCAAATCCCGATGGCAGTGTGATGTACTTTGACTGATTTTCATGCTATGCTCCCATTGTTACACATGCTATAATTGCAGCCGCTTACATACCTGTGAAGAGTCAGTGGTATGTAGGGCTCGATCGATGGCCGACCCTCATGCAGCACAGTAACGTACTTCACCGACGGGCGTGGCGTCCCATTTGTGATTGCAGCCAGTTAGCATTATGACACACAGCCGCACTACATTGATGTAATTGTGAATGCAAGCGTTCACAGAAGCCTTTTCGACGTAATGTTGCAAGTGAGGAATTCGAAGGCCAGCATTTTTGGTTTTGAAGTAGCGGCGAGGATACGCCCACAGGTCTGGCTGGAAATGTAACGTTCTATTGTAGAATGTCCTTGGGACATGGCCCATAACGAGCAAGCAATGAATGATATGAATTGAATGGGATGCGCAATAGCGTAGTGGACGATAAGGCAGGACGTTCCCAAATCCATCTTGCTTCACAACACTACAGATCCGGCCAGGAGCACAGTGGTTTTTGCAGACTGCATTACGCACAGACGCGATGGAAGTTTCACATATTATGTGAGTGAATATTCATGCGTTTTCATTGCGGGATGAGGGAATGATGAATGGATGCATGGACAGATGATTCCATTTAGGGTCTGCCATGTACATGGGTTTTTTGAATCACTCCCCTTCCCCTGCGCTATGTGATGCAAGGCTGCCATAGTGGGACTTACGTCTATCTGCCCTTGTCGGATCCTCCCTGTCTCGACGCGCCTTCATACACTTGTGTCTAGGCACGTTACTAATCCCATGTCATGGGTTCTATCTTGACGGACGCATGCACAGTAACCGACGTTGCCAATGGTGTATTTACCTCGATTGATTTCGTTATGAATCGATACTGATTTAGGGGTGTGTATATTCCTTTGGAGTGGGCTAGCATGCATATGGGTGTGGATTTGGTGTGTTGAATGAAGATTGTAATGCATCATGAGTCCCGTAATGCAATCGGTTAATTTGTGTTTCATTTGGGTGACAGGTATCTCCTGCCCTATTGCAGATGCCATCTCTACGCCACTCCTCCAGATGGGTTTTACTCTCGACACCTGCAGCTTCGGGTGAATCAGTGGAGCACCATTACGATCTTATGGGACGATCGCCAATGGGCCACATGCCCTTACGCTGTACTGGTGGCTAGGTGCAACATTTCGGCCTTTCAGCTCGACTAGTGCCTGCCTCATGGGACGGACCTGCGGTTCTTGCCGCTTCCATGTTGCCTTTTGGAACGTTGATGTAGGCCCTGTGTGCCATGATGGTACAGGGCGTCACACAAGTGGAAGCTGGTCAATTATTGCAGATGCAGCCCTCGGTGATGATGGATGTTTTGGTGTTATTTTGCAAATTGCTGTGGGGCCTTTGTCATTTGGGTGTGCATTTAAATTGTATTCCGATATTTGTCGTGTTGCGTTATTCTTTGCAGGTGATGTGGCGATTTTCGATTTGTGGCGGTATGTATTGCGAGATGATCTGCATTGTGTTCCGCCTTCTGAGTTGAGTTGTGTGGTACAGTACTGGCCGCGTTTGCCTACGTAGCACAGTATGGTCACGGATAGGGGCTGCCATTGTGACTGTTTACATGATGTGCTGTTCAGGGGCGGGGGATTGGCTTTTGGCCGACTGGTGCCTGTCAGCCAGGTCGATTGGTGGAATGATGGGATGTTCAGAATGTGGCTGGTCACAGGTGCCTGTGTTTGCGTGCGTTTGTTGGAGGGGGACTGGGGTCATGTCCATTGGAATAGCTTCTGTATTCATGCCATCTGTGCCCTGCAGCTCCCATCGGCCCCTCTTGGGATGAGCCTGGCTGCTCAGTCACTCTGCCAACTTGTGTGGTACATGCTTCTGCTGATGGTTGGTTTGTTTACTGGCAAGAGTACAGGGCTGGTGCAATCCCCCTCAGGATGCTGTTTTGGATGTTGCCTTGCGCTGGTGGCAAGCGATGGGGGACTACTGTTGTTTTGTGTCATGTGTTCTTGATTTTCATTTTGATGTATTGTACCTTCACATGCCTGTGCTGCATCAGTACGGCTATGGTGACATGCCGTACATGGATGCCCACTCACGGGGCGCTTTGAGCCCCTGCATGCATTTCTACGTTGGCATGCATGGGTGAATTGTAGATTTCACTGGTTGCATAGTGTGAGTACATTGCGCCTGCCAGGAGTTGTGCAATGTGGCCAGGGAGTGGAGTACAGGCACTCAGTGGGCCATTTACGGTTGGTTCACGATGCCGTATTTCTCGCCATGGCGGAATGGTACTTTACGACGTGCTTGATGGCGTTCAGTACATGTCCGCTAGGGTCAGAATTCGCGTACCGTTGCGCCATGGCGGTGATTCCGGTTTTGCAAGGCGCGCGTGCGCGTACTTGGTGCAGTTAGCGTTGCCGTTCACTGCGGTGTCGCTAATGGCATCGTACTTTACGGTGACGGGTCATAATCGCAACGAGCGGTGTTCGATGGCGGTATTGCATTTCCGCCATCATTTTTCCATTTCCGCCAGGGTCGTAATGAGGCCCTAGGTCTTAAAAAATGTGTGATATCTTTGTATGGTCGGCGTACTCATTTCCTTGTTAGGTGTCTGCGGATACCTCTGGGCCTACCAGAGAGCTCTGTGACGTTCGCAATCATCAAACGCGCCCACTAATTGGTTGGTGAAAAGCGTGAAGTGCGTCAAAACATTTCAAATGGTTGCCATTTTTGATCTGTGAACACATACGCTGTCTGCGGACACCGCGTTAGGAATTTGCTCCAAAAAATACATTTGGGTATGTTTTAAATATAAAATAGTGTCTGGGAAGAGTGGGGGAGGCATAACATGTTGAAATGTGGGCATTTTATTGGTGTAAAAGGGCTGTGTGGTTGTCACCAAGTCTGCAGTTTTTTTTACTGTCCGCAGCCACCATGGACACGGACATGACTATGTCGGTGTACTTGGGTAAAGAAACATGAACATGTGTCCTCGGACATTTTATACTACAATCTATGTATGTTTGTAATAAAAATAGATCTTTTATTGGTTATTGAAGGGTATAGAGTATTTATAACACGATTGAAGGGTATTGTTTTGGCCATGGTCAGTATGGCCATGCCCCCAAGAATATGGACACTGGCCATGGCCTCAGTAATTTGCTGTTGGGAATTATGGCCATAGTCATACGTGCACAGTAATTATGTAATAGATGTGAATACTGTGAACGAACGCGAACATATGTCCGCAGAGCTCTTACATTACAATCTATGGGTGTTTTTAATAAAAAAAATGCATTGGTTATTGAAGTGTATACAGTATTTATAACATGGTTCAATTATATTGTTGTGGCCAGGGCCTTGTACACAGGAATTTGCTGTCAGTAATTATGGCAATAGAAAAAGGCGCACAGTAATGTAGTTATTGGGCTTACAAATTGTAAAAAGTCTGATACTGGGCATGGATACTTAGTTGTATATAGTAAGAAGGCTGCAATATGGCTCTGCAGGCATACCTTTGGAGAATAAACACAAACGTGCATCTTCAGAGTTCTTATACTACAATCTATCTGTGCTTGTTTTTCTGTAAGGAAAAGAAAATCTAATTAGTTATAGTACATACTTTCAAAAATGTAATTAGTTACAGTTTTAAACATGTATTTACCTTCTTGATCCTCAGATGTAGTCCATTGTATGTACTATGTTTGGTACAACATTTGTGCTTGGTACACTGGTGTTGTATTAACGTGTAGTAATCATGGGGCCATTGGGGAAAAAAAATCTATGGTGCATTAAAAAAGCCCATGGTATTTAGTTACAGTTACTCTTCGCTCCTCTACCTCTAACTCCCTCAGGGTCAGTCGTTTTTCAAAGAAACAGGCTGGGGGTAGATCTCTGTCTTCGGCTGGGACCTCCTTCTGGAACAGCCTCCCTGCAACTCTAAAATGTGAGGAGAACCGTCTCCGGTTCCTGAAGCACCTCAAGACCTTCCTCTTTGCTTCTGCCATTGCTCCCCCTCTCGCCTGTTGATCTGTTCTCTCGTGGCACCGTGCACCTGGCCACCCTCTGTCCTGCGGGCCCAGGTACCTGCTCACCCTGCTACCCTCCGCACTGCCTCCGGGCCACCCCTTGAACTGGGGTCTGTATCTGTACCAAAACGGCTCCCCCCCTTTTTCTTCCTGCACTTATCAGACCTACCCTGTCTGCTGCCTTAAACCGACCACTTGCCAATTGCTGGCTGCACTACCACTGTTTGTTGCCTTTGCTATATATTTATTATTATATATCTGTATCTCCTTTGCTCCGCACTCTCAACTTCTGCCCCCTCAATGCACTTTTCCCCTCTCCCATGCACTTGCGTGTTCTTAATGTCACTTGGCCTAGTAAGATCATTGTTTTGTTCTCCCGTGTTCCCCTCCTTTGCCTTGTCACGCTCTGAAACACTTGTGTATGAGCACGATATAAATAAAATATCAATATCAGTACCTATTGGGTCCAAAAGAAACATATCGGGGGAAAATGCATAGTGATCAGTGATGTCATATATGATGTAATTAGTGATTTCACAGGTGATTTCATCAGTGATGTAATCTGTGATGTTATCATTGTGGTCATACGCAGCACAACAGGGGGAACGAAGTTAAGGTGGCTTTGCCTGAATTGTCGGGCGAGTTCCAGAGGTTTTGTTGCATTACATTTTAACCTTAACGTGCCTGCAACTGAAGATTTTTCCCTGAACTTCGAAGGTTTTGTTACAATGGGCATCATCATAAGTATGCCGGTCTGGAAACAACAGTGCTGGTGAGCTTACTGGCACCATTGTTCATTGTTTCCGGACCGGCATACTACACGTTTCCCTGCCGGAACCGCTGTGTGCGTCAGGTCTGACCCTGCTGGGTGCAGCGGGCACGTTAGGCAGACTAGTCACGGGAGCACCGGCACTGTTGTTAACGGTGCTGGTGCTCCTGTGTCCCCATTCCCATAGGAAAACTGCTGGTGCTATTGGCTGGTTGCCGCTGGACCCGTAATAAATTACTGGCGCCTGACTTCCCGGGTTCCGGGGTTGTAATCCCCCGGTGTTACCGGGAAGTCAGGTGCCAGTAATTTATTACGGGTCCAGCAGCAACCTGCCGGTAGCACCAGCAGGGTTACCGTCGGACCCATAATGAGGCCCAATGTATTGCTCATTTTAATGTCCCTGCAACAAATGCTTTTCCCCTGAATATATATATATATTACACGGACGCGGTAGCGTCCATGTAGTTATGGTTAAGTTGGTGTTTCCATAGGAGAGCATTTTTTGGGTGGCTTATAACTTCGCTCCCTCTGGACGAATCCTCACCAAACTTTGCAGAAAAAGTATATGGCCCACTCTGAATATTATTATTGGTCCAGGGGGAGCAAAGTTATAGGGGGGGTCCCAAAACTTTAGTTTTTTCCCACAGACATAATGGGAAAAAACTTTGCGCACGCCTACAGCCCAAACCGCTGGACGGATTTACACCAAATTTGTGGCAGGAGTGGCGGCTTGGTCCCGGAAGCGTGCTTTTGCAAATTTGGTGTAAATCCGTCCAGTAGTTTTTTTAAAAAATGACCAAAATGTAAGGCACAAAAATGTGTGATATCTGTGTTCGCTTCGCGGACGGACTTCCCTGTTCGCTCCACGGACAGCACCCCGATTGGCCCATGGGCTTGCGTCATGTCCGCGGACATGCAACGTGTTCGCTGATTGGACGGCGTCGGGCGTGGAGCGCGTCAGATTTTCTGTGGCGCCCGCCATCTTGTATTCGCCGTCGACCGCTTACAGCGCGGTGAAACTTGGATTAAAAATTGTATTTAGTGGAGTGTGTTGGTGTGTAAGAGTGTTTGGGGAGGGTGGGGGAGTATGAGATAGGTTCAATGTTTTGTTTTTTTATGTGCTATACGCTTTTGTTGTGTTCGATTTGTCCGCGGAGAACATGGCACATGGCTGGTCTGACATTTTGTAAATAAACTAAATGGTGGGGTGTTCAGAGGACGGAGTATGTGTCCTTTTTGTTCGCAAGGAAGGTAAAATTGAGCTAAAAACACTCGCGGTGTATTTAAATGTTCATAAATACACATGCGGTACAGAGGGTGTTAGATCAGCTTAGAACACAGTGCGCCACAATTCGGAATATGAAACTGTGGTTTCAAAGTAAACAGCAGGATTGTACATTTGGTAAAGTACATTTATTTCACATTAAATGTTTAGTGAATATTCAGCAATTTGCAATTGTCTCTGGTGTCGATCAGCAAAAGTTTATTTTGAGCCACGCGCTGTTCCTTTGCGGTAGATAGGCTGTTGGTTTATGATAAAAGCAGTAAATGGTCGCACTGATAATCGGAAGGTTGGTCCAACAACGAGGCATTAGACCACCATAATGGTTGGTATGTTGCTTCTAGCCGCTAGTACTGCGTAAGGGCATATTGGTCCTTGGCGATTGTCCCATAAAATGGTGAGGGTCATGAAGTTGCTCACATGGAGCTGCACCTGGCAGTTGAAAAATCCATCCGCTGGAGTCTGAAAATCGTGACATTGGCAAAATGGGGCAACATACCTGTTTTAAAAAACATAAATTAGTCTCACCAGCCGATCTTTATTAAAAATATTCATTTTATTTATTAGGGCGTGAAACTATTTGCTAGCGAAGATAGTGCAACGGAGTATGTTAATAATAAAATAATAATATTTTCGCATTTATATAGCTCTAAGAACCATCAGGTATCTCAGCGCTGCTTATTATTACCCACGGTGTGTGGTGCTCATTTATCAACCACGGAAGGATGAAAGGCTGAGTTTGGCCGTGCCGGGATTCAAACCTGCGTTAGCAAGCTGTGCACGGATGTCAAAGCGAGCGCTCTACTAGCTGTGCCACTTGACCGGCTACAGTGAAGTGGCACAGCGAGTAGAGCGCTTGACCGGCTACAGACCGGTTAAATTATTTCTATTAACTCACCCTGTGTCGTCTGCCTTTTTCAGAGCCCTCTAAACGACAGGGGATCAATTCGGCGGTGATAGTGCGCGGTAGAAAACAATATGTCACATTGAACGAACAAGTACAACTTGACCGGGCTTTAATGCCACGCTATTGTTATTATATTCCGGTATAAAATAATCTAAAGGGTTATTTACATTATAATTGCATTTTCCATTGTCCAAGTGTAGTGCAGTCCCAAAATACGACTCCGCGTGTGCCAACGATCTTTCTCAAAATGATATAATATACAAAAGTGGTTTCGTTTCAGAAATTTCATCTTTATCGTGTCTTATGTTTTTGCTACACTTCTTCAAAAGAAGTCTTTCAGCACAATCTCTGTCTGTCAAGGTAAAAAAAAAATAGAACCTTATACTGGGAGTCGTGGGCCGCTCCGGGCCGCGAGAAAAAAATGGAAGCAGCTGACCTTCACTGTGAACGAGCATAAATGCTTACTTTGCAACATTCTGTGTAAAGCCATCTGTGAGAACTTGCTGTTTACACTACATCTTTGTATATTGTTTGCGTGCTAATAAAAAAAGTTTGTTTAAGGGACGTTATGGTTCCAAGTAAAGCCGAAAAACCCCTGAAATTCGCCAGTTATGGTAAGCTAAGCAACCATAACTCGCGCCACCACCGTGCACTGCTGAGACTAACACCCAGGACATCAAAGATGACATCTCAAATGTCATTGATGACATCACTGATGACATCACATGTGCATTTACTTTTCATGAAATTTGTGTACTAGGGATTTTTATTATAATGTTGCGAAAAAAGTGTCAAGGATCATTGCAATAAATATACCGTAATTAGTGCTTTGAACGATGCATTGATATAAATAGCATTGTATTATGGGGTTCTATCTAGTATACTGAGCTACTAATGGAGAAACATAGCATTGTGTGCAGCGTACAAGATGAAAGTATAATATTTGTAATGTTAATATGTTGAATAATGAAATGATAATTGTCCTGAAATGTTCGAAAATAAACAAAATGGGGGTGTTCTGAGGACGTTCTTCGTATTGTGTGACTGCTTAGCTGTATGCAATGAGGGAATGGCACTGAGAGTAAAGTGGAAATGGTACAAGGGGTGTTGAAGAGTTACGCGGTCCGTGGGCGTGCTACATCCGGGGTTTTCCAGCAAATCCAACATGGAAAGAAGACTGTACGGATTAGCCAATCAGATGTCGAGGTTGTAGATTTGTGTTGAAAGAGACTGTGTGTGGTGAAGATGGCAGAAGTAGAGAAAGTCAGGGTGTTGGTGCTTGGAGATATGTTTGTGCATGGTTTACAACAGTACGCTCGATTCAGGCATGTTGAAAAGAACTTTGAAGTGAAAGGAGTGGAGGTGGTGTGGAGCACTGTGCCTGATTGCAATGTACAGGGAATTGTGCAAGTTTGTGAGGATATGGCCACGATGAACAGTCCGCATGTGGTAGTTTTGCACTATGGTGCTTTCCATTTGGGCAACGTCAGTGCCCCTACTTTGTTGGCTGATTTGGAACGCTTGGTTCAAGCCGTAATGAAGATCCTTCCAAATGCGAAAGTATTTTTTTCTGGATTACTACCTAGGGTAATATGGGACAATAGTTCCGTTTTTTGTCCTCAGCAAAACATTGCTAGGTGTGTCATCAACCGAGGCATGTGTGCCTTCATGCTTAGAGCTGGTATGTTCTTCTGTAATAATGAGAATATTGATGCCAGTAATACTGTTAATTTTAAAGAAGATGGCATCTCTTTATCTTTTACGGGAAATGCCTTTCTATTTTGGAATGTAAGGGTTGCTTTGGAGAAGGTTATGTGAAGATTTTAGGAGTAAAGTAAGAAAAAAAAACAAGAAAAAAATACAAAATAACAGGTGTCTGTCAAGCATCTGTAAAAAAAACAAAAAACAACGGCTCTTTTCAGAGCCAACTTCAAAGGGGAAATGGGGGACACTATTTAAATTTACATTCACCACGCTCAGATTCTCGATATGTCCGTGGACATGGCGGTAGTCCGCGGACATCAAAAACACTACGTGGGGGTTCAGTATGTTCTATGTTACATGTATATGAAGTCAGGGATATTATGGTTAAGTTGTGCTACTAAAAACCTATGAAATTCAGTGAAAAAACTTTGTTAAAAGGACGTTATGGTTAAGTTGCGCTACGAAAAACCTATGAAAGTCAGTGAAAAAACTTTGTTAAAGGGACGTTATGGTTAAGCTGCGCTACTAAAAACCTATGAAATTCAGTGAAAAAACTTTGTTAAAGGGACGTTATGGTTAAGTTGCGCTACTGAAAACTTATGAAATTCAGTGAAAAAAACTTTGTTAAAGGGACATTATGGTTCAAAGTAAAACCGAAAAACCCCTGAAATTCGGCAGTTATGGTAAGATAAGCAACCATAACTCGCGCCACCGTGCACTGCTAACACTCAGGACATCAAAGATGACATCACAAATGTCATTGATGACATCACTGATGACATCACATGTGCATTTACTTTTCATAAAAACTCTGTACAAGGGATACTTATGATGCTGACCAAAAACTGTCAAGGATCATTGGGATAAATATCATGAGCTAATTAGTGCATTAAGCAATGCATTGATATAAATAGCATTCTATTATGAAGTTCTATCCAGTATACTAAGCTACTCATGCAGAAACATAGGCAGTGTGTGTAGCATACATGATGAAGGTGCCATATTCATAATCTTGCCATGTTGAATAGTGAAATGATAACTGCTTTCTTATTAGAGTTTTGCGTACTGTGAAACATGTAATAAGTAGATAATAAAACCCACTTAATACATAATTATTGCAGACAAAACACAAAGAGACAACAACACATACAAATATCAGTATATACAGGGACAGTGAAGTAAACAAAAAAGCAGAAGTAGTAGCAGAAAGAGTTCATAACCTAACTGATTGTCTTTATGCAGAGAAACTATTGCTCTGTTTCAAAGCTGCTACTTACCATATGTATGTGTATCACATGATGTGACTGCACCCACAGGAAAGGAGAGTGAGTATAATGTATACAAATATGAGCATATACAGGGAAGGTAGAGTAATAAAAATAAAACTATGAGAAAGTGCTGATAACCCTAATGATTATCTTCATGCACAGAAAGGATTGCTCTCTTTCAAGCCTGTGTCTTCCGCTATGTATATGTTTCATATGATTTGACTTGACCCTAAGTCTACAAATATAGTACCTTTTGAATTTTTACTTCCTGACTGTTACTGAAGAAAACTATGTGGCTTAGATATGTCAGTGAAGGAAAAAAAGGGAGAGCCAGCCATGTGATGTCATCAGTGATGTCATCAATGACATTTGTGATGTCATCTTTGATGTCCTGGGTGTTAGTGTTAGCAGTGCACGGTGGCGCGAGTTATGGTTGCTTATCTTACCATAACTGCCGAATTTCAGGGGTATTTTCGGTTTTACTATGAACCATAACGTCCCTTTAACAAAGTTTTCTTCACTGAATATATATATATATATATATATATATATATATATATATATATATATATATATATATATATATATATATATATATATATTGCACAGCCACACGCTAGTGGCTGTGTAGTTATGATTCAGTTGCTGTTTCCATAGGAAGAGCACTTTTTGCACTTTTTGGGCGGCTTATAACTTCGCTCCCCCTGGACGAATCTTCACCAAACTTTGCAAAAAAGTATATGGGCCACTCTGAATTTTTGCAAAGTTTGGTGATGTTTGGTCCAGGGGGGGAAATGTTATAGGGGGGGGTCCCAAAATGTCTTTTTTCCCATAGACTGAATGGGGGAAAAACTTTGTGCACGCCTACAGCTGAAACCGCTGGGTGGATTTTCACCAAATTTGCGGCAGGAGCAATGGCTTGGTCCCAAAAGAGTGCTTTTGTAAATTTGGTGAAAATCTGTCCAGTAGTTTTCTTTAAAACGATCAAAAAGTAGGTCTGCAAAAATGTGTGATATCTATGTCCGCTCCGCGGTCAGACTTCCCTGTTCGCTCCGCGGACAAGAAATCGATTGGCTAATCCGTGGCGTCATGTCCGCGGACATGTGGTGCTTTCACTGATTTGTTGTGGAGTAGCGTGAAGTGCGTCAGATTTCTTTGCGGCCTCCGCTATCTTTTGTTCATGTTTTGGTGTACACGGACATCGCCGGTAACACATACAAAACAAGACACCAATGCACTTGTTAAACTTTATGAAATTCTGTTTCCGAAGGTGAGCTTTAATTAGGTTGGGATGCAATGTGGCAGCGCAAACTCAAAAAGTGGTGTTTTCTTGCCACCAAATTTATACGGTAAAGTGGAAGTTGTTGCTCAATGTGCGGAGACCAATGTCTGCGTCTCTGTTGTAATATTTTCAGATTAATATTGAAGTCGGACTGGTATCCTATGTTTTCAAATCTGAGGCGGCCACCTGGAGTGTTTGATGGAAACTGTGGTTTTGGAGGCGTATAGGAGTTCACATGATTGGATGCTCATATGTTATTGCAAAGTGAGAATGTATTTGCCTTCTGAGTGAAGGTCAGTTAATTTGCTTTTTTGGTTGCGAGCTGAGTAGGCCCAGGCATCCAAGTCAATCCATAAGGGGCTATTGTTTTTTGACCTTGAGCTAAAGGGAAACTTCAAAAGGTATGCAAGGAATGAAAGCTTGGAAAAAAATACCATTTGATAAGGTTATGATTTAAAAACGTTTGTAAGGAACATGCAATATCAGTTCACGAAGATTCTTTGATGCAAACACTTTGCTGTCTAACTTTGCCAAAAACAATGGAGGCTGTCAAGATGATGTAAGTTTGATTTTGACGACTGTACACCGATCTGCGTTTTAATTTTATATTTCCAAACACTAATTGTGACAATGTAACTGAAGTATTATCCTTTTGTGCAGTTGTAATTTTCCTCCAATAACGGAGAGTGCACATTGTTCGTGTTTGCAGGCTATGACTACAGTCACCCTTGTTCACCGTTATTTATTTTTCTTTCAAATGTTATGCTTGCCCAACATAGCTTTGTGTATCACTTTGCACGTTCTGTTGGTCTTGTGTAACATCAAGACATGTAATTTTTTCTTGCTTGTCCATTCATGCTGCCTTCAGAACTGAATTACCATCTCACTGTGTAGTTGCCCTTTTTTTAACCCTTACGGCGACTGCTGTTTCTCGGCGTTTGTAGGGTGTCACTATATGTACCCATGGTCAAGGCTAATATTTCTTTAAAATGTCTTGTTTGTCCACTTCCATTTGTGTGCTACTTTCCACAATCTTTGTGTCTGTTTTGGAATTTTTTCCTAAAGGTTGGGTATTGACACAGATTTTCTCTTACGTTTTCCGCCTAGCTATATCTTGCCGCACTGTGCGTGCCATGGTTTCCAGATGCCGAGTGACGGCTTCTTTCAACGCAAGATGCAACTGCTCGTGACCGGCTGTCTGTCCATTATGATGTTATGGGATGACAGGTCCCATAACACATAACAGGACCCCCTCTGTCCCTACGCTGAACTAGCGATTGGGAGTGACATAACGGTCATTGCGCCGTCTTGGAAATACCTGTGCAAACAAAGCGGGTGCTTTAACAGCAACGCATACTTTGTGTATGCGAAAATAACTGCGTGTGTCTCACCATGAACATTTTCAATGTCGCCATTAGAACCATTTCAACAATTTAATTGGAAATGGGATTAGTCTGTTGCTCTCTGACAGTTGTTTGTTAAATAAAAGTACTTTACAAATTCTAAAATGTTAACGTTTTCTTTTAAAATCCCATGTATCATTTCGAAATGTAAGGTACCACATTGTATGTCGCTGTATGTTTATTTGCAGGTTCTGCGTCACGGCACGTACTGTTGCTTTTTGTAGCTGTCTTGGAAAGCGAAGAGGGGCAATGTATGTAACAACCGCTTTCCCTTTCTATGGTGGCCATCTTGAAAAAGGATTTTGTTTTGTAATCGCTGTATGTTTATGTACAGGTTCTGCATCTCGGTACGTACTTTTGCTTTTTGCTTGCTGCCATGGAAAGCGAAGAGAGGCCATGTATGAAACAACCGCCTTTCCTTTCGATGGTGGCCATCTTGAAAAAGGATTTTGTTTTGTAATCCGGCTATAACCAGAAATCCTATTTTTCTGTAGCACCCGTTAATGCTTTGCACATCTATACTATTACTGACAAATCTTATTGTGTCTATGTCCTTTACTGAGAAATATAAAGTACATGGAGTGTATGCAATTTATTTTTTATATAGTTACACTGTGAAAGGTGATTCATAATGCAACATTTACTTTGTTAACAGATGGCTTTCTTTTTTGGTAGGACAGCTAATAAGGCCATTTGCAAACGGAAATGAGCAAAGACGCATTAAACAGTGATATGGGGGGGTGGGTGGGGGGGGTGGGTGCCTGGTGCAAAAATATTGTGCGTTTGTTATTTCTAAGGTTGGGGCAGTGTTTGTCATGCTCCTTCATTACAGTAGTGCTGCTGTTTCTTGGGGAGGAGGGATGGCCTTAGCTGATGTCATTTTCAGATAACTAAACATTTTGCTAAAAGTATGTAATGTGTACTACATTGTTAATGGCTGACTACCAATACGTGTTGGCGCTGTGCAAGACAAATGTTGCAGGTGGACGTTCCTACATCAATATAAAATCTGTTTCCACATTGTCCACGAGGCAAACATCTTACTGTTAAGTGTTTACGGATTCTGAAACACGTTACCGTGCTGTACACCAGCATATTGTCAAGTGGTATTCTCCACAAGGTGTTTAAATAAGTCAGAAGTTGCTTTACATTATGGTTACGTGGCACTACTATAATCCGATCATCTTTAGCAAAAAAAACTTTGCAAAAGGGACGGTATGGTTAAATTGATCTACTGAAAACCTGTAAAATTGAGTAAAAAGAACTTTGTTAAAGGGACGTTATGGTTAAGTTAGCCCACTAAAAACCCATAAAATTCACTAAAAAAACTTTGCTAGAGGGACGTTATGGTTAAGTTGCACTACTAAAAACCTGTGAAATTCACTAAAAAAACTTTATAAACATGACATTATGGTTCAAAGTAAAATCGAAAAACCCCTGAAATTCAACAGTTATGGTAGGCTAAGCAACCATAACTGCCCGCACCACTGTGCACTGCTAACACTACCACCTAGGACATGAAAGATAGCATCACAAATGTCATTGATGACATCACTGATGACATCACATGTGCATTTACTTTTCAGACAAGGGGTTGTGAATGTAATTTTAGCAAAAACACATCAGGGATTATCGGGACATGTGTAATGAGGTACATACTTCATCACGCAATGTAGTGTTTTAAATAAAATTCCATTGCAGTGTTCTTTCCAGTACAGGGACCTACTCATAAAGAAATGTAGGGATTGGCTGCAGCAGACACCACAGAGGTGCTAAGTTTGTACTTTGCAAAATTCTATAATAAAAAGGCGAATGCTTCTGTATCACACTTTTCTGGTCTGTGAAACATGTGCTAAGTTTCTAATAATGCATCACTTACTACATATTTCTAGTAATACACACAAAATATAAATAGACTACAATGCATACAAAGATTGTGCTTATATGTGGAGAGTAAAGTAAGCATACAAGACGCAGTATCATTACCAACTGTGTATAATCTACATGATTATATTCACGGACAAAAATGGTTGCTGTGTTTCAGGCCTGCTTCTTCCTCTATACATGTACATCATAAGATACGATTAAATTCTAAGGAAAGTAGTGTAAGAACATGTGAGAATAGCAATATTTATAAATGTAATACCTTTTGAAAGTTAAATTTCTGACTGTCAGTAAATAAACCCACCTGGCCTAGATATGGCAGTGAACAAAAACGAAGGGGCTACACATGTGATGTCATCAGTGATGTCATCAATGACATTTGTGATGCCATCTTTCATGTCCTGGGTGCACAGTGGTGTGGGCAGTTATGGTTGCTTAGCCTATCATAACTGTCGAATTTCAGGGGTTTTTCGATTTTACTTTGAACCATAATGTCACGTTTATAAAGTGTTTTTTGGTGAATTTCACAGATTTTTAGTAGTGCAACTTAACCATAACGTCCCTGTAACAAAGATGTTTTAGATAGATATATATATATATATATATATATATATATATATATCGAAAAAACAAAGAGGAAAAAGGGAACCGCACTCTCCGCGGACCAAATGGAAAACTAATGTAAATAAAAATAGCACAGCTCACAGCAAAAGACTGGTCAAAATGTAATGTTAAATACACAAAAAAAGTACAGATAAAAGACATGGCCGGAAAGGCAACAGTAACAACAGAGGCAGGACTCCCGTGAGCACGACCCGCACACAACGCGTTTCACGCTCAACTGAGCGCTTGATCACATGATACATATTCAGGGGGAAAACTTTAGTTGCAGGGACGCTAAATTGAGCAATACATTGGGCCTCATTACTGGCACCTGACTTGCCGGTAACACCGGGGGATTACAACCCCGGAACCCAGGAAGTCAGGAGCCAGCAATTTTCCTATGGGAATGGGGACACGGGAGCACCAGCACCGTTAACAACAGTGCCGGTGCTCCCATGACAAGTCTGCCTAACGTGCCCACTGCACCCGGCAGGGTCAGACCTGACGCACACAGCGGTTCCGGCAGGCAGACGTGTAGTATGGAGGTCCGGAAACAATGGTGCCAGTAAGCTCACCAGCACTGTTGTTTCCAGACCGGCATACTTATGATGAGGCCCATTGTAACAAAACCTTAGAAGTTCAGAGAAAAATCTTTAGTTGCAGGGACGTTAAGGTTAAAATGTAATGCAACAAAACCTCTGCAACTCGCCCTACAATTCAGGCAAAACCACCTTAACTTCGTTCCCCCTGTTGTGCTGCGTATGACCACAATGATAACATCACATATTACATCACTGATGAAATCACCTGTGAAATCACTAATTACATCATATATGACATCACTGATCACTATACATTTTCCCCCGATATGTTTCTTTTGGACCCAATAGGTATTGATATTGATATTTTATTTCTATCGTGCTCATACACAAGTGTTTCAGAGCGCGACAAGGTAAAGGAGGGGAACATAGGAGAAAAAAACAATGATCTTACTAGGCCCAGTGACATTGAGAATGCGCAAGTGCATGAGAGAGGGGAAAAGTGCATGGAGGGGGTAGAAGTGGAAAGTGCGGAGCAAAGGAGATACAGATATATGATAATAAATAAATAGTAAAGGCAACAAACAGTGGTAGTGCAGCCAGCAATTGGCAAGTGCTGGGTTTAAGGCAGCAGACAGGGTAGGTCTGATAAGTGCAGGAAGAAAACGGGGGGAGCTGTATGGGTACAGATACAGACCCCAGTTCAAGGGGTGGCCCGGAGGCAGTGCAGGAGGGTAGCAGAGTGAGCAGGTACCTGGGCCCGCAGGACAGAGGGTGGCCAGGTGCACAGTGCTACGAGAGAACAGATCAGCAGGGGAGCGGGAGAGCAATGGCAGAAGCAAAGAGGAAGGTCTTGAGGTGCTTGCAGAACCGGAGACGGTTCTCCTCACATTTTAGAGTGACAGGGAGGCTGTTCCAGAAGGAGGCCCCAGCGAAGACAGAGATCTACCCCCAGCTCATTTCTTTGAAAAACGACTGACCCTGAGGGAGTTAGAGGTAGAGGAGCGAAGAGTAACTGTAACTAAATACAATGGGCTTTTTTAATCCACCATAGATTTTTCCTCCATTGACCCCATGATTACTACAAGTTAGCACAACACCAGTGTACCATGCACAAATGTTGTACCAAACATAGTACATACAATGGACTACTTCTGAGGATCAAGAAGGTAAATACATGTTTACAACTGTAACTAATTACATTTTTGAAAGCATGTACTATAACTAATTAGATTTTCTTTTCCTTACAGAAAAACAAGCACAGATAGATTGTAGTATAAGAACTCTGAAGATGCACGTTTGTGTTTATTCTCCAAAGGTATGCCTGCAGAGCCATATTGCAGCCTTCTTACTATATACAACTAAGTATCCATGCCCAGTATCAGACTTTTTACAATTTGTAAGCCCAATAACTACATTACTGTGCGCCTTTTTCTATTGCCATAATTACTGACAGCAAATTCCTGTGTACAAGGCCCTGGCCACAACAATATAATTGAACCATGTTATAAATACTGTATACACTTCAATAACCAATGCATTTTTTTTATTAAAAACACCCATAGATTGTAATGTAAGAGCTCTGCGGACATATGTTCGCGTTCGTTCACAGTATTCACATCTATTACATAATTACTGTGCACGTATGACTATGGCCATAATTCCCAACAGCAAATTACTGAGGCCATGGCCAGTGTCCATATTCTTGGGGGCATGGCCATACTGGCCATGGCCAAAACAATACCCTTCAATCGTGTTATAAATACTTTATACCCTTCAATAACCAATAAAAGATCTATTTTTATTACAAACATACATAGATTGTAGTATAAAATGTCCGAGGACACATGTTCATGTTTGTTTACCCAAGTACACCGACATAGTCATGTCCGTGTCCATGGTGGCTGCGGACAGTAAAAAAAACTGCAGACTTGGTGACAACCACACAGCCCTTTTACACCAATAAAATGCCCACATTTCAACATTTTATGCCTCCCCCACTCTTCCCAGACACTATTTTATATTTAAAACATACCCAAATGTATTTTTGGAGCACATTCCTAACGCGGTGTCCGCAGACAGCGTATGTGTTCACAGATCAAAAATGGCAACCATTTGAAATGTTTTGACGCACTTCACGCTTTTCACCAACCAATTAGTGGGCGCGTTTGATGATTGCGAACGTCACAGAGCTCTCTGGTAGGCCCAGAGGTATCCGCGGACACCTAACCAGGAAATGAGTACGCCGACCATACAAAGATATCACACATTTTTTAAGACCTACTCTTTTGCCATTTTTGACAAATCTACTACATGGATTGACACAAAACGTACAAAAGCATGCTGTCGGGACCAGTCCGCCACTCCTTGTGCAAGATTGGTCTCATCCGTCCAGCTGCGAGCAACATTGTTTTAATGTATGTCTACCCAGATTTCAAAGGTTCTGGGACCCTCTATAACTTTGCCCCCACTTCACAAACCAGCACCAAATTTCGTAAAATCCTTCAGAGGTGCCTCTATACTGGGAGGATTCGTCGAACGGTGCCTAAGTTAATAGCCGCCCAAAAACTGCTCTTTCTATGGGTTGAAAAAAACGTAACCATATAAAAAGGTTGCTACCGCAGACCATGTAGTATATATATTAATATATATAAATATATCGTGAAACACAGCAGAGGAAAAAACCGCACTCCACAAATGAGGCACTGCAGATCCCAGAGATGACAAACTTGAATCAGAGTAAAGAAACAAGTTTAATAATGGTAAACAAGTAAGGTAACACACACACAGCAAACAAAACAGGACGCCAAGGGGGGGTCCTGAACGACGCGTTTCGCGCTTCCCTGAGCGATTTGTCACGTTAGGGGAACAGAGAAAAAAATCACCATACTTATTGCAGTGTAGTCCCTCTACCATTTTGCCCATCTCCATAGGTCTACCACTATGCCATAAAACACTGGCAGCCATGTTGGGCTGGAGTAAAACCTCATGTAGTCCAATGGTGGAATAAATTAAGCATAGTGGTTTAACAGATTGCACAATAAAACAATTTAAGAAACATGTTTAAAATTACACCAGATAAAAAGTGTGCACAATGGAAAAAATAAAATCCCATAATAAGAGTTATGGAGTGCAAGTGCAAATCCATACATAAAGTTGCATTATGAGTATATAGCCAATGTTGACACTTAGAGATAAATGCACTAGTGTCAATAATTCAACCATAAAATTAAAACATGTTTTGAAAAGACCATAAAGTGCAAGTGCATTAATGAAGGATCTCATACTTTAGACGACCCATAGCAACAACATAAAGTGCAAGTGCATTTCAGTACAAACATGTTCACATAGCAGCAGTATACAATCAGAAAGGTCGGTAATCATAAAGTGCAAGTGCATATGTAAACCGATATCTTCCTATCACAAATACCATATTAGAAAACATATGGCTGCGAGCTAAAGTGCAGTTAGATAAAATATACAGCCTAAGATCTACAAAATTGAATGCCTGCATGCTAAAGTGCAAATGCTTGAGAACAGAAAGCCCTAGCAGTACCGGACCTAGAGAGTAACAGCAATGGAGAGAGGGCAAGAATGGGGAGAGGGAAACAATATCTACAGAAAAATAATACAAGAGAGATTTAAAATAAAAATGTCATAATCATAAAATAGCGTTCCCCAAATGTATCAAAAACACACGGCAGCCGTAAAGCTGAAAAGAAAAAGTATATATGGTTGACTAACACAAATAATAAAATTAAAATAAGTAGGGCATTGCTAGGCCAGGGCAGTGTACCAAATTAATACCTGAGAGAAACAGTATTGGGTAGCCAGAATCAAAAAATAAACAGACAAAAAGGAGAGGAGATAGAGCAAGAAGTGCAAAACTGTCAGATACCCATAAAGGTGTGTAGCTCCTCATTCACTTTGTCACCATTTGGGTATTTGGTATCAAAATCTAAGATGAACCTGGTTTCCAATTGTCTCAATTTCAAGGTTTGTCACCTCCTCTCAGGTGAGTCGGGACATGGGCCACATCAAAAAACGTGAGTAAATGAAAGTCACTGTCATGCTCCTGCCTGAAATGTTTGGCCATCGGGTAAGTAGGGTCAAAATTCTTGATGGCTCTAAGATGCTGCAGAATTCTGAGCTTCAATATACTTGTGTTGACCCTACGTACCATTTCCGACAGGGACATGCAAGGACATACACAACAAATGGAGTATCACAATTAATAAAATGTTTTATCCTGAATTTAATGCCTGGAATAGGATGTATACATGATTTACAAGCAGTAGCATGTGGACAGGCCTTACATTTTTGGCACTTAGTAAAACCTTTAGGTAAACCTGGTAGCCAATTGGTCATAGCAGAGTTTTTTTCAACAGGGGATAGATAACTAGAGACCAGTCTGTCCTTTAGTGACGGTGCTTGTTTGTAAGTCAATATAGGGCATTTAGGCAGTACTGGACCAAGATCTTTGTCAAGCATGAGAATGCGCCAATGTCTCATAATAATCTTCCGGACATCATATGAAGCATTATTAAATGTGACAATTAGGCAGGGTCATCATTGTCCTTGTTTTTCTTACTGGTAGGACCATGCAATCGTTTTTCCCTTGAAAGTGCACGTGCTTTAATAAAGGCCGTTTCTATAATCTTTTTTCCATAACCCTGTTGTAAAAAGCCAACGGCAGCCAAACTGCAACACCGGTCAAATTCAAGAATGTCTGTGCAGTTGCACCGAAAGCGAATAAATTCGCCATAAGGGATACTTTTCTTACAGGATGGCAAATGACAGCTCGTGGCATGCAAAGGGAGGCCTGTGTTTGTGGGTTTTCTATATAGGGATGTATGAAAACCTAGATTGTCAAGCCTCACAATGACATCAGATATAAAATCTCAGTGGAACTGTGATATTCAGTAAATCTCAGATTCACAGCATTGTTGTTAATACTGTCCACAAAAGATCCCCACTCACTTTCACTTCCCTTCCAAATTATAAAAACATCGTCAATATAAGGCCACCAACCAAGAATCTGTGTGGGAAAACTAAATGAAAGTAAATCAGATAGAAAAGTTGCCTCCCACCACCCCATGGTCAAATATGCTAGGACGGAGCAAAGGTACTGCCCCATAGCAGTACCTCGAAATTGATGATAAAAGGAGCCCTCAAACAGAAAAACATTGTTGGTTAAGCAAAAGAAAACAATATCCAAAATCATACCACTATGCCCCAAAAAATTCAGAGATCGAGTGTCCAGAAAATATTTGCAAGCTGTCAACCCTGCCGTGTGATCAATAGAAGTATAGAGAGAAACATCATCAATGATTGCCAAGATTAATCCCTCCTCCCAAGGTATATCAGTGATGTGACTTAAGAAATCCTTGGTGTCACGTAGATATGAAGGTAAAACCGAAACAAGTGGAAACAGGGTCTCATCGATGAATTGTGCCAGATGTTCTAAAAGGGAACCACACGAAGTGACAATTGACCTGCTAGGCGGATGAGTAAGGGACTAAAGCGTTTTAGGCAGAAAGTATATGCTAGGGATAGTATGGCTGGCTGGAACAAGAAATGTAACCACCTCGTCCTCAATTAGGCCTTGATCGGCCCACTTGGCACACAGAGAAGTGAGCTCCGACAGTATTTGACCGAAAGGATTTTTGGAAAGCCTGGAATAGCAGCACCGATCCTGCAGTTGACGATTCGCTTCAGCCACATAACAGTCCCTGTCCTGAATTACAATATTGGAGCCTTTGTCGGCCGGTTTTATCACAATATTAGACAAATTCTGTAGTTCACTCAGGGCCGAATGTTGTGAGATGGTCAAATTCTGTTTATAATTGAAGGGTTTCTTACGTAATTTACGAAGATCACTGACGCAGAGATCATGGAATGCCTAAATGCAGCCCCCCACAGAGAATTGAGGATTGAACCTGGACTTGTTTTTAAGTTTGGTACGAATATACCAATTGGGATCAATGTCAAAGTCGACAGGGTCGAAAGTGGAGGGATCAAACAGTTCATTATTAAGACAAGCCAGATCGGTCAACATAGGGATATCAGAGATACAAAGGTCAGTTCGGCCAGTACGAGGCGTAAATGGTCTGGCCAGCGGTGGATTCATGGAAAATAACTTTTTGAGTCTGACCTTACGTAGGAATTTGTCACAGTCCAGATGTGACTAAACATAGTCAAAGGTCGTGGTGGGGCAGAAGTTCAGGCCCAGTGAGAGTTTTGATACTTGCGGACCCGTGAGTGTCTGGGAAGACATATTAACAATTTGATGGATCTTCATATTTTCCGTTGTTACTGTTTTGCTCCAGAGCAGATTGACCTGCTATTTGATGTACATCAGAGCCATTTCCCACGACAGCATCATATATATTCAGGGGGAAAAACTTTAGTTGCAGGAAATGATCAATACATTGGGCCTCATTATGGGTCCGACGGTAAGCAGGTTGCCGCTGGACCCGTAATAAATTAGTGGCACCTGACTTCCCGGCAACACCGGAGGATTACAACCCCGGAACCCGGGAAGTCAGGCGCCAGCAATTTTCCTATGGGAATGGGGACATGAGAGCACCAGCACCATTAACAACAGTGCCAGTGCTCCCATAGCAAGTCTGCCTAACGTGCCCGCTGCACCCGGCAGGGTCAGACCTGACACACACAGCAGTTCCGGCAGGCAGACGTGTTGTATGCCGGTCCGGAAACAATGGTGCCAGTAAGCTCACCAGCACCGTTGTTTCCAGACCGGCATACTTATGATGAGGCTCATTGTAACAAAACCTTAGAAGTTCAGAAAAAATCTTTAGTTGCAGGGACGTTAAGGTTAAAATGTAATGCAACAAAACCTCTGGAACTCGCCCGACAAATCAGGCAACATCACAGATTACATCACTGATGAAATCACCTGTGAAATCACTAATTACATCATATATGACATCACTGATCACTATACATTTCCCCCGATAAGTTTCTTTTGGGCCCAATAGGTATTGATATTTTATTTCTATCGTGCTCATACACAAGTGTTTCAGAGCGCGACAAGGCAAAGGAGGGGAACACGGGAGAAAAAAACAATGATCTTACTAGGCCCAGTGACATTGAGAACGCGCAAGTGCATGGGAGAGGGGAAAAGTGCATGGAGGGGGGAGAAGTGGAATGTGCGGAGCAAAGGAGATACAGATATATAATAATAAATAAACAGTAAAGGCAACAAACAGTGGTAGTGCAGCCAGCAATTGGCAAGTGCTGGGTTTAAGGCAGCAGATAGGGTAGGTCTGATAAGTGCAGGAAGAAAAAGGGGGGAGCTGTATGGGTACAGATACAGACCCCAGTTCAAGGGGTGGCCCAGGGGCAGTGGGGGAGGGTAGCAGGGTGAGCAGGTACCTGGGCCCAGAGGACAGAGGGTGGCCAGGTGCACGGTGCCACGAGAGAACAGATCAGCGGGGGAGAGGGGGAGCAATGGCAGAAGCAAAGAGGAAGGTCTTGAGGTGCTTCCGGAACTGGAGACAGTTCTCCTCACATTTTAGTGTGGCAGGGAGGCTGTTCCAGAAGGAGGCCCCAGCCGAAGACAGAGATCTACCCAGCTTGTTTCTTTGAAAAACGATTGACCCTGAGGGAGTTATAGGTAGAGGAGCGAAGAGCTCGAGAGGGGAGTTATTTTCATAGGGATAGCTGAAGGTATTTTGGACCCAGGCCCCAGAAAGCCTTGTGTCAATGCAGAGGGTTTTGAATTTAATCCTTGCATCCACTGGGAGCCAATGGAGAGATTTCAGAGCTGAGGAGATACAATCCCAGGGCTTGAGGCCAAGGCAAGTCTTGCAGTCCTGTTCTGGATTAGTTGCAGAGGGCAAAGAGTAGAGGCAGGTAGATTTAGAAAGAGGCTGTTACAATAGTCCAACCTAGAGAGAACCAGAGCTTGGGAGACCATGAGCTTCTGTGGGGAAGGAGAGGAAAGGCAGAGTACCTGAGGAGGTGCAGTAGGAAGTTTGACTTTTTAGAGACATCAGAGATGCAGGCGGAGAAGAAAAGTGTGGAGTCAAAGATGATCCCGTGGTTCTTAGACTCACAGGTGGCGGTAGGAGGAGGGCCAAGGGAGGCCAGCCAGAGAGTGAGGAGAAAGGATGGTGAAGGTGTGCAGATGAGGAGGATCACTGTTTGGCTGGCATTCAGACAAAGATCATTGGCAGCACACCAATCTTGAATGCAGTTAGGCAATCAGAGATGAGAGAGGGAGAGGAGGTGACTGAGGGCAGCCTGAAAATTAGTTGAGTGTCGTCAGCGTAGCACTGGAAATTTGAGCAGAAAATGGCAATGCAGTGGAAGAGAGTTGCCAGGTATTGGTTGAAAAGCCAGGGCGAGAGGTTAGAGCCATAGGGAACAGCACAGGTAGAGAGGAAGATAGATGATAGGAAGGACCCCAGTTGGACCTGGGAGGGTTGATCAGAGAGGAAAGAGGTCAGCCGGGCCAGACCCTGATCGGTGATACCCAGATTATCACGGAGACAGTTGAGCAGGATGGAATGGATGGTATGGTTGACCGTGTTGAAGGCAGAAGAGAGATCAAGGAGGATGAGGATAGAGGGAATGTTAGAGTCTAGGTTGGAGAGCAGATCTTCACGGATGTTCAGGAGAGCAGTTTCCGTGCTTCTTCCAGCTCTGAAGCCAGACTGGTGGTCATGGAGACAGCCAACAGAATTGGAATGAAAGTTAAGCTGAGAGATGGCCAACTTTTCCAGGAGTTTGCCCAGAAAGGGAGTGATGGAAATTGGGTGATAGTCAGACAAGAAGTATCAGCTGTGGGTTTCTTGAGAAGAGGATGCACAAGGGAGTGCTTCAGAGGGGAGAGGAAGGATCCTGAGGCAAAGGAGTGGTTGCAAAAATCAGCAAGTGCCACAGCGAGGGTGTCAATGTGGTCCTTGATGGTATTAGAGGAACAGGGATGAACCTGTTTTGACGAGCCTTGCATACATCGGACTTGTCTAGCGACCTCATCAGGGGAGAAAAGAGGAAAGGACGAGAAGGAAGGTGGGGGGGTGGTTGAAGGAGGGTCAGCAAGCACAGACGGAGAGGGGAGAGGAGGGGCAGGGGTGAAGAGGGTGGACAGGATGTCCTAGGTTTTTGAGATAAAGTGAGAGGCAAGGGCATTCCAAAGAGCCTGGGAGGCAACAGGAGGGGTAGAGACTTCAGCAGGGTTAGCCAGCTCCTTGCAGATTTTAAAGAGTTTGGCCCAGTTGTTAGATGCCGCAGAGACACAAGCTTGAATGTGGACTCTCTCCTTGGTGAGAACAGAGTCGGTATTGCCTTTGGAGCAGGTGACATGACCACTATACATGTCTTTCGGGCCCACTAGCCAGGGCCTTGGACCCTGGCAAGTGAGCACAGCCTTTGGCCGTAGCCATTGTATATTTTGAAACAGTACTAGGCTACTAGCCATTGCCTTCGGCCGTGTCCACTACTCATGTTCCCCAATATGTTTCTTTTGGACACACTAGGTGGCACAGCCTTCGACTATGACCACTGTATATGACTTTCGGGCCCACTAGCCAGGACCTTCAGCCCTGGCCAGTGAGCACGCCCTTTGGCTGCACACTATATATTTTAAAACACTACCGGGCTAGTAGCCACAGCCTTTCGCCATGGCCAGTGGCCACAGCCTTCGGCCGTGTCCACTGTACATGATCCCGCAATATGTTTCCTTTGGGCACACTATACATGCATGTCTTTCAGGCCCTCTAGCCAAGGCCTTCATCCCTTGCCAGTGATCATGGCCTTTGGCCGTGCCCACTATATATTTTATAATACAACAAGGCCACAAGCCAGGGTCTTTGGCCATGGCCAGTGGCCACTTTCTTCGGCCTTGTCCACTATACATGTTCCCCCAATATGTTTCTTTTAGACCCGATTGGTGGCCACAGCCTTCAGCCGTGACCACTATACATGTCACTTGGGGCCACTAGCCAGGACCTTCAGCCCTTACCAGTGAGCATGGCCTTCGGCCATGCCCACTGTATATTTTAAAACACTACCGGGACAGTAGCCATGGCCTTTGGCCATTGCCTTCGGCTGTGTCCTCTATACATGTTCCCCCAATATGTTTCTTTTGGACCAACTAGGTGGCCACAAACTACACATACAGTGGCATTGAACTACCTGTCATGATGCCTACCCCCGGGGAACCAGACCAGGTCCAGCAACCCCGGAAGCAGACATTAAGTTATTTTGAGCAAGCCCAAAAGCCCCTGCTAGGGGCTGTTTGGGTGCGGTCCTGACGCCTATGGCGCCAGGCTCATATGGAGAGTCAGTCCTGGCGCCATAGGTCCCAGGCTAATAGAGTAGAACCTGATGCAGACCATGCTGCAAGCTTACCTGGTGCAGACCATGCTGCAGAACTCCAAGCCAAATGAGGCTTGGAAGGGACTATTTTACCTAGGGACTAAGTTTTTACTCGGGTGGGGCTGGGGAAGAATACTTACCTGGGACTACTTTGGAGGCTATTTAAACCACGCCCAAAGAGCAGCACACACTTCGCGTTATTCTGGATCCAGCAGCATAACGCTCACCGTGTCTGCAAGCCTGCATCCAGTCTTCTGCCACGCCCGCCTCGAGTCTGCAGCTCCTAGAAAAAGGGAGGAACAGAAGGAGAAAGGTTAGAATAAGAGCAAACCTTCGATCCTTACCTGAATTCGGGATCCACCGCACCTTTGAGCTGGAAGAAAGAAGCATTTACGCGCGCCTCCTCGCCTGCTGCAGCGCCGCGCTGAACTCACCGGCCTTCGCAGCATCTTCACGATCCACCGCATCCTTCTGCACGTTCCCGCCGCATTCTGGCACCTAAGGGGAACACAAGAACAGCAAAGGTGAGCCAAGGACATAAACAGAGGCAATAGTAACTACCCCCATAGACTTACCTGATTACCGCCGGGGGTACTATTCCTCTTCACGGGTCGGCGCAGTCTCCATTGCATCCTCGCCGCACCCCAGCCCCTATGGGGAACAAAAGGACAACAAGGTGAGACAACGGGACAAATAAGGGGAATTCTTCTCACCGCAATAGACTTACCTAATTTTACCGCCGGAGGCATAATTCCCCGAACTTCATATTTTCTCGCCACACCTGAATAAGGGAACAAGCAGCTTACATTCTGGCCTTATTTTATTGAACTTTGTAGGATAAGCCAAATCCTTACCTGAACTTCGTCAGCTACCATGAGGAACTCTTCGCTGGGGTCAAGCTGCAAACTGCAAGGAATCGGACAAGAGTGAAAGTCAGACATGTGAACTCTTGCGAACTACATATTTTTTGGAGTCAATATTGTTCTGGAACTCACCAATTCCTTCGAGCCAGTGAAGCAACTGGTTATCAACGCGCCCCTGTGCTCAATGCAAGATGGAGAACTCATCTTTTCAAACCATCAGGTGAGACTATAAGAGGGGACATCAAAGGTGATCTGTCGGGAAAACAGCGGGGGTAGGGGGGAATTTACGCTCAACTCCACGGGTGCTTAATTCCCTTTCTCCATTTGCAGAAGAATATTCCTATGGGCCAAGCAAACGAAGCTAGGTGGGCCAGTCCAGTCCGTCATCTCGGCCCTACGCGTCACATTGGTGGAGACCGCAGCTGTTCAGTTCAGATCGACACCTCTGTGGGAGCCAGGTGAGCCTAACACTACCATGCAAGTGGGATTTCCTCAGAATTCCCCAGATAATGCTTGAAAATCCTAAACTCTTCCCTGTCCTCACAGGCAGTCACCA
The DNA here is from genome assembly GCF_040938575.1 of Ambystoma mexicanum. Lineage (NCBI taxonomy): Eukaryota > Metazoa > Chordata > Amphibia > Caudata > Ambystomatidae > Ambystoma > Ambystoma mexicanum. The sequence continues at coordinate 387,400,330 of NC_090928.1, read as the reverse complement.
AGTGCCCCCTCCTCTTTCCATGGTTCCCCCACTCCCCTCAATTGCTTATTTCCTCACTGTCCCTCTCCTGACCATTACCCCTATCACTGTTTTGTTTGTGTGGCGCATTTTTGTTCTCCATATGTGGAAGGACGATAAAAAATAATAAAATAAAAGTTTTAAGGAAAAGGGTGGGCACCCCCAGGTCTCTGTCGAATATTTAAAAAACTACTGGATGGAATTCCCCCAAACCAATCAAGAAATGTAAGTACACGCTTTGTGTCCAAGTTGTTTCTTATTTGGTCCAAATCTGCCCAAATCTGATTCACGCTACAGCTGTTCAATAACTGTACTTTTTCTTTATGGGAACATAAATGGGCGTGTTGGTTTCTTAATAACGTTTTCATTGTATAACATTGTGTTCCCAGAATTTGCAGTTCACGGGGGATGGGGCCTTGACAAATCTTTTGATTTGAACATTTCATCAAAATCCATCCAGCAAGTCAAAAGTTAAAGCAATAGAATTTTGTGAGAAAGTGGCTGATTTTTCATTTCTGAAATGCCTCTCAGCCTCTCTGCTGCAAAGCACCTTGGGAGATATAGCAAATCTTTGGGGAGAAGAGGGTGCCCCCTTCTCCATCAATTATTTAAATAACTACTGGACCAAATAACCCCAAACCACCAAAGGATCGCGAGTCAACGCTTTGTGTCCAAGTTGTTTCAACCTGGTACAAATCTGTCCAGCAGTTTTGGCTTTCCGTTCAAGCAAGCATTGACCTTTTTTTGTCTATGAGAAAATAAATGGGGATTATGCCAAAACGGCTTTTTTTTTTCCTAATAACTTTTTTTTTCTCAAGCTATTGGGGGTGGGGTTGGGGGTGGGGGAGCTTGTACAAAATTGTCTGCAAACTTTCAGCCAAAACCGTCACATGAGACAAAAGTTATTAGCAATTAATTTTTGGGATTTCCTATTGAACTCTGACACACCTTAACTATAGGACAGCAACCGCTGCCCTATAATATATATTCAATGAAAAAACCTTTTGTTAAGAGAGTATTAAGGTGATCAGATTTAACACAACAAAACCCCTGAAATTCAACAATCGCATTTCGAGCAAGTCCACCTTAACTATGGCCACCTGTTGAGCAGTGTATGACCACAACAATGACATCGCTGATGACAACATACATGACATAGCCTATGAGATCAATAATGACATCAAATGTGACATTACTGATGAAATAAGTTAGAATATTTCTATTGACCTCTTTTGATACATAATTTATGTTATTACACTTAACAATAATAACAACCTGGAACAATACACTGATACAGAAGTATGATATGACAGCATGTAGAGCGTTCATTTGTAGTACTAAACAACATATAAAGTTTCAAATAAAAATATGTAACATTATACAAATAGTTTGAATTTCATGTATTAGTAAACAATTACAATGCTTAATTGCAGGCAAGGTACCTGATTCTGGTAAATCTATTTCAGTTATTTCAAACCTAATATAATAATTATATGTGGCAGGAAAAAAAAATAAGAAGTGTGTGAGGGGTCACCAATGTGAGGCGGACGTTTTTGATGATTGTTCAAAACATGCAATTTTATTAAAGTAAAAATGATATCAAAATGCCTCACTATCCCTACCCTCATGAGGATTTCCCTGCCTAACAAAACTGAAGGGAAACACACTAACACAAGATATATGGCCCTCACACTAAACATCAAATACAAAAGAAAACATGTGCCAATTCAATTAACATTGTGGTAAGCTGAAGAGTAGGGAACCCCGGCACTATGGATTGGGGAAATACAAGACCCATTTTCAGAAAAGAAAATCCAGAGGACACCATTTACAAAAGTATCATAATTATTTATTTTAGTTGATCCAAAAATAATAACTAAATCATGAACAAAATCTTCGGACAATTAACTTAATGCAGGTAAATGAAAAAATCACAACTCACTCTTGCATCTGAAGGGGCAATATGCCCTAGTCCAGACACTCATATCCATATCCACTACTCTCACTCATACATGACAACAGCTAGAATTATAAAACATCACAATATGATAAACAATATTTACAAATTATATATTTTTCCCTCTCCTAGAATGGGTACTATTTGATTATTTTTTTAAACAATCACATTCCCAGGTGCTTGAGCAGGACCGATTGGTTTCAACGTTACAGGCACAATTTGACCACATCTTCATCAGGTACATACAGTACTCGTACAGGGATTACACATCAAGTAATAATTGACCCACATAAAACACATAGGGGTCATTATAAGTATGGCGGTAGCCGTGCCGGTAAATAATGGCACTGCTGTCGCCGGAGTAATTTTTTTACCGGGACCCGGCAATGGGGATGTACCGGGGTATTCCGGCTCCACCAGACCTGATAATGCCCCTTCGCCGGGTGCCGGTTAAAATTACTCCCCACTCCCATTTGAGTCCCGTAGGACTCAGTGGGAATGGGGAGGCCGGTAGCACCGTGTAGGTCGGCTTGCGGGTGCCATTCTGCCCGGCAGGTCAGACCTGCTGGGCAGAAAGACACCCGCGAGCAGACCTTGTAGTTTGGTGGTCCAGTAACAACATTACCGGCAAGCTTACCGGTACCATTGTTACCAGACCGGCAACCTTGTAATGAGGCCCATACTCTGTAACCATTTTTAACACATGAATGCTATTTGCCACGCTTTTTAATTTGTCATGTGCAAAGGAACATATGGTGAGAATCCCAATAGTCTCCAAAAAAACATTTGTGCCACAAAAGCCAACCAATGGCCCAAAGGAGTAACCACACAACAGCAGGAGACCCAACACCATACAAAAGTGCTAGTGAAAAAGGTATCAGGTAATAAAATTGCAGCAAAAATGCTGTGAAAAATAACATTGCATCGATATAAACTAAATTACCTAGCGCAATTTGTCACCTATTCCATATTCATAGGTGTAGACAGGGAATCGAATGTCACCTAGATGGACAATGGAGAAAATAAACCATCAACAATGATATTCACAGTTTCTTGATAACCTTTTAGCAACCTGGGTGAACACCCTTCCCCAGAATTTAATATGTATTCAGCAACAATGTTCATCAAAAGAAATAAGAAAATCCACATAAAGAGCAAAGTCTCGATTCAGTTTTTGAAGATTCAAAGTAAAGGTAAAGTTTTGTTAACCAAAGTTCGAACAACAACAAAGCTCTTCTTCTTGGTGAAATAAAGACTTTCTTCTTCCTCAGTATAGCATCAATATTATTCCCAGCCACAATGCTTTGCCACCACCTCCAATTATCCAAGAAGACTTTTTACAGTTCAAAAGAAATACAACTTCTATAAATGTTAGGGGAACCCAAGCCCTGGTTAACAATTATTATGTCGCTATTCAAAAGATTAGAATTCACAGTAGGTATATTTGTCAGGATTACTCACAGTGCTCCTGACAAATAATGAGTAATGAGAATGTCCTCATGGTCAACTTCACTTCTACTAGAGTTTACCATGAGGACATTCTCCTTTGCCTCTGTAATACAAAGACATCTAGGACCACAATATTTAGAGTTCGAGCACTATCCTGGACAGATGCACCAAGCGATGAACTGAGAATACTCCTGGTCGCCCTGCACCGTCCTGCTAACAAAGCGAGAAAGGGGCAGGGTTTCCAGGGAAACCCTCTGGGGAATAAAACCCTGCGACACCTACTGGCACTGGAATCACTCTACTTTAGGAGTCATGGTCGGAGAGTGCTTGAAGGACATCGTCTGCCTGGATGATGTCTTCAATAAGCAGAGGGAACCAGGAGACTGTAATAAGAAGAATAGGAGTTATAGGATACACTACCGTTCCCTTAAACGTAGTCCAGTTAGGGAATGGATTGCCCTGATTTCCTTAAGGGCATTGTCAACAGGTCTGCAGTAACGACTTCAATGGTAGCAAATGAGTAAGGGTATAGTTCAGGTGGTAGCAGATCAGCCGTGCTCTGTAGGGCTAGTAATTGACAAGTGTCAAAGAAGGTTAGAGGAATCAAGAAGAGCAGTGGAGAAATTAAGGCAGAGAATAGCACTGGGTGTGAAACCAGATCCCCTACCCGTTCCAATGACACCCGGATCTGCTGTCAAGGGAGCCGTTCTTTGCCACAAGGGTGGATTCGAGTTGACTGCATTGCTGTTTCTATCCGAAATTAGCAAGAGCTTGTCAAGGTCTGAGGAAGCAGTGAACTGACAACGGAGGGCACCTGTCAGTAGAGAGAACACGGGTCAGTGATCTTCTGTCCCACTCCCTTCCTATTTCACTTCTGGGCCAACAAGGTTTGAGATCTGGAAAAACAAGCAGAACACCAGACGGTATAATTGATTAGCCTGTCTTTTGCATGTTTACATCACTGCACACTCCTGTCTATCAATCACAAGGAAGGGGAACAACTGACTAATTCCTCCTTCCCTTCTTCTTGTCTTTCATCTTCACCTCTTTTGCCACAACACGTTTTTGCAAATGGCATTGGTCAGATGGCTACAGGTAACTTACTTATCTTATGCCCTCTAGCTACTAGCCTCATTAGGAAATTCCCTACCCAATTTGTCACTATCATGTCTCTAGGACTTAGTTCTTTATTCTAATCACATGCATCTACTTAATCATACCTTTATTTTCATCATTCATTAAGTTCTAAGCTGCTTACTTATTTTCCAATTGCCGTTCTTTTCTATGCAGCTGTCTTCAATGTAATTTGCCTGAGGCTTGTATGCTAGCTTTATAGCACACTATTCTTTCACATGCACTTGGGTCTGGGCGAAAGGATGACACAAAACACAGTGTAGTTAGAAAATACATCTAACCCTTAACTCCGGTTCTTTTCTTCTGACTCGATTCCTCACCCTAATCGTACGAAGTTTCCCTCTCACCTTTTGTCCCATGTTTTTTTTTGTGTGTGTGCTTTTTAGCGCTTGTAGCTGGCCGCCTAATGGTGGGCTGTCTCGGGGTGAGGGCACATTCATGAGTTCATCCAAGCTCGAGGGTTACTCAATCTACAGAGAAGTAAAACAGACATACAAGGGAGACTTAGCAATCTTCCATACTTAACTCGGGTCTCCTAGTCTCTCGCTACCTTTTTATTACGCTCTGAGTTTTTCACAGCCACTTTCTTTTCTTTTTTTTTTAATAACTTATTTTATTGTATTTTTGTTACTACAAAATAGCAACATACATCATAAAAAAACAGTCATACGTACAACCAAGGTATTGTAATTCATTCACAAAATCAGTTACAGCTTTCCAGCTCATTACAGGTTGGCAGGTGTACCATATCCTTTCTGTAGGACTACAGCACAGTGTATTCCCACAAATCTTTTCTTATCTGCTATCTAGTTTCTTCCCATTTCTGACATATTTTATGGGATTTCCCAGAGCAGCCTCTAGCTGTATAGACTCGGTGCTCCATTGCTATACAGGTGTCCACGTCCACTGCCCATTGTTCATATTGAGGGGTAATCTCTGAGCCCCATATCTATGCGATATTCCTCTTGGCCAGCACCGTGGTCGTTGAGAGTAAGAGTTTCTCAAAACGGGTCATTTCCCCGTCCTCCTCGATTCCCAGCAACAACAACTTTGGTTCGTTAGGAATTGGTCGGCCAATAGCTCTTGACAGTCTATCACAACATTTTTGCCAGAAATACTGTATGCGAGCACATTGCTACAGATGTGATAGAATGTACCCTCTTCTTGTTCGCATCGTAGGCATTTGGCATCTGCAATCTTGCCCCATCGGTATAACTTTACTCATGGATAGTATATTCTGTGTAACCATTTCAATTGTATAAGCCTGATTCTAGCCGAAATTGCCGTTTCCCTGGGGTACATTAGGGTCGAGGTCCAGTCCTCAGGCAACAATGGGCCCACATCCTTCTCCCATTTTGCCTTCAGACTACATAGTTCTTTCGTGGAGAAGGAAGAAATGACATTATACATGACAGATGTCATTTTAATATCCACTCTATCTAAGACAATGTTCCTCTCTATGGGTGTACAGTCTGGCAGGTCAGCTAGGTCAGGCATGTGTTTTGTAAGTGCGTGGGATAACTGTGTGCGATGGTACTGTTCGGTTAGTGGGAGACCATAACTGTCCGATAGGTCAGAAAAGGGTATAATTTTGCCGTCTTTGATCACTTCCTTAATCGTCAATTTGCCAGCCGTCTCCCAACTCAGCCATCTGGGTAGTTTGTGAAGTTTGGGGAGGAATGTATTGTTCCATATGGGTTTTATTTCCCCAGCCTATATGTCTATGAGTCTCCGCCCAGATCTGAGCCATGTGGGTTGTTATCGTGCAAGTAGGAGGGCGGCCCACCATGTGATATAAACTTTAGAGCAGGTGTGTGCCGTGTCTCACAGCTTTCTCCGCCTGTATGTGCGGTAGTTCTGGATCACCATGCAGTATATCATTTATAGCCGCCATCTGGCTCGCCCAATAGTACGTTTGAATATGTGGGAGCCCAATCCCTCCTTCCCACACAGAGCATTGTAGGGTGCATAGCGCTATTCTTGGGTGCCTGGCCCCCCCACAGTAGCTTCCGCAGTGTCTTATCCATCTTGCGAAATTCAGATGCGGGGATGTGTAAGGGAGAATTTTGTAGGATATATAAAAAGCGGGGGAGGGCCAGCATTCTGAAGAGCGCTGCCCTTCCCAATAGGGTCAGTGGCAGTGTCATCCAGTGGCTCACGTCTTGTGTGAACCGCTGTACAATCGGATATAGGTTATTGACCACATGGTCCTCCAGTGTGTTTGAGACCCAGATGCCCAAGTATCGAAATTGTTCCATCTCGACTCTATACGGGGAGCCCTCAGGGGGTATACAGGTTATTCCTTTAATCGGGAACAGTATCAATTTACTCCAGTTCACTTTCAGTCTGCTGAACCTGCCATATTCTATCAGTATATGTGTGACTATAGGGCAGGAGACCGCCGGGTAACCCAGATAAATCAGTAAATTGTCAGCATAGAGGGAGACCCTGTCTTCCCAAGCTGGGTCCCAACGGAATCCTGACCATGTCGGTGTATTCCTCAGCATTCTGCTAGGGGCTCAATAATTAGTGCAAATAGCATGGCCGACAGGGGGCAACCCTGCCTGGTTCCTTTTCCCAGAGGGATGTTACGAGAGGGCCAGCCATTTACTCTTACCTCTGCTATGGGGGCATTATACAGGAGTTGAAGCCAGCTTATGAATTGGTCACAAAAGCTCATTTTTCTCATGATTACCCATAATGCCTCCCAATAGACAGAATCAAAGGCTTTCTCGAAATCAATAGCCAACAGCGCTAGTGATTCTTGCAGGGCAGGAGCCCTTTCGAGCACCAAGTGCAGCCTACGGGTATTCATTCTTGTGGATCTCCTTGGCATGAAGCCACATTGGTCCGGATGGATCAGGGACGTGATTACCTTTTGGAGTCTGGTGGCGAGTACCTTTGCCAGTATTTTGGTTTCACTGTTTATCAGAGAAATGGGCCTGTAGGAGCTGCATTCATTCAGTGGTTTACCGTCTTTTGGTATTACTATTATGGTGGCCTTGCGTAAATCCATCAGGAGTATCCCTTCTGTTTTCGAGTGTGTGAGCATATTGAGCAGGTGTGGGGCAACACTGTCTCTATCTAATCTCTTCCAGATATCTATTGGGAAGCCATTCGGGCCTGGGGTTTTGCCTGCTTGAAGCTGGGAGATGGCTGCCGATATTTCCTCTTCCGTAAGGTTTCCTTCTAACATATCTGATTCCTCTGCGTCCAATGTGGGGAGAGTAGTCTCGTCTAGTGCCCTAGTATCTATCGGTGTATCAGGGGTGCTATATAGCTTCTCGTAATAGGACGCAAAGCACTCGGTTATTGCACTGTCGGTTGAGAATATTTCTGCATTCGCAGTTTTGATATTTCTAATTTGCTGGTGTCCCTCATCTCGTCTTTCCAACCAGGCTAGCAGTTTACCTGCTTTCTCCCCTGTTTCATACAACCATGCTCTCATGGCTCTGTGTGCCTTCTTGGTGCAGTCTAATGATACATTATGCAATTTCTTTTGTGCCAGTATCAATGCCCTATTTGACTCGGATGTGTTAATGCTCACATGATGTGCTTCTCTACGAGCTACCTCTTTTCGGCGTCTTCTACTTCTTTACTGTGTGCCTTTTTATTTGCTGCTGTCCTTGCCAGGATTTCCCCCTCAGTACCGGCTTATAAGCCTCCCACAGCATTCCAGGATTATCTACGGAGCCAGTGTTCAGCTCAAAACATGTGGAGGTAGTGTTGTGTATTTTTTCCATCGTCAGGAAACCCCAGGTAATAGTTATTGAGGCGCCAGATAGGCGGGGGTCGTGGCTGTTCTGTTTCGAGTTCCATCACTAGTGGGGATTGATCAGATATGCCCCGTGGGAGTAGTGACGTGCTACATGCTTTGTGAATATTCTGAGCTGGTAGAAAGAAGTAATCTATTCTGGAGAGTGAGGCGTGCGCGCCTGAATGAAAGGAGTACTCGCATGCATCTGTATGTAAGTCTCGCCATACATCTCTCAGCCCCAGTGCAGAAGCAAAGGTTGCTAGTTTGGTGCTGTTTGCAGGATTTCTCCTTCTTAAATGCGTGCGGTCCAGTGTATTATCCATGACCTCATTGAACTCGCCTCCCAATATCCAAATATCTGCGACATTCATGGCAACGATGGGTGTAATATCTTCCAGCAGTGTGGATATTAGTGCCGGCGGGGAATATACTGCCATTATCGCCAGGGTTTGGTTCCAAATTGTAGCATTTATATGTACGTACCTCCCTCCAGCATCATGGGTCACCTTGGATATTGTTAATGGGAGTCTCTTATGAATTAGGATTAACCCCCCTCTAACACCCATGGAAAAACCTGCATGCACCGCAATGCAGTAATTGGTTCTTTGGAAGCTACTGTTCCCTCCAGATGCGTTTCTGTAAGGAGCACTATATCATGTGTAAACCTATTTATGTATTACGTCACCAGGCGTCTCTTGACGCTAGAACCTAGTCCATTGACATTCCATGTCAGGAGTTTCAAGCGCTTGTTATTTGTCATAGTTGTCAGTCCTGTTGGATATGTAGCTGTTGTGGTCTGTTGTTGTGTACTTTGTGGGATTCCTGCATCCGGATACTATCACATGCGCTGTTGCTACCTTCCTTGTGTCTGTTGTGGTTACAATACCTTTGAGCGTGAAACAATAAACACGGAACACATTCCCAACTCCCCCCTCCCTATACTCCATCCCCAACTGAAGCATCTGTCACCCCATTGTCAAACTAGATTCTATTAACACTCGAACGCTCACACATTAACTCTTGGTACTTTAACCAGTGGGGTGGTTGGGGCGGCGTAGCATGAGCCGCCAGCCATTTTACATGTTGAATACTTCAGTTATGTATGGGCAATGCCGTGAGGCAGATCAGCAGTTACTCACATGCAGTGGGCATTCATGCTTCTCTGTTTGTTATTCGTGTTTATTCATTGTCCATTTGTGGCATTGCCTCCGATTGTTGCTGTAGACTCTCATCTGCTGGTCTATCTGGGCGCGGTCTATTCCTTCTGTTTTCTTGCCTTCTCCATGGGCCACAATCTCCTTCCAGGTGGCGTTCTGCCCATGTCCATGCTTCTTTTGGGACCGTGAAGTGTATGGTCGTGTCGTTATGATATATTTTTAGGTGTCCCGGGAATAATAGTCCATATTTTACTTTTAGCATCTGCAAGCGTTTCTTCAGTGGATGAAACGATTGTCTTGCTTTTTGTACTTCTTTCGAAAAAGTCAGGGAAGAAGGCTATTTTGGAACCATTGTATGTTATGGAACCTTTTGTCCTGGCCATTTGGAGCACTGCATCTCGGTGCCTATAATTTAAGATCTTGGCAATCACTGTGCGTGGTTGTTCTCCGGGGATCGGTCTGCCAGTCGGTATCCGATGCGCACGTTCGACGGAAAAGAATTTTGACAGGGTCTTTGGAGCAAATAAATCAGCAAGCCATTGCTCTAGGAAGAGTTCCATACTTGGCCAGTCAGTCTTTTCAGGCAGGCCAAGGATTCAGATGTTATTTATTCTCGATCATCCCTTTCCCTCTTCTACTCGTTCCTCCAGTGTTTTAATGTTTTGCATTACGCTGTTATTTGTTGACCCATGCCCCATAGCTCATCTTCTGCCACGTATATATGAGTCTCAGCCTCTCTCGTCCGGGATGAGAGTTTCTGCATGTTGTGGCTTAGTAGGGACACCTCTGTGCTTATACTATCCATTCTCATTTCCATGGATGTCCGGGAGCTGGAGATGGCAGTCATCTAATCTTTGAGAGATATATTGTCTTCAGAGTTTTGTGGGTCACTGGATTTATTTTGTTCCAGTGGGGGGGTCAGGGCAGGCGGCGTATATTGCTCCATTGTGTTCTGAGTACCAGTTTTCTTGGTCTTGTCCTAGCCCATTATAGAATCTGTGCTCTGACACCCAGTGTGATCCACCGGTATTTGACAGATGATGGAACGGTCCGCTACTTGCAGCCTGACCCTGTGCTGCACTGAGGAGCCTGTAGTCCAAAGGCAGCACCGTATCTCAGTCATTCAATATATCTGTTTCGTTGCACTGCCTCCCAACTCTGGTGTTCAGCTGTTTCCCTTTCTCTGTGTGCGTGTTGCCTGTGTGCACACTAGTAGTTCTTTACAGTTGTCGCAGTCACTGTTGCCACAGGCGTACACTATGAAAAAAGGCCAGTGTGTCTCTGTGGGGGGGGACGCTGGTGCTTGCTTGCTCTGTTCCAATATATGTGCTGTTATTTGGAACTTCTCCGCTTCGCCGGCAGTGTCTCACAGGCACGCAACTCAGCTTATGCGCGCAGGTGCAGGCTTATTAAGTCAGGTTATATACGTAGCACTCGTACCAATTGTCCACATGTATTTGCTCTCGCTGTGGCAGCCTCTCAGGTCCTTTATCCCCTCCTTTTCTCTGCTGTTTGCTCCCTTCGGGATCACACTAGGGGGCTTTTACAGTCTTACTGTGTGTGAGGACCAGCTCCGTGACTGTGTAAGCGAAATTTTTAATGTGCGTCCTCCTTTCGCTCACATGATTCCCATGTTTGTGTATCTTATAGGATTCATTTTGACTCAGTTTGCTGGCACCGTAGGCTCTCTGTCTCATTCGGGTCTTCAGTGGGGGCATACAGGGTTAATACCGGGCCTTTAGGTAGGTACGGGTGTGGTTGGTCCAGAGGTATTCAATATTAATGCTGCTGCTTCTGTGGATCATGCTATACCTTGCGTCCCTTTGAGCTTAGCACGCAGTCATGCAAGAAGGCACTTTTGAATTTCATTACCTTGGTAAACAGGGCGGTCATCACGTTTAGTGGCACACAGTGATTTCCAGCGACGCCCTTCCAACTCGACCGCCATGACTGTTATGTGGGGGGGTCTGAGTACCTGTATTCCCCTGCGGTGTACACGCTGGGCCCACGCCACCAAGCAGGGTACGTTATCCCCACGTGGGCTGTCACCACCTTAGGACCAGTTGCACACTGGCACTACGCGCAGGTATGTGCCCCCGTCAACAGGAGCATATAGTAGGTTTGGCCAATACAGGGGCGGCAGAGTGCAGCCGCTCACCCTATTCCCAAGGCAACAGTTGTCCATCTGCACCGTACCCGTGTTCCCCTCCGGGCTGTACGGGGAGATCCCAGTCACCAGATCTATGTTGGGGTCACAGCTCCGGTATCTCGCTGTCACAGTGTATTCAAGGCTACTCCCCGGAGGTGCAATGCAGAGGTGGCCCAATTCGTTAGCCTCATCCTCCACACCCCGGGGGTGCCGATCTGTTGTCCCAGTGGTGGTGCATGCGAGAGCCTCGCTTGCTACGTGTTATGTATGGGCACTCGTTCCGTTCTAGACTACGGGCTCGTGTCCCTTTAAGAAACGCGAAACCTGGTGCCTGGAAATTGGCATGGCAACGCTGGCGTCTGCTCTACTCCTCCCAGGGATCACGCCGAGTAGCGCGCTGTGTTGTCACGTGACTTGCCTCCTTATTAGCTCCTCCTCCCTCTAGGTCGGTGCTTCTGATCACGGATTAGTGGCGTTTCGAAATCTGTCTAAAGTTATCTTGTTCTCTCTGTTCCTGTCCTTGTTTCCCTGTTTTTTCCCCACAGTTTATGATCACCTTGGTTCCTCGACGCGGATTGTTTATTGGATTGCCCTTCTTATCGCCTTGCCTTGAATTGCCTCGTCTGGTATCTTGATCACGGACCGCTACTGGACTTCTCTTGCCTGCTCCTTGGATGCCACGTTACTTCAGGCCAGACCTCGTCTGCATATGCTTTTCCACCTTCGGATTGTTGTTCTTGGAACTTCTGGTTATCTTTACCTGGAACTTTGGAGTTTAGAATTGGTACACGGACTAGAGACTCCCTGGGTGTACTACCGTCCTCGTGCCGTCGGGTTAGGGTGTTATTAGGCCTCCTCGTGCCGTCGGGCTAGGTTGGACTGCTACTATGTGGATTGCTTGGATCTTGCCTACGTGTGAATTTCCTCTCCTGGTACGAAACCACCGGTAAGCGGTTAACCTTTTCTGATAAGCCTGGGTGGAAGAAGGGGGGTGGCTTGTGTATCTTTCTCTTACTATTACTGGTGGGGTACATTTACTTAAACTCCCTTTTTGCCTTGCATGGTAAATCTTTGGTATAACGCAACTCAAATCTTGCTGCTGTGGTGTGTTGTTATATCTCACCTTTGCAGGTCCGGCTTCGAATTGCTGTTGTATTATTCATCTCCAGTCCTCCTTTGACATCCCGCGTCTCGACCTGAGTTGTTCCATTGATACTCTGGGACTTCCATCGGCATCCATTCTTTTCTCCAATAGATCGCTCTGGTTCTTTCTAAACCGAAACCAGAGGGGCACATTGGGAAGAAGAACTCATCGGCTACACTACGAGGGCAACTCTGGTATCTGACAGAATCAGAAGCCTTAATGGATGCCAATGAGACTTTGGCCACCATTTTGCAATTGGTGGCCGAACTCCGCAATGATATGACCGCTGCCCATACTGCTACGCAGCGGCGCATAGATGATTTGCAAGCAGGTTTGTCGCCTCGGGGGGCCGAGGCGGCTCCTTTGGCGGGTATCCCTGACGCAGCTCCTCTCCCTTCTCAACAGGGCACGGGATCTGTTTATATGACGGCCCAGTTTCCCTTGGCTCCTCCTGAACGGTTCCATGGAGACCCCAAAACATTCAGGACCTTCCTGAATCAGTGTAGGTTGCACTTTCTTTGTCGTCCTGCCTCTTTTCCTGATGCAACCACCAAGGCAGCATTTTTGTTGTCCCATTTAGGGGGCACTGCGGCCGCCTGGGCGAATCCACTGCTGGAAGAAGGGAGCCATCTTCTATATAATTGTGACGCTTTAATAGACGCCATGAGTCGTGTCTTTGACACACGTTATGCTACACAGGCTACTGACTTAGAACTGCTCAATTTGCAACAAGGCGGTCTCTCTCTGCTAGCCTACGTGGCCAAGTTTAACCAACTGGTGGCAGAGACCGGTTGGCCCGAAGATAAGAAGGCCTCGCTCTTCTATAAGGGCTTGTCTGATTCCTTGAAGGACACCCTAGCTACGGTTCCACTGATACCCAAGACATTCCCCGAGCTATTGGATTTGGTTCTTCAGATCGATTCTCGACAGGCAGCAAGGAAAGGAGAGAAAAGAACAGCTCCTTCGGTTTCTCTTTCTGTTCCCGTTCCTGCTTTGGGATCCTCTGAACCTATGCAAATAGGGGCTCTGAGAAACCCTCTATCGGCAGAAATCAGGGAACACCGTAAGAAGAACGGCCTATGTTTTTACTGTGGAGCATCTGAACACTTGCTCAGGGAATGCCCCAAAAGACCTACCAAGAAACAGGGAAACGCCAAAACCCGGTGACTGAAGGGATCCAGACGCCCGGTGTTTCATCTACAGATCCCCCTCCGGTCTTGAGAGAAAAGAGGTTAGCATGGTATTGGACTCCGGAGCCACAGGGAATTACTTGGATGCCTCCTATGCGAGGGAATTGGGTCTTCCGATTGTCCTTAAATCTTGTCCTGAAATGGTGAATGCTGTTGACGGTTCTTCCCTGGTCTCTGGGCTAGTGACAGAACGCACTATCGATCTGGTCATGACCACGGAATGTGGTCATCAGGAAAGCATATCCTTTGATCTTATTGCCGCACCACAGTTCAGGTTTATATTAGGTCTGCCTTGGTTCAGGCTGCATAATCCTTCCGTGGACTGGTGTTCAGGGGACGTGTGTTTTCTCTCTGATTTCTGCGAGAGTCATTGTCTGACAACCCCTGCGGTGGTCAATCCAGGCCGCGTTCTCTCTGAGCTAGCTGGTACCGTAGGGGCACTTATCAATACTACGCTTCCTGTGGCATACCAAAAGTACAAGGATGTCTTCGATGCTCAGGGGGCGGAGGTGCTTCCACCTCACAGACCCTACGACTGTCCTATTGAATTGGTCCCAGGGGCCAAGGTACCTTCAGGATGCATATACTCCTTGACCCCAAGGGAAGACTTGATTTTGAAGGACTATATTAAGCGGTCCTTGGACTCCGGGTTTATACGCCCTTCTCGTTCACCTGCTGCCTCCCCCTTGTTCTTCGTCCCAAAAAAGGAGGGAGACCTTCGTCCTTGCATCGATTATCGGGCATTGAACGCAGTCACAATCAAAAACCAATATCCGATCCCTCTGATTTCGGTTCTACTGGATCAATTGGGTTCGGCCAAGGTGTTTACTAAACTGTACTTAAGGGGTGCATACAATCTTGTACGGATACGCGAAGGCGACGAATGGAAAACCGCTTTCAAAACCAAGTATGGCCTCTTTGAGTACTGCGTTATGCCTTTTGGCCTGTGCAACGCTCCAGCTACCTTTCAGTATTTCATCAATGAGGTATTCCATGACATGTTGGACCAATATGTTGTCGTATACTTGGATGACATCTTGATCTATTCCCCTTCGATTGCCTCTCATGTCACTCATGTTTCTAACGTATTGCAACGACTAAGGGATAATCGTCTGTACGCCAAACTGGAGAAGTGCATGTTTCATGTTACTGAGGTGGAATTTCTGGGCTATAACATTACCAACCAGGGCGTGCAGATGAGCCGTTTCAAAGTTTCTGCTATTTTGGACTGGCCGCGTCCCAACACATTGAAAGCCTTGCAATCGTTTCTTGGTTTTGCCAATTTCTACCGGCGGTTTATCCAAGATTACTCTGCCCTAGCTTCTCCACTGACGTCCCTCACCAGCACTAAACATCCGTTCAAATGGAATGCGCAGGCACAAATTGCCTTCGAAGCCCTGAAGTCCGCCTTTACTTCTGCTCCTGTTCTCCAGCATCCGGATACGAATACACCATTTGTTATTGAAGCCGATGCCTCTGATGTAGCCTTGGGCGCGGTTTTGTCCCAGCATTGTCCAGACACCAAAAGCCTCCATTCAGTGGCTTATCACTCCAGAAAACGTATGCCCTATGAAAGAAATTACACTATCACAGAGCGCAAGCTATTGGCTGTCAGAGACGCATTCTTGGTTTGGAGGCATCATCTGTTGGGCTCTCCCGAGCCGGTACAGGTCTTTACTGATCACAGGAATCTCTTAGCCCTGCAGTCGGTAAAATGCACCACGGCTCGCCATGCTAGGTGTCATGAATTTTTCTCGATGTTCAATTTCATCATCACCTACTGTCCCGGTTCCTTGAACTCAAAAGCAGATGCCCTTTCTCGACTTCATGGACCTCCGACTCCTTCCAACCTTCGTGGCTCCCTGTTACTGCCTACTCAAGTGGTGTGTGGTTGCACGTTACGTCCCTCATCAAACGCAGCCATCAAGGATTGGGCAAGGAACCATCCCTCCGAGGTTGCCAGCCTTGGTTTGGAGCTCGTTCACTCACTACCCTATAAACAGGGTAAGATATTTTTGCCAGATGTTGATACCCGGCGTACCGCCATGCAGTGGTATCATGATGCTGCTACAGCAGCCCATCCAGGGGTTGGAAAGACCTTGGACCTCTTGAGAAGATGGTGCTGGTGGCCTTCTATGAACCAAGATGTAAGGGAATATATAGCTATTTGTGCCGTTTGTGCCCAGTGCAAACGTCATCATGGGAAACCTGTGGGCCTGCTGCAACCCATTCCTATACCTGATGCCCCATGGAAGATGCTTTCTATGGATTTTGTCGTAGAACTACCTTTGGTGGACGGTTACAACACTATCTGGGTAGTGGTTGATTACTTTACCAAGATGGCTATGTTTGTACCATGCCATGGTGTCCCTACTGCTCCGGTGTTGGCGGATCTATTCTTGAAGAACGTGTTTAGAAGGTTCGGCCTACCTACTATGATCGTCACGGATCGGGGACCGCAGTTTACTTGTCGCTTTTGGAGGTCTTTGACCACAACCCTAGGCATCGATGGCAGATACTCCAGCGCCTATCATCCTCAAACAGATGGTCAAACGGAGAGGCTTAATGCAACCATGGAACAGTACCTCCGTTGCCTCACTTTCCAACGTCAAGGTACCTGGGTCTCTGTATTGCCGTTGGCGAAATTTGCCTACAATAATTCCCTCCACTCTGCGACCCACATGTCCCCGTTTTACGCGATGAATGGTCGACATCCACGTTCCTTGCCTCTTGGTGCCGAACCACAATTCCACAAACCCGATGCTTTGAGTTGTTTTAAGAGACTCTCAGACACTCATGCCTTAGTGAAGAGCCAACTGGTTCTGGCCCAGAGCCGTTCGAAAAAATATGCGGATGCACACCGCTCCCCGGCTCCTATGTATGCTCTGGGCATGAAGGTCTGGTTGTCTACGAAAAACCTACGATTGCCAGGTCGACAGGCCTTGTTACCACGTTTTGTGGGTCCCTATAAAGTTCTGCAAGTCATAAATCCGGCAGTGGTTCGTCTAGCCCTACCTTCTACTTAGAGGTTACATCCGGTGTTTCATGTGTCCTTGGTGAAACCTTGTCACCCATTGACCAAACTACCTATACACCCGTCTCCTGTCAGGGTGCATGGTTTCGACGAATACGAGGTGGCTGCTATCCTGGATACCAAGGTGTGCAGGGGACGGCGTTTGTACTTGGTCGATTGGAAGGGCTATGGTCCGGAGGACCGCACATGGGAACCGACTGAAAACATTCACGCCCCTGTCCTTATGGCCCGTTTTTGGTCCGCTCGGGGGGTGAGGGCCCCTTTGCGGGAGGATACTGTTATGTATGGGCACTCGTTCCGTTCTAGACTACGGGCTCGTGTCCCTTTAAGAAACGCGAAACCTGGTGCCTGGAAATTGGCATGGCAACGCTGGTGTCCGCTCTACTCCTCCCAGGGATCACGCCGAGTAGCGCGCTGTGTTGTCACGTGACTTGCCTCCTTATTAGCTCCTCCTCCCTCTAGGTCGGTGCTTCTGATCACGGATTAGTGGCGTTTCGAAATCTGTCTAAAGTTATCTTGTTCTCTCTGTTCCTGTCCTTGTTTCCCTGTTTTTTCCCCACAGTTTATGATCACCTTGGTTCCTCGACGCGGATTGTTAATTGGATTGCCCTTCTTATCACCTTGCCTTGAATTGCCTCGTCTGGTATCTTGATCACGGACCGCTACTGGACTTCTCTTGCCTGCTCCTTGGATGCCACGTTACTTCAGGCCAGACCTCGTCTGCATACGCTTTTCCACCTTCGGATTGTTGTTCTTGGAACTTCTGGTTATCTTTACCTGGAACTTTGGAGTTTAGAATTGGTACACGGACTAGAGACTCCCTGGGTGTACTACCGTCCTCGTGCCGTCGGGTTAGCGTGTTATTAGGCGTCCTCGTGCCGTCGGGCTAGGATGGACTGCTACTATGTGGATTGCTTGGATCTTGCCTACGTGTGAATTTCCTCTCCTGGTACGAAACCACCGGTAAGCGGTTAACCTTTTCTGATAAGCCTGGGTGGAAGAAGGGGGGTGGCTTGTGTATCTTTCTCTTACTATTACTGGTGGGGTACATTTACTTAAACTCCCTTTTTGCCTTGCATGGTAAATCTTTGGTATAACGCAACTCAAATCTTGCTGCTGTGGTGTGTTGTTATATCTCACCTTTGCAGGTCCGGCTTCGAATTGCTGTTGTATTATTCATCTCCAGTCCTC
This sequence comes from Ambystoma mexicanum, assembly GCF_040938575.1. Taxonomy (NCBI): domain Eukaryota; kingdom Metazoa; phylum Chordata; class Amphibia; order Caudata; family Ambystomatidae; genus Ambystoma; species Ambystoma mexicanum. Next base: position 387,382,150 of record NC_090928.1, on the reverse strand, counting down.
CTTTGACATCCCGCGTCTCGACCTGAGTTGTTCCATTGATACTCCGGGACTTCCATCGGCATCCATTCTTTTCTCCAATAGATCGCTCTGGTTCTTTCTAAACCAAAACCAGAGGGGCACATTGGGAAGAAGAACTCATCGGCTACACTACGAGGGCAACTCTGGTATCTGACACTATGCATGCAGGTACTGTGGGGGGTCCTCGTCTTTGCCCGGCCAGTGTGTCGTCTGGGCTCCAGTCGTGATGGGCCTTTCCCGGTCTTGCCGGGGTTCTGATGCGACCACGGAGGTAGTTCCAGTCGGTTGTGCAGGTCGAGTCCGGACCACTGCGCAGGGGCCAGACACGTCTCTCCTTTCCAGTCAGCTGCAGGGTTGGTCTTGTCATGCGGCCACCGCTGATATGGTTGCAGTTGGTTCGCATGTCTCCCCGGCAGTTCTCAGTCAGCGGGGAGGTTCAGTGGGAGGAACTCGCAGCGTTGCTACTGTTGGATCACAGCGCTTTCCACTGCCTCGTACTCCCGGCGGTCATCTTGGTCCTAGCACAGCGGCGGGCGCTGCCACTTTCGGCACACAATAGCTCTGGTTCTCTATACCGTTTCTGCTTCTTACCGCTACCAGATGGCTGTCATGATGCCTACTCTCGGGCATCCGGATCGAGTCCATCAGCCCCGAGAGCAGGCATCCAGATACTTGTTAAAACCCCAGCAGCCTCGGCTGGGGGCTGTTTGGGTTCCGTCCTGGCGCCTTAGGCGCCAGGCTCATCTTAGAAACCAGTCCGGATGCCATAGGCGCCAGGCTCATAGACATTACTTACCTCATGCAGACCATGCTGCAAATGAATCCAAGCCAATGTGAGGCCTGGATGGGACTATTTTATTACAGGGACTATTTTTTACTCAGGTGTGGTTCTGGGGAACTTCTTACCTGGAACTACTTTGGAGGCTATTTAAACCACGCCCGAACAGCAGCACATGCTTCGCATTATTCTGCATCCTGCAGCGTAACGCTCACTGTGCCTGCAAGTCAGCATCCAGTCTTCTGCCACGCCCACCTCGAATCAGGAGCTCCTAGAAAAAGGGAAAAGAAGGAGAAAAGGTTAGCTCACGGACATTATTTTAATTCCTTACCTGATTCAGGATCCAGCACGTCTCCGAGCCTGGAAAGGACATTATTCCAGCATGCATCGCATCGCCAGCAGCAGCGCCGCGTCATATTCACCAGTCCACAGCATCTTTCGACTCGGCGCTGCCTCCATCATTTTCTTTGTCGAACTGCAGCACCTAGGGGAAAACAAAAGAAATAACAAGGTGAGCCAAGAGAGCCGACAAATACAATCTCTTACCACCATAGGCTTACCTGATTTACCACCGGAGGCATTACCCTTTAATACGCCTCATCTTCATATGCCGCACCTATAAAGGGAGAGAAAACAACAAGTTAAACTCATGCAACTTTTACCGGACAGTGTTGGGTAATACACACTCTTACCTGAACGCCATCAGCTGCCTCCAGGCAATATTCTTTTGGACCAGCTGCAATTCAACAAGGGAATGGAACAAGAGTGAACATCTAACATATTGAACTCTTTGAACTTAATAAACCCCAGAGTCAATATTCCTCCGGAACTCCTCCAGTACCTTCAAACCAGTGAAGTAACTGGTATCTACGCGCCCCTGCATGCCACGCAGGATGGAGAGCTCATCATTTAAAAACATAAGGTGAGGTTACTAAAAGGGGATATCGGAGGTGACAAGTGGGGAGAACGAGAACAGTGGGAGGGGGGCCATCACTAAAATCCACGGGTGGCTAAATCCCTTTCTCCACTTGCAGGAGAATACTTCTACGGGTCAAGCAGACGAGATTAGGCGGGCCAGTCCAGACAGTCATCTCGGCACTACGCATCACGTTGGTGGAGACCGCAGCTGTCCGGGTCCGATCGACGCCCCTGTGGGAACCAGGTGAGCGTAACAATGTCACCACCAGTATCCGCTGCCGAAAAATCGCTTTCTAGTGTATTTTGGGTCACCCATTATCAGGTTATGTGCAGGATATGGCTGGCGGCCACCGATCACTGAGGGATTACCTCCTCATCGTGTGCTAGCTGGCCACGCCCCCCCGCAGCCATTTTCAAGTGCTTACCTTGATGCGTTGGCACAATCCCTCTCGTTCTCCAAGGTGCAGGCTTCTCTTCAATTCCGATCGGCTACACTTGAACAGGGGACAATGTTCCTTCGTTGCCTTGACCACGGACTACTTCCTCGCCTCATCGACTGGTCGTATCTTCCGGATTCGACTTCCTTTCGGTAATCATGTCTTACATAGTCCTTTTTGCGTGACCACGTTCCTACACGCATCTGTAGGATCCTTTTCTTTACGTGCGTTGCACTCTCGCCGCAATCGTCCTAATAGCCAAAGCTAGGTTCCTGACAGCTAATTACTTTTACCCCATAATTGGATGCTGCTAGTTTAACCACATCCTAAATTCAGGTGGGTATGTTATAAATCTAGTGCATTATTTTAACTACCAGCCTGTAAATAAAACCAGGCCGCTTGATGCACAGAAAACAAACTGTCTTAACAGCTCTCAGCATCAGTATGAGGATTTACATTTCCTTTTTCTTATTATCTTTCATTTAGTCTCTTGTTCTGCCTCTTGTATGTCTTTTTTGATGTGTCTTATGCCTTCCCTTCTTATATGCTTGTTTCAACACAACTCTCTCGGACTTATTCCTAGATACTTTGTGCTCTTGCCATCAGCTACTCAGATCTTTCATTCAGACCTAACTCCATACTCTTAGTGAGGAATATTAATTCCTTCTCCTTTTTCAAGAGTTTCTTCTTATCCAGATTGGTGTCATTAGTGGATTTTACCTGGTATACCACAGACCAGGTCAATTCTTCAGCTTTATGTATGTATTCAATAAAGTGCCCTACCAATGGAGCCGCATGGATATTATTTTTAATACAACTTCTGTGTTCTGTACTGCAAGTTTTTACCTTCCTCTCTGTTTTCCCTATGTAGATTCTCTTACAGGGACACCAGATCACATAGACTACTAACCTAGAATTGCAATTAGTTAATGGTTCTTGTTCCCATTAATGCATTAATCCTAGATCAATCTATGTGCTCTTCTTTGTGTATTGACAACAGGAGCAACTCCCACATGGGTAATGTCCCTTTGGTGCTTGTAAACCCCAGGAGTCTGTCAGTGTGGGTTGGTCTTTCACTTGCCTTGTGATGTCATTTCGCATTATTTGGTCTTTAATTGACCTACTTCTTCGAAAGGCTATCAGTGGCCTATCGATAGGAGTTGTCCGTTTCTCAAGAATTTTCCAGTTCCGATGCACAAATTATTTTATGCGATTGGATAGGTTGCTGTATGTATTGACGAAAACCAAGGTGTCCTTTTTTTCTTGAGTTCTGGGTTCATGTTCCAAGAGGGCTTCACGATGGTTAGTGTCAGCTCTTTTCATTGCTTTCCTCGTTAAGTTCGGTGGATACCCTCTACCGTGCAGATTATGAAGGTAACAACTATCGACATGTTCTAATCCATAAGCAGACAAAAAGTGAATGAACACTGTACAAACAAACCACAACATAAAACAAACAAAAAACACCCCACTCACTCAGATAAGTTAAAAGAGATATTTCTGATCACACGCAAGTGCTACTTTCCATTTTCCCCTTGTTAGGAACTCAATGAACACCTTCAACTCACTTTTGCTTCTATGCGAGCGTAAAATTAAGATGGATACTGTTGTGTCAGTACTCGCGCAAGGAATCAGAATGGCATGTTTCACTCAGCGGCTTCTGTGATCCTCTTTCCATGTGTTGCACAACTTATACTTCTTCTGGCTCACTTGTGACCCATATCCTTCCTCGCTGAAGGTTTCTCTATCCTGGCCATTTGATTGAGGAGCCCCTCACGCTCATGAAACCCAAGGCTTGGCAACAGCTCCTCGCCTCGGTCTCCGACACGTTTGATGCATGGCAACCACAGCAGTCAGGCTCACATGGGGAAAGGCACTCTTCCTGCATGCCTTCCACTGTGCAGCCTGTGCACCTCAGAGTTTGGGGCAACAGGACCCTCTCAGAACAAGCAGGTGAAATCTGCTGCATCCAAGTTCCAGCATCCCTTTGGTTCTCCCACTTCTGTTTGGTTTGCTAACACTGTGCCTTCTTCTTTCTGCCTCTGCTACTATTGCACACCATTCACAGTTCCAGCTTCTTCTAATTGCCTGCACCTGAGGGGGCCTTTTATGCCTCCTAGGGTCCTTCAGGGGTGGGCTGTTAGGCTTAATTGTCTGACTTGTGCTACAACATAACTCTTCAGTTCTCTTACTCGTCCCAGTACTTGTGGGATTATGAGACTTGTACTCCTTTACAACAAAATTAGATTTTCTAACTTCTGCTGTTTGACAAATAGCCATCGAAAGTGTGGGATTATGAGGAAAGTTAATGGCAGTTTCCCAGTCTTCCTGGCCTGTTTCTCCCCCTGCCCCCATGTGATCTCACTGCAGTACACCACCCCCAGAATCGGAATCAGGAAGCCCCTGCCTTTCACTGGTCACATGAGAAGAGTCCCAGGCCAGGTTTCTGGGAGGAATCACTACTGATGTATCACAATAGATAGCAGTACAAACATGTTAATGGTAAGTGTTAAGAAAATAGTCAATGTTCACATTTAAATTTACAATTCTCCTTATTTTAATACCGTTATGTGATCACATTCTTTTCTAAAAGACAAGTTGTATTTACCCCCAAAACAGTCAAGAAATGTAAGTCCATGGTTTGCCGTAGTTGTTTCTCATTTGGTCCAAATCTGCCCAGCAGTTTTCACGCTAGAGCTGTTCAATAAATGTACTTTTTCTCTATGGGAGAATGAATGGGCAGAAACTGTGAAACTGTGGTGGTTTGTTTTCTTAATAACTTATAATATTTTGTTCCCAAAATGTGCTGTTTGGGGTTCCTTGACAAACTTTTTGATTTAAAAATGTCATCCAAATCCATTGAGCAAGTCAAAGGTTATTAGCAATAGAATTTTTGAAAGAAATGGCTGCTTTTTCATTTCTGAAATGCCTCTCAGCCTCTCTGCTGCAAAGCACCATAGGAGATATAGCTATATTGTTGGGAGAAGTGAGCACCCCCTTCTCTGACAAATATGTTAACAACTACTGGACGGAATAACGCAGACCCACTCCCGGGAAATCAAGTCAACGCTTCGTGCCCAAGTTGCGCCGTATCTCGTCCAATTCCGTTCAGCGTTTTTTGGTGTATGCTGCGCAGAAATCTGGACTTTTTCTGCATGGGAAAATGAAAGGGAGTAGGCCGAAAACAACGTTTTTTGGCTTTCGTAATAGCTTTGTCCTTTTTAACAAATCTTTCCCAATATTTCCTGTCGGGGGGACGGGGCTGACAAACATTTTATTTGCTGAATATCAGCCAAATCCATTATGTAAGTCATACGTTATTAGCAAATCAATTTTCTGGTTTCCTATGGAACTTGATACTCGCCTTAACTATAGTGCGGCAAGTTATATATTTATTTTATAGGGGGGCAACAGCCGCCCAATAGTTAAGGTGAAACCTATCATCCTTAGGAAAAGCAAAGATTCTATGGTTAATACATTTTGAGCTGTATGACGGATCAGCACAGCGTTTGGCATTCCTATATCAGGGCCCAGCACGCCCCCCACACCGCAGGACTGGAACGTTCCGTGCAAATCTGTGTTAGAGTTCTAGAGATATATTAGGTTAAAAAAAGTGTGTTTTTCACTTTTCTATTCATTTTTCAACAGGACAAATTTCCAATGTTTGCTCAAGTGCACAGCCCAAACCGCTGGACGGATTTGCACCAAATAAGAAACAAGTCGGCACAAAGTGGTGGAAGGAAATCCTTTCTTGTTTTGGCACAACTCCATCCAGTAGTTTTTCTTTATTTGGAAGAGAATGGGGTGCCCTTGTAGCCAAAACCTTAGTCGCATCTCCATGGTGCATTGTTGTTGCCATGCTTTTTCATTTCTGAAAGTCTGCCATTGTACGATTCAAGAATTAAGTTCTGAATTGACATTGGAAGGTCATCTAAAATGGTACAAAAAGTGTTCATTAGTGAGTTTTGAGGGCATGGTGAGGAAGGTGATTGGTGAGGGTTTGAGGATAGAATAGTTTTTGGTTGTTTTTTTTCAAGCATTTTGCCGAGATCAAGAAGCTGTGCAAATGGCAAAAAGAAAGAGCAAATACTTGAAACTATGATGCATTGAGATGTGCTAAGCAGTGTGGTTGCTAGTTAGGAAAAGATGAGTATTTCAAGTTAATAAAGGATTTATATTAAATGAATATGTGTTTTAAAAAATGCTTTCTAAATTAACGACAAAATATCTAGGGTATGTATTAAGGTGATTTAACGTTCCGCATTTGTGTATTACGATTGAGAACTGTTTCATTCAACTTTGGTTTGTGAATATAAAAAGTGCATCACTGAAAGCGTTGATGGGCCTCATCACGAGTCTGGTGGTAACCCTTAAATGTGGTGGTAGCGCTATTACCGCCGCATTTAAGGGTCTGCGAGATCATGTCCTTGGCAGATTTCCCCCAGCTCAGAGCTGGAAGGATATCCGCAGCAAATTTGCCGATTTTTGGCACTATTACCACCGGCGGGAAATCCACCAGTGGTAAGAGCGCAAATTTTCCCCATTGGGCCCAATGGGGAATGAGGAATTCCCGAATGGGCCCAATGGGGAATGGGCACTAACCGTTCCACCAAACCCGTGATTTGGCGTTAATAGTGCCGGGGGGTTTGGCGATAGGGCTAATAGCGCCCAACTCGTGATGAGGCCCATTGTGTTTTGTTTTCATTGGATGAGGTTTTCACATGATCCGAAGGAACGCTTCCCGATTCAGTGTTCTTTAAAGGTGTGGTTCTCCAAGTCAAGCTTGTACGGACGTTTGAAAAGTTGATTTTAGGATAGGTTAATGTTTGATTTGTTTGAAGGGTGGATGTGAGCAGTATAAAGGAGGCAGAGTAGTGTTGTCAGTTTTGGGAACAAGGGAGTGGGCACAGAGAAACTGCACTATTTTACATGATTTCTCGATTCGTAAAACGCGATTAACGAAGAGTCTACAATGTAGAAAAGCTGAATTATCAAATGTAAAAAATGAGATAGACATGTTTTTTATAGAAGTTTATTTTCTGAAAGTAAAAGATTTATGAGCATTGGTTTGAGAACTGTGATTCGCGATTCAGATTGTATATTAGAAATTGATGGTGTTGTGTGAACTTTTTTCATTAAACACTCTTTACTCCTGCATAGGAAACTATACGTTTGTTAATTGCGATATAACCCGCGGTGGCTGAGACTGTTGATAACGGTACCACTGCCTGCGTTAATAGAGCTTGCCCCTTTAATTGGGCAGAGTCTGGTTGCCAGTAGGGTTAGCCTGTTGCAATGGTGTTTGTTTCATGTTAAACCCACCTCCCCCCAGTTTAGATCTTTTTTTTAAACTTATATGGTCGGCCTGAAAATAATCATTGTGGTGTTAAGGAGGGGGAGGGAGTGGATGTAGGAAAGATAGGTGGAAGGTAGACCCTTTTTAATGACAAGTTTTATATTTGTTTTGGTTTTTATAAACCTAAAAAAGAGAGTAAAAAACCTCTCAGAAAACAGAACAAGAAAAACTACTGTCAATTTCACCCCTGCTCCACCTAGCAGGCTCAATTGCCTCAAAAGGTGTTGCATTCAGTGGTATTGGCATAAGGACTTCCTACAGGTGAAAATGCCACCTCTACTGGAGACCTGCGTTGGCATGTTGGGTGCCAACACAGGTGTGGCAGAGGAGACACTCCCATCATTGGCACCAGATGAAGTCGATGGGAGAGGTTCAGAGAATTACGCAGTTGGTGGAGGTGGCTCTACTTCCTCTGTGGCCCGTGACATTGCAGGTCCGGCACTGGGTTTCAGGGCATTTCAACCAAGGCAGATTGCCTGTTGCTGGAACCTGCTCCTGAAACGTTCGTCCCACTGCCGACAGTGGTAATGAATCAGGAGGTTGACGAATGCTGTGGTGCCCAGGCTCTGCGCAGGAACCATAGAGAACCATAGAGAATGCTGCCCTGCGCACCTTGCCACAAAATGTGTACTGTCCCTTCTCAGCGTCTGAAGGTGGAGTGTCTTTAGGGACCTTGAAGTACTGCCAGCACAGGGAAGGTGTGAAACTCCTGCGGCGGGGGTACTTCTTGTGTGGAGATGGCTGCTCTACCCACTCAACATCTTCTGGGTATTCAAGGACAGTGAGGAGGTTGCACTCTTCATCGCTGGAGGGTGCCTCGGGATGTTGTGTCTCCATCTCCAGAAAATAAACAAAAAGAAAAATCGAAAGAAAAAAATTCAAATGATTTAAAAATCCTTAAAAAGGGAGTACAAAATCAAAAAATGTATATAGAACAAACCAACACAAAACAAAATACAACAAAGAAAAACACACAGGAAAAAGGTTTGAGTAGGGAAAAGTGCTCTTTGGAAAAATATGACAGTGAAAGTTTGCACCGTGACTATCAGAATTTGTCTACAGAGCAATGAGCGTGGGTAAGCTTTGCTGGAGTATTTATATATGTGATTCGCGATCTGTGGGTCTATGAACCAATCTGCTCTCAAATTTCATCGTGTGCATGATGCAGTTTTTATTCTATTTATATTAAGGATGTTTTAATATGTTAAGTGCCAAATTGGTTGTTGATTAAATCAGGCGTCGCAAATACTTATTTCTATGAATGTTATATGTATATTTTTCTTTATATGAATAGTCTGACGAATCACGATTTGTGAATCGAATGTGAATTGAGTGTCGAATATTAGTTTTGCTCACATTGCAATTTGAATCGCGAAGTTAAGCAAAATAGTGAATTTTTTCTCAATTTGTATGGAAATTATTCCAAAAGAGAGTGCAATGATCAATGTTTTTGTAGTGTTTACATTCTCCCTTCACATAAAATAAAGTTATTGGAAGATCAAGATGCAGTTTTTATTTCATTGGGAGTATACCTGGTTCTCAAACTGCTTTGTTGCTCAATGTACTCTTCCTTGTCACAGCATCGTCGGAATAATTCATAACATTATATGTTCTCGGTTAATTTTGGGTAGTGATAGAAACAAGTTACACTTCAAAAACATTATTTTATCTGGTTCTCGATTCACATAGTGCCTTCATAGCTCTCCTTTTTTGTTAAATCTCAATATATGAAACCCATGCACAAGTGATTGGAGATGAGTGACTAATGAAAATAGGCAATATTTTGAAATGTATAAGTAATTCAGATGTGCTGAGAAAGTATTTTTTGTTTCTATATTGAATTTGGGATCCAGTAAAGTACTGGGACGAGTAATACGGCTACATGAGATCTAGATACGTGAGGAGTGGTTAAGTAAAAACACAAAAAAAGGATTTCCCATGTATTTTCACTACACGTGAATAATGTTCAATTAATACAGTGTTCATTCATTTTTATAGATACTGTTCATGAATCTAGATCTCATATCAGCACGTCCCACTTCCGTTTCCCAGTACTTTCGTAGATCTCAATCTGAGTTTTATTTTGAATTTTCTTTAAACCTTCATATTTATAGATACACCCTTAATGGAGTTAAAAAACGTGTGTTTCTGCATATAAGGGTAGCAGCTTGGTTAAAGTCTGCATTTAAAAATACTGTTCTGTTTAAGCTTCCCACATATTAACATTTTCCAATATTTTGCACATATGCACTGACATTGAACTGTGGTTGTCACCATGAGACTTTCACTCATAGGCCACGTGTTGATGCATGCTCATCTGGACATCTACATGTACGTTGACTCCAACCAAGCACTGAATGTAGGTCAAGCTGTCTCCACACTCGACAATACTTGCAACATGTACAGCCCTTCCACTTAACCCTACTCTTTAGCCACTTTGGACATGTCAGATGCTATCAGTGATGACAGCATATGAGAAATTAGGCAGGACATCTTTTTTTTTTTTTTTTTATTACTTGATTTTAACCAAAGGAAATTGATTTTTACAAGGTATAAAAGTTAAGAGTCGCTGCTTCTTTGGTTGCATACCAGTTTTCAGAGTCCGTTGATGTGATTTCGCAGTTTTCCATCTCGGATAAGTTTGGTATCAGAATCAGAGTCAGTGGCCTTTTTTAAGCAGCATCGAAGATCTTAACTGCCACTATAACCCATTTTGTTTTTTCGCCGGCGATCAATCTACACCACCAAATGTGTTCTTCTCTAAGGGGGTGTCGTGGAGTAGCGGTAGTAAGAATGCTTCACGCAGGTAGTCGGTTTTAAGACAGTTCAAAATCAGATGCCTTGCTGTTTCTATGGTTTCCGAGTTTAAACATAGTCTGCAAGTTTTGTCTGCAAGAGTGCGAATAGCCCGAATTTCTTGTGTTGGCATCAGATTTAATCTTGTTCGCATGTACGTTCTCTGGAAGTTCTTGTTTGGGAATTTGATGCAGTAATTCAACGGAATATTCAGTTTGTTAGTAGTATATGGGAGGTGACCAAGAAGTTTATTTGCGGTTGCCAAGTTACATGTAGTGATCTAGTCTTCTTGTGCCACTTTGATTTTAATTTTTTCTGGGTTTTGGATTAAGTCCTCTTGAGTGCAGGCGAGATCTTTTAGTTTTGACGTTAGTTTATTTTCCCAAACGGTCAGCGCTTTACAGCGCCCCAGCCGGAGTTCTTCTAGAATCGTTTTGTAGATAGGCAGTGAGTCTGGGTCGATGATTTTCCTCAATGCTCTCATTTGGCTTTGTTCTATGGATGCTGACAAAGATAGTAAGCCAAGTTTGCGTCGTATAGCTGCAATGGATGCAGATTTTGGCAGGCCCAGAACAGCTTTCCAGAGATATCCCTCCAGTTTTGGCCAAATTGAATCATGAATGTTGAGCGCCACATCCATTCCATAGATTAGGGACGGTACCACCTTCTGTCTGTAAAACTGAATCGCCGGTATTAGGGAAAATTTTCCATATTTGTTGTCAATTACTCTTGTTTGAGTGGTGAGTGTTTTGATTTTAGACCACAGAGCCACGATGGTTGAGTTCTCAGTTCTTAATTCGTCAATCATAACACCCAAGTACCTGATGTTTGTGACTGTCTCAATCTTTGCGTTGTTTAAGAACCAGGTACCGCCCGGTTTAGATTTTGATCACTTGTTCCCCAAGACCAAGATTTTCGATTTCTCTGTGTTTATTTCTAGGTCGTTTTCGGAGATGAATCTGGCCAGGTTTGTCAACTGGCGCTGAAGACCGACTTGAGTTTGGTCCATCAGAATCATGTCATCTGCGTACAGTAACCTGGACACTGCAGTGTTTCCAACTTTCGGAGGGAATGATCTCAATGAAGTTTGCGTGTATTGAAAGTCACCCAGAAATGCGATGAATAATGCAGGGGCTAGAGGACAGCCTTGTTTGACTCCTCTTTCCACCTTGACTGCTTCCGATAGCATGCCTTGCCGGTTTAGACGGACTCGCATAGTTGTGTCTGTATGTAATGCGATTATTGGTCCAAGATTTCCTCTGGACAGTTCCAATTGGTCAATTTAGACCATAGTCTTTGCCGGCTTACTTTATCAATGGCTTGGGATTAGTCAATGAATGCTAGGAAAACTTTCGGAGCCCCATTTTTTACGTTGTCCTTAATGATATTCAAGATCATGATGTTTATACTTGTCGAGGCTGTCTTCAGAAATCCCGTTTGGAAGTGGTCTGCTGAAGGTGAGGTTCTTACCCAGTTTTGAAATTTTGAGAGGAGTAGAGTTGCGAATATTTTACCCATGATGTCCAGGAGGGCTATTGGTCGATAGTTCGCCGGGTTCTCTCTACTTTTTTTAAAAAATGGGTACAATGTCCGCCTCTGTCCATGTTTTCGGGACTTGTCTAGATGCTATGCAATGGTCGAAAATTTTTGTTATCAAGAGGGACCATTCGATTTGGTTTTGCTTTAGGTCTATGTTAGTCAACCCATCCGGCCCCGGTGCTCTAGACGCTTTCAATTTTGAGATTGCTGACTTTATTTCATCTTGGACTGCTAGATTTATCCATGGTGTTTCCTTTTGGTTTACCGCCTCAGTGGCAGGTAAAGAGATAGGGGCGAATTGGGCAGAATAGAAAGATGTCCAGGATGATTCCGATATCGAGTTGAAGAGTTTGTCATCACTTCGGATGCCCTTGTTCTTTATTAGAGCCCAGAAGTCTCCTACACTTTTTGAGAATAACGTTTTTAACATCTGTTCTGCATCTTTCTGATAAAGTTCAGCCCTCCAATGTCTTACCCAGGTTCTGTAAGATCTGGTCGCCGTTGTCAGCAATTGTTTGAGATTTTCATTGGTATTTCTTTTGTAATCGCGTTGTAGTTTTCTCAGTTCTCTTCGTTTTTGCACTAGTGCTTCATCATATTCGTGCTGACCAGTTGTTCCTATAGGCTTGAAGCTCTTTTGCTTTTGCGTATGAGGTAGAAGAAGAGGCAGGTAGTTCGGCCTTGCCAGAGCACCAGTGGCGTTTTTTTGAACTTCGGCATAAGATTTTGTTATTTCTTTAACGTTTAATGCTGTAAGCTGAAGCCGCCTTTGGTTCGCTGCCAATTCCACCTTGGCTGTGTAGGTCGACCTCGGCGCAGTTGTGGATTCCAACATCATGGCTAAAAGGTTGTGGTCGCTTTCTTTCGTTTTGTGTATCTCAAAAGCAGTCACATGAGATAGTAGGGCGAGGGATGTGAAAATGTAATCAAGCGCGGCTGTTGAAAAGTCACGTTCCCATGTCGGGAAAGCAGGAAGTTGGCCCCTCACCATTGCCACGTTGTGGAAATTTCTTGCGTCGATCAGGTCTGACCACAGATCTTCTCTTACTTTTGCGGCTGTGGAGAGTGAAGAGTGACTAAAATGGTCGCACTTAGCGTTCAGATCGCCACAAATAATGATGTAATCAATACACAGTTCGGCAGTGATCTTATCTAATAGAGTGGTCATTTCTTCGCAGATATCCTTATTTGTAGATCTTTGAGGGTTCCAATAAGTATTGATAATAGCAAGATTTGACTTTTGGTTTCCCTTAGCACTTGTGTTTGGATGGCACCACTCCGTCAGAAGAGCAAGGACTCCATAGGTTTCAGCTATCTTTGCCTTAACGTCGATTCCGGATCCAATCCTGATTGAAGTCAGAAGGCCTGACGACGGTCTGCCTAAGATGCCTTTTATCGCTGGTGATATTTCGGTAGTATATCCGTCTAAAATTGTTTTTTCTCTCAGCCAAGTCTCTTGGAGGCAAATTATGTCAAATTTTGCTAGGTCTTGTGTTTCCGGATTTAGCAGATGATCGTGGCCTCTCATGTTCCAGGAACACATAGAAATGGTTTGGGGAAAATCTTAAGTGATTAGTTGCGAAGGATTATCTGGAGGTCGCAGTTCTTTGTTGGGTCGTTGCTAATTTTGAGGATTAGGCTTTAACACTTTTCTTAGCCAAGACCAAGGACCTGATGGAGCTCGTGGTTGCGATTGGTTCAGCGGTTCTTTATGGTCCGAAAGAACGTTTTCCACGGAATTTCTGTCTGACCTAAGACGAGTTTTTTTACAACTTTGGCCCCCTTCCGGTCTAAGGTGGTGGGCTTTGCTCGTCCAGACCCGTGGGGTGTATTTAGGTCTTTCGCGTTGATATTCTCGCGTTTCTGTATGGTTACTTCGATGCTTGGTGTTCTGTTGTGCTTGAGGGGGTCGTTTGTGGTTTGTGGTTGGCGAATTTGTCTTGTGTTGTGTTGATCCTGTTTGAGTCACAGATTGAGAAAGTTGCATTTCTGATAGACCAAAGCCTAATTGATTCAGAGCTTCGAGCGTGTCTTTAGTTGGCTCATGGTGAGGTATGGTCTTTATATGTAGATATGCTTTGGCCTTTTTCTGCCTGTGGTAAGGCTCAATTAAGACAAAATTGGTGGTAGACAAGTGGGTCAAACTTGGCACTTTGGCCAGTATGGTAAGAACTGTTTTTCTGTTCAAGACTAGGAAATTCTTACCTGACGCTAGTTGTTCCATTTTAAAAAGGCGAATTTGTCTCATAGTTTGGACGTGTATTAAAGGGTTCTTTGTTGTTTTATTTGCTTCTAGATTTGACTGAGGTACTGTTTCAGTGCAGTCTTTGTTGGTTTCCTGCTAATTGTTTTCGTGGAAAGTCGTTTTGGCAGCAACTATAGAATGCTTGTTTCCAGACCGTTCCTCAGGAGATGGTTCTTTAGTCGCGTTAGGTACGGACGGTGTGGCTGGATTCGATGAAGTCAGGGACACTTTTATAAGGCCCAATGTAAGTGAGGAAGTAGAGGCGTTAGTTGATCCTGTAGATGAGGGCTTAAGCAAAACAAGGTGTAAGTTTGAAGCAACTTCCTGTTCCAAATGCTGTGTAAGATTCATCAAGGAAGAATCTGGGGTAGATGAGTGTGAGTTATCCATCTCGATTATTGGTTGAATTAACTGAGGTACTGCTTCTTTCAGTGAGTTCTGTGCCTCAGCTTGCAGTGGCATTCTTTTTGGTTGCGGCTCCCCACCTTGCTTGCTCCAGCTAAAAATGTCTGCAACTTTGTATTCCGGTTTCTTTGTTCTGTTTTTTTCTATGTCGATGGACAGTGTCGTTTTTCTGCTAGGTTCGGCCACACATCCTTTTAGGTCCCTGGGTTTCTGATAACCACCTGCTTTTAATACTTCAGTTACAGAAGTGGTTTGGGTTTCCCTGATGGATTGACCCTTCTTTGCTTTGTCCGATTTTTTCTGAGTGTTTAAGTGACCGGTTAAGTTTGTTGGTGGACAGAGTGTCTGTGGAGGTCTGAGTCTTAATTGGGCTTCTAAGTGTGCCATTCTTTGCTCCCACTGATGTTCTCGCTCCATATTTTTTTGGTCAAGAGCCGTGATGAAGCCTTCCAAGAAGATCATTTTTGAGTTTGTGGTGGCTGCTATTGCAAACAGGTCTTTCATCGAGTCGTTGAGCGATTCGTACAGCTTTAGAAACGGGGATAAGCCCACCGTGATAGCTGACATCACTGCGAACATATCTGTGGACTGGTTTTTTGACCCGTGGTCTAATTTTGGTGGAGATATCTCACAAATTTTATTTTTTCCCGAAGTGGAGGAGCTTCTATGATTATCTTTTTGGTTAATTAACCACAGTGAGTCCTGGTTGGTTGGAATCGGTTTTCGACTGTCCTGTAAAGGCCGTATGTTTGGAGTGAGTTGGTTCGTAATGGTTCTTTGGGGTGAATCATCATTCCTAGCAATTATTGATAGGTTGTGTTTATCCAATTCCGGGACGATAGATCCCAACACTAGGTCTTCAGATGTCTTGACGGACGGACTGAGAGCTGCGTGTGTGGTCCCATTTGATGAGTTTAACTGTAGGAGGTCCAGGTTACGCGGGGGGTCTAATACCCTTTCTGGAGAAAGGCATAAATCAATTAGGGGTGAGGTCGGTGAGTGGGCCACACCCGATTTCATTTGTTTGGGAGCCGGAGGAATTTCAGCAATTGCGTCCAGTAATTAGGCGTCCGAAAGCTCAGCTTCCCTCTCCAGTTTTCTCTTTGTCTGCCTGGCAAAGAAGTCTTTTAGCACATGGCATGTTAGGGGTTTGGAAAGTAGCGTTTTCCCCATCTCGATTTTCTTGGCTGTTGCACGCTGTTTCCTTTGGTAGTGATTGGTGCTTACTTGAATACCAGGTTCACGTGGTTTCTTCTGATAAAGTGCTTTTCTTTTAGTAATGCTATAGCAGTTTGTCTTTGTAAGGCATAGGGCTCTGTAGCCGGCGTATTCACAGGGGCTGGTGTTATGTCTGCTTCCCTAGGTAAGATGGAAGGGGGCACCGTTGGAAGAGGAGTTGGAGAGCCTGCCGACCTCTCTATTATCGGTAAAGTTGACAGTTGATATGATGGTAAAGTGATAGGCGGTTCGATATAATCTCCTTCACCAAGAGTTTTCAAGGAGCCAGGGTTTGCATGTAATTCCACTTGAATGGAGCTTCCAGAATTAGCACACGCCACTAGATAATCTTGCTGATTTCCAGCTTTTAGTGGGGGCGTGTAGATGTTTCGCTTTTCGTGAGTTTGTCGCGTAGTTGACTCGACTGCGAATTCAGAGGTCTGTAATTCGTCCCGGACCGGGCCGCTAGGGTCAGACCGGTGGCGCCCTCCGGCGTCATCAGGTGTGATCCCACTTGCCACTGCAGAAGCCACAGCGGAAGAGGGCCGGTCGGGAGATTTTTGTCGATTCGATAGGACCAGGCCGCTGGGGTCAAACCGACGGCGCAGGTGTGGTCCCACTCGCCGCAGCGGAGGCAAGCCGCAGGCAGGACATCACATGTTGCCTCCTCAATGACCTAACTGGTAGTACAAGCCATGGGGAAACATGTTTAACTGTATTTGAACATATAGCACAGATGTAATATACCCTGGCCCTCATTACGACCCTGGCGGAAAGGGGTTTACGCCGGCGTAAAGCATGGCGTACCTTTCTGCCTGACTACGAGTTCCCGTAGCGCCATGGTGATTTTTACGCCTGCTTTTTGCAGGCGGAAAAATCCATGGCGCTACCGGACTTGTTGTTAATTACGCCACCGTAATTTACGGTGGCGTAATTAACGCCTTCCCCACTCCCATTATACCCTATGGGGCAAAAATGGGAATGGGGAAGGGTAAATGGGGATTGGGGATTTACCGCCCCGCCAAGGTCGGAATGGGGCGGTAAGTCCGCCAACCCCCATGGCGGAGTTGGCAGCTTTGCGCCATGGACCATGGTGCAAATTGCACCATGGTTCTCCGCCAGGGTCGTAATGAGGGCCCCTGTCTTTTATGAAGGTCTGAAAACATTTGTCAAGCATTATAAATAATAGTTGAGAAACTGCAGAAGGTCTGATACGCCAAAACAATAACAGAACAAATGTTCCTTCTGTTAACCTGTACGTTGGGTGATTACGCTTCACCGTTGGATCCCCCACAGCCGGGCTCTGATCCTTCCCTCAGTTGTCAGCCTCGCTAAATCAGGCTGAGACCAACCACTCACTGTGGACATCCCTCAGTCGGGTTCATACTTGCCATCACAATGTTGCTCACATAGCGTTTGGGTCCATTTTAGGAGTCATGGAAATAAGAGTGAAGAGACAAAAGAACATGAAAAACATTATATACTACTAAGTTTCTAAAGGTTGTTCGCTCCGGATCTTTGCTGGTTACCAAACATTAAAAGATAAACTATATCTTTTTGAGAAGAGGCAGCTGCAGCAGGAGCTGGACAGTGGACAATTTCCAGTCGGAATGAGAGATGGGTGGTTGTTTGTTACATGAAAATGTTTCAAAAGGTTCTCATCTGTCAATGAGGATACAGCTTTGGTGCATTGAATAAGTTCTTTGTTACTTGTCACAACGAAATAAAAAGATGATCTGGATTAACCCAGCTGCGTGATCCTCGAGCCTATGTTTCCAAATAAGTCCAATATACTTTTCAATGGGTTGCAGGATAATACTGTTTTCATCAGCTAGCTTCCCTTTTTTGGATGGGAGCTTTCCAGTAGGACTTGAATCTAATTTGGCCAGTCTGGTGTTCTCTTCAGCAGGTTTCTGGCCACTTGCAGTGCTCTGTTTGATGCTCCCACAAAGGTTTATGTGGTGCTAGTGATGTGTACCTTCATATTCAGGGAATATGCCAGTTTCAATGATATATGTGGGAACGACATAGGCGATAGCTGCTCTTCAGGCCAATTTATTAGTACCAGTTCAGTCTGCACTGGGGGATGAAGGATAATGTCACAACAGTTCACCACCTTCGAGGCAGTGATCAGGCTGAAAGCCCCCCTAGACACACCACAACATGAAGCATTGAACTGCACAATGTAGGATCCATTTGGTAGTAGTACAGTTCTGCTATTAAAAGATTCCATTCATATTGCACTCAGCATATTTTTGGTGGAGTTCGTATTCTGCTCACATGGGCTAACCTCAACAATGTCCTAACATCTGGCATGAAGTGTTCCCACATTCACGGAATACAGTTGTACTGTAGAGTCCCCATGCGTCACACAGGCATGGGTATTGGGCACCTCATATTTGTATCCATTGATTTTATACTTGGTGTTTGGTGCCCCAGGCAGAGGCGCAGACAGGGTAGGGCATTAGTGGGCAAGGCGAATCCAGTCTGTAAATGCCCACTCAGCAGTGCTGTGTGGGCATGAACAGATGGCAGATGGTAATGTCACTGCGGTGGGCCCAACTACATTAGCTTCAGGGCCCACTTGTTAGACAATCATGGCTACGCCTCTGGTCCCAGCACTGCAATTCTTCACACAACAGAAGTGTACTTGCTGGCATGGGAATGTTCAGGATCCCATGCAGTGCCCACAACAAAAAATTATTTGTCCCAAGCTGAGATTCCATAGAATGTCTGTTTGAGAACTCTCAGCAGAGTGCAGGTTGACTCTGAAATGGCCTGTCTTGATAGGTTCCGTTCCGTCAAATGCTCTGGCCAAGTGATGGTGGTCCACTCTGGAATGCCTGTAGACAGTGTGTCCAAGAAGTATGTGACTTTCAGAAGTTCAACAGTTGCTTGTTGTTCATCTTGTGAAGTTTACAAGTCTTTTTGGATGATATGCACCATTTCCACTACCAAATCTCTCAGTTTATAGATTCCCTGCTGCAATACAATTAAGTTGCATCAGTGGCAAGAAGACTCTTCTTTATGGATCATCCAGCCATTTTCTGGATTTACAGAACAGCTTCTTTCCAGGTGTGGAGATGTCTGTTTTCTTCACCTCCCTTTTGGTACAAGCCTCTTCAAGTTTCCCTATCCTGTCTAGGATTTCTGACCAATTACCTGACCTTCCCTGTGTATCTATTGCGCTAACAACCTAATTTAAAGGTGTTTGTTTTGCCATTAATTGACATGCTTTGCCTATGGAAATTGCCTAGGTTTGTGAAGCCAGAGCTTTGTATGGAACTACACCTATCCTTTTGTGCCACAAAAGGCTACCCTCTTTGGCCATCCAATCTGGATAGTCAAGTAAACGGGCTGAACTACACAGCAAAATGAGTGCGATTGAGGAAATACATCAAATGTGGATTCCTACATGCTATATCAAGAGTGTCTGTTCCATGTGCTTGCCAATGTTCACCCCCCATACATGACATGTTAAGAGGGACTGTATCTTGCCATGTTTTCTCTGTCATTTTGGCATAGAAGTCTTCATCATACACCACACAATGTTTAGACCACACATACTGGCCATTTGTAAGAGGTGGGGGCAATATATATATATCCATCCATTGCTATACACCCTCCTTCCACCGGGAGAGTTGGTGCATAAGTAAATTGTGCCCTAAACTCCTGGTGGTTAATTCAAATGTCGAACAGGACAATGTTCCCAGTAGGTTTTGTCAACTGCACTGGTCTTTGCTGGTAGAAAAGAAAGCTGTCCAAATATTTCACAAAACAAACATGGTCTGCCATGTCATTGAACTTTCCTAGAACATTGTCAGGATCTAACAATGCTCCTTGAGCAAAGGCTTCTAGCTTGGTTCTCAACAGGTTACTATAGGTGTATGTGATATGCATCTTAGGGGTCTCTGGCCTAGATTCAGTAATCACCATTAGTTTATGTACTGTGAAGGCATCATGAAGTAAGGCACAGACAACAGATTCACTTTCTTAACAAAAAGAACTTTATTGTATATGTCACGATGGATTAGGGCCTAACTTTTCCAATGCTAAGTTCGGGATTTCCCTACCTAAAGAAAGTAAGGATCGTCTGTGTCAGTAAGTTAAACTTAAAGGTCTGTCTGTGTCGAAAACCTATACTAGCCCTCACAACTGAAGACATGCAATGTGTAGGGATGCCAGCAGCAAAAGAAACAGTGTTCAAAATAAAGTTCTGAGCTTCTTCTAGATCGGGTGTGGTTCAGCTTCCCCTTCCCCAAGTTCAAAATAGTTCCACAAAGAAACCAGACTCTGTGTTCCCTTCCCCAAGTGTAACACAATTCCAAAAATACCTCAGGGGTCTCTTCCCCCAAATTCACCACAGTTCCAGGATATCACTGGTTCCCTTCCCCAGGATTAAAACAGTTTCAAATGGTTCAAGTCTCTTTTCACCAATAATGCACAGTTCCAACGTATACTTCTTATGACTCATACAAACAAAAATGTTCTCTTTCACTTCAGCATAATCAGCCTTTGACTTTGAGCTCTTCTTGGCTCTTTCCCAGGTTTGGCTACCCGGTCTAGGCGCAGTTGTCAGACTACACGGTCCACCCATTACAGGTCACCTGACTGATAACCCTTGGAACTTTGTGATGCTCTTTAGGCCTTCTTGATTAACACTGGTTTTCCACCTAGCACCAATGTTAGCACTCAACATCTGCTGCAGTTTCTTTCTCTCTCTGGCAGCTTTAAGGCTTAATCACCATTTGTGTATTGGAAGTCTTTTGGCTTTGCCACAACTTGCATTTCACCATTTGTATATTGGCAGTCTTTTGGCTTTGCCACAACTTGCATTCAGCTTGCCCCTCTGAGTTCAACAACTTGAGCCTCATTACGACCCAGGCGGTAATCTTCCGACATTACCGCCATGGCGTAATGAGCGTTTACGCCGTGGGCCGATGGCGTAAAGAGCGCCACATTACGACCCATCGCGCACGAGCATTACGCCATGGCGGTAATGCAATTAACGCCATGGCGGAAAAGGCCCCTACCGGCATCGTAAAGCGAGCAAGGTGCACTTCCGCCACCGTAAGTAGCGGCCACCGTAATTAGCGGTGGCCGTAATTAGCGGCCACCGTAATTTGCGGTGGCCGTAAAAAGCAGAACCGGAAATAGCGTCATCGCGCCGGAACGGGAAACAGCACGTCGGCCATCTTTAAAAACACAATCCATTGCCATCCTACCGAACAACACCAGATCCAACCCTGACACCTGTCCCAACCAATCACCCACCCATCCAACTACCCAAAAATGCCTAAAGCTGTTAAGAAGGCATGTGACCGCCAGCGCCAGGAAAGATTCAGCCGGGAGGAACTCTGCATGCTTGCGGAGACCCTGCAAGACAACGCAGCTGTCGTTTTCTCCCCAGAAATGACCAGGACAGCGATAGGGAAAAACAAGGCCATCTGGGCCCTGGTGGCCGAGCGCGTCTGCGCGGTGGGGACCGTACCCCGCACCCCACAGCAGTGCAGGAAGCGCTGGGACGACCTTCGCATACGGGTCAGAGCCGTCATCTCTGCGAACCGCAACCTTGCCCTGGGTACCGGTGGAGGGTCGGAATCCCCACTAAAACTCCAACCGTGGGAGGAGATTTGTGCAACCACGATTGGCATGGAAGCCATTGAAGGCGTCGGAGGGATGGAAAGGGGAGCTCCGACATCAGGCAATGAAGGTAGGTGCCTCAAACAAGACATGCCATAGTCACTGCAGTCCATTCATGTGTAGCACAAGGTTGCCCTAGAGTGTAAATGCAACACATTTCCACACTGCCCATAGCCACATGCGAGCACCACCCACCCGCATACCTGCATCCACATTCCACACTAAAAGGAGACAACCTGCATGGCCCTGCCTGAAATCTGCCTCATCTACTGACCAGAATAATGTCTATCATTGTCATTCCAAAGTCCGCAGACCCATCAATAACGCCCTCCCTCCTTTGCTCCACCACAGGCACAGATTCACACCCCGAGGACCAGGACACCCCTGCGACGAAGAGAGCCAAGAAGGCCAATAATACCGTCCCCGCACCCTCAACCTCAGCTGCAGTGAGGCAGACCCCACAACAAGCAGGACCCACTGCAAGCATACCGGACGTCCCACCGGCAAGCACCCCTGTAGTCAGCAGGCCAGCAGCAGCTGCTCCACCTCTACCAACATTGCCTGCCACAGAAGGCACCGGGTCAGCGGCCAGCAGCAACATGGGTGAGACAGCTGCAATAGCTGCATGTTCAGACTCAGACATTGAGGAGCACGAAGTCAGAAGCCCCACTGACCTACTACATTCCCCCTGTTTGTCAGACGCCAGCCCCCATGAGGATCACACACAGGGGCACACAGAGGTAGAGGAGTGGCCTTCTACCCCATGCCCAGTCCTCAGTCCACAGGAGGGGAGCAGCCCCTCCATCACACCACCAGCACTGGCCATGGGCCAGCAGGGGCAGCAGTCCCTCGAGGACATCACAGAACGGCAGCAACAACTGTCCACGATGCTGGCTGAGCATGCTGCGGAATGTGTGGGGGCTAGGGCAACCATTGAACAGGCCACGGAGACCCTAAGGGCCGAAGTAGCGCAGAGCACTGCCACCCTGAGGGATGCCATGCAGGCCATGTCCAGGGACATCTGTGCTGAACTTGCCGGCTTGCGTCGTGCGCTCACTGAGCTCACCCACACCCTACAGGACGTGCATGCACGGGGGCAGGCAGGGACATCCTCCACTGCCAGTTCTGCACAGAGCAGCCCCGTCCGACGTTCCGGACGTAACCTGCGCTCCACAGCCAGGGGTGCCCCGGGGGCCGGGAGAGGGGGCTTGTAACAGCCTGTGACCACTGTCACAGGCATCTGTTGACACCTACATGGGGTGTGTTGGGGTGTGCAGGGGGAGGGGGAAGGGGGTGTGTTGGGGTGTGCAGGGGGAGGGGGTGTGTTGGGGTGTGCAGAGGGGAGGGGGAGGGGGTGTGTCACGACGTTTCATAGTTTAAATACACTTTTTTCTTTCCCAAAATGAAATGTGTGGACATTTTCATTGCGTATGTGTGCTTTATTGGTGTACAGTCCACAGTGTGCATGTCCCAGAGACACACAGTGCCCCAAGTGCACTCTCCATGTGATTCACACCAGCCGTGTGTGCTAGAAGCAGTGGTCGATGATACTTTGGCGCATTGCACACCCCTCCTGTGCGTCGCCTCCTCCATGGGGTGCCGCCCCATCTGCACCTTCCTCATCCTCATCGTCAGGTGGTTGCAGTTCTGCGTCAGGGGGCAAGGGCACATTCCGTCTGACGCACATATTGTGTAGCATGACACATGCCATGACGATCTTTGCCACCTTCTCATGGTGGTACAGGAGTGCCCCACCAGACCTGCTGAGGCTTCGGAACCGTGCCTTCAATAGGCCGAATGTCTGCTCTATGACCACACGAGTACGTGTATGTGCACGGTTGAAGTCCTCCTCGTGCTGGTTCTGCGGGTTCCGGACTGGTGTAAGGAGCCACCTCTTCAGGGGATAGCCTGCATCACCTGTATGTAGGCGAGAATGTATGTGTCAGTCATGTCGTCTGATCAAGAACATGATGTGCCACCATGGCTTGCATCCAACTGTTACTTCGGCTCACTTCTACATGCACTAATTGATTCACACAATGCAACCAGTATATGCTCATGGCTCCCATGGCCTGTTTTGCATGCCATCACCCAATGTATGCAGAGGGGTGCATTGTGAGTGCCCATCCTCTGTCTCCGTTCTCTGTGTTACTCACAGCCAGGTGGAGTATGCATCATTCCCCCCCCCCTATCAGCCAGGTAGAGTATGCATCATTCCCCCCCCCTATCCGCCAGGTGGAGTATGCATCATTCCCCCCCCCCTATCAGCCAGGTGGAGTATGCATCATCCCCCCCCCTATCAGCCAGGTGGAGTATGCATCATTCCCCCCCCTATCAGCCAGGTGGAGTATGCATCACCCCCCCCCTTTCAGCCAGGTGGAGTATGCATCATTCCCCCCCCCTTTCAGCCAGGTGGAGTATGCATCATTCCCCCCCCTATCAGCCAGGTGGAGTATGCATCATTCCCCCCCCCTATCAGCCAGGTGGAGTATGCATCATTCCCCTCCCCTATCAGCCAGCCAGGTGGAGTATGCATCATCCCCCCCCCCTATCAGCCAGGTGGAGTATGCATCGGTACGTCATTCACCTGCCCACTTCCATGACATTGGACTCACCGAGTAGCCAGGATCTTGGGCCTGCATGTCGCTCCATGTAGCGTGGTATTGTGGAGTTCCTCAGGACCATCGAATCATGGGTTGATCCGGGGAATCGGGCACAACAATGTGTGATGATCTTGTTGGAGTCACAGACCATTTGCACGTTGATTGAGTGGAACTGTTTCCGGTTGCGGTACGGTACCTCCATGGCACGTGGAACCACCAACTCCACATGGGTGCAGTCGATGGCACCAATGCAACCGGGTATGCCGGCTAGTGCATGGAAACCCACTTTGGTGTTTGCAATGTCCTGAGCAGTCCGTGGTAATGAGATGTGGTCGTCTGTGTGCTTGAGGAGGGCATCGAGCACTTGGATGAGTGTTCGTGAGAATAATGGTTGTGAAATGCCATGCAAGTGCCCCACTGTGTGCTGGTAGGTGCCTGTGGCCAGGAAGTGGAGTACAGACACTACCTTCAGTAGGGGGGGGATGGCGGTTGGAGTTTCTATCATGCTGACGATGTTGTTGTGTATCATGTCTACGATGGCGGTGATGGTGTCCCAGTCCAAACGGTACAGGGTGTGGATCTGCTCAGCAGTGAGGTTGAATGGATTGGCTCTGATGCGTGGGATTGGGGGCTGCCTGCGTGGTGGCACTGGCTGTGCTGGTGGGGCTTGCTGGGCCTGCCTTGCCCTCCTTCTCCTCCTGCGTCTCCTCTGTGCTGCCTGTTGTTGTTGTTGCTGTTGTAGCACATGCATTGCTATCAGGTCCTCCAGCCCCAACATTGCTAGTCGTATTGGTATCATTGTGGAGTGTGACTGGGTGTGGGAAGGGGTGGGGTGTGCTCTTTTTGTACTTCCTGAGTCTGTATTGCCTTCACCTGTGCTGTTTCTGTGCACCTGTGGCAGCTGCATTCACTTTACATGGCCCTTTACGGTTGGTTCGCGATGGCGTAATTAGCACCATGGCGGTAAGGTACTTAACGGGCTGGGTGATGGCGTTAGGTGCATGTCCGCTTGGGTCGGCATTTGCGTACCTTTCCGCCATGGCGCTAAGTACGGTGTGGCCGGTCGCGTGCGCGCACCCTTAGCGCAGTTAGCGGCAGCGTTAACTACGATGCCGCTAATGGCATCGTAGTTAACGGTCACGGGTCATGATCGGACCTGGCGGAAAACGATGGCGGTAACCATTTACCGCCATCTTTTTTCACTTAGCGCCAGGGTCGTAATGAGGCCCCATGTCTTCTCTTTAGTTCGGTATTCAATACTTGCCATTGTGATTCCCACAATACATGGCACCTTTTCCTGTATTCATTATTCCTTCATTTCATTTACCAAAACACCTTGTAATGGGCCCACTGTAGGTTTTATACAGTTGTGTACAGAATTGTCCTAACTCTAGTGGATATATGTTAATTTGTGTTGAGAGTCCCCCCATCAGCAGCCTGCACCTCCTATTATGTAGTGGGTGCAGTGCTCCAACAAAAGGTTTACAATTCCTGGTGCACTTTGGACGGTCAAAAAACATTCGGTGGGATTCCAAGATGGCGGATGGCAAAAACAGACATATGTAACATGTCCTTGTTCCCATCAGGCCACAACGGCAGTAGACATTGAGCAACACGTGAACAGAGCATTTGGGGAGCAGAATATCACTCCATGACCCCCCTCCTAGCACAGCCCCCCGTGGAGGAGGAGAAGAGTGAAGAAGTACAAACGAACAGCCATCGGGTGGTGCTTGGAGGGGCAGAGTAAATCAGAGGCGTGCCGGCCTATCCAGCCCATCGACAAACAGGACAAAGTTACGGGAGTCTGACCATTCCAAGCCCCGGAGAGGGAAAGTAGGAGAAGGGCCTGCCTTTGGCCCCTGAATCGGAGCCCACCGGAAAGCGTGGTGGAGGAGCAGAGAGCGGAGATGCTCCTCAGGGGGAGGGGCCGAACGAGGAGAGCTTGGAGTGTGGAGTAGAAGGCAGAAGGCAATGGGTTCAGCAGGAAGGCTCAGAGCCTGAGAGGTAGGTGTCCATAGTCCTCCCGGCCTCTTGAGAGAAGTATACCCTGCGATTGTTGACCCCCGAGAGGGTCGTTATACAGCTGTCACTGGGGCACAGGGAGGCCGCAACATGGCTTTAAGTGTGCATCGGTGCCATGAGAGAAGCCAGTATTCCCTAATATAACTACTGAAGATCCGAGGGAGATCCCAGTTGATCCTGTGCACACCAAGGAATGGGGCCATACTTGTTTTAATCCAGTAGGGGATCTACATTGGTTGTGGGGTCCAGCGGCAACACAGAGCCTCGCCTTTGTAGATCTGGTAATGAACACGGGGAAGCCCCTACCCAGGCTGGGGAGAACATCGGAGGGGCGTGTCGTTTCTTTCTGGCAAACACATGTATGCTCATGGCCCCTCTGACACAGGAAATCTAACCCATCGGAGAAGGTGACTATCTCCTCGGCCACTATTCATCCCGAAAGAAAGGTTACTACTGGTTTATGGATATTGCATTGAATTCCTTGCATCTAAATGCATTTGTATCGAATTTTTTACATCAAAAAGATTTGCATCAAATGCATTTTGTTCTCTTTTTTTTGGTGGGGGACCCCCCCACAAACACTGTTTTTTTACCCTTTAAAATCCTCCTGAACAAAACTTAAACCTTTACCCCCCAAAAACATGCCTTCGATGCACAAAAAATTTGATGGCATTTGATGGAATGGCATTAGATGCAATGACCAGATACTACTTCTACTCACAGTACTTCTGGAGCAGACCATAGTAGCCCCATGTCCAAGGCTAAAGGCAAGTCCCCATCAGTAGGGTTGAAACATACCCTGAAATGACCCAAATATAGTTAAACAAAACGGTGGGGCCCAGAAGCAACAGCTCAGCCAGCAGAGGACTTGGGAGAGACCGACACATAGAGACAAGGGGAAGAAGATTCAGGCGATGCAACCTTGATTGTCCACAGTGGAGACATGCAGCAATGGTTTAAGTAGTTCCAGGATCAGTTCATGAAATCGTTCCACTCCCAATTCACCCAACTAAAAGCGGAAATGAAGCAATCTATTCAGGAACTGAAGGTTGATGTTGCAAAGTTAGAGGAAAGGGTGGATACAACTAAGAGAGCCCAACAGGAGTTGTCAGAGGACGCAAAAAAGACAGAGGAGGTGCTGGAGCAGGTTACCCCTCTTTCCCACAACTATATAGGTCTAGACGGTCCAACATCCGGATCAGTTGAAAAGAAACTTGCACCAAAAATTCATTGACCTTCTGTCAAGTGAGGGAAATGGTCTGGCCAATTTTCACTGCATACATAGAGTGAGCCCACGATGACAGGAACCGGGCTCCAGGCACAGAGACGTACTAGTAGCACTATCCTCTGACTCACAAAAAGAGAGGATACTCTCAGCAGCATGCGTCGCAGGGCCTGCGTCGATCAATGGTCAGGAAATTCAACTATTCCAGGATCTAGCTCAAAGCACCTTACAGAAAAGGAGAGTGATGGGCCCAGTGGTGAGATTCTTGGTGAAGAAACAAGTACAATACAAGTGGACATTCCCATTTGGGCTGCTCTTTACTTGGGACGACCGCTACCACAGGATAACGACATGTGACAAGGGAATGCAAATTCTACAGCTACAAGAGGAGCCTGCGGGCGACAGGAGTAAAATGCTGAGGACGACAATCAGCAAGCCGTGGGGATGGAAAAAAGTATTGAGGAATTCCATATTGAAAGGAAAGACCCTAACTATATGAAAGACCCCGAGCACCAAGCAATCGTGCTCATCCTTTTTGCATAGACTTGCATAATAGCCTGGCACTTTTAATAGAGAAAATGGAAATAACGCAACTCTCAGCACTTTTAATTTCTCTTGATGCAGAGAAAGACTTCAACAGGGTTGAATGGCCTTTTCTGTTTGATACCTTCGAAAGTATGGGATTTGGCTCAAAGTTCCTCAGAATGGTACATGCAAATTATAAGACCCCTTCTATACGACTGGTGATAAACGGGACATTGTCCAACAGTATTAATATATGACGGGGTACCAAGCAGGGATGCCCTCTATCCTCACTGTTATATGCCATATATCTGGAGGCCAAGCTACTTAAACTTCGATCTCTGGAGGAGATTCTGGGTATCGAATTGGCAGGGAAGCAGCATAAGACAATAGCGTTTGCTGACGATATGTTGCTGGCACTGTCCGACCTTGAGAGATCGATCCCCGCACTTATGAAAGAGCCTGAGGACGTTGGGGCAATCGTGGGGTAGAAAATCAACACACAGAAGTCGGTAATCCTGAATTTATCAGCCCACCCAGACACCTTGGTCCGGGCCACGAGCATGATGCGAATAAAAGTTCAGCAGCAATCATAATATGGATGCAACCCTGCTCCCATGAATTCCAGGTGTCCCAAAGTGAAGAGATGTAGAGACCGGACAAGTCGATATGAGTTGAACCAACTGAAATAAACTAAGCATGCATTTCTAACAAGTGCGCCGTAGTAAGGATAAGAACATAACTGTAGGGTGCACAAAAGGAAAACAAGTGAGAAAGATCATTGACATTTTACCCTTTGCCGGAGCCTTGGACTGCAGTCACAGGGCTGTAGGTGTACCGTGTGGCAGCCACCAATGCGCGCCTTGGCTCTGTGGTGCGAATATGGGGCTATCCCGAGTGCGGTGTGCGGAGCTGCAGTGCATCGGGAGTGACATAGTGCAGGAGTCCACATGGGGACTGTGATAAGTGCGGGCGACGTGCAATCGGGCTTTGAGTGTGGAGTCGGGATTGTGGCTTCATGTCCGAGTTGCAGAGCCTTCGAGCTGGAGGAGTAGGGGGCCGAAGGCAACCATCTGCTAGCTAATGAGCTAAATAGAGGGAGAGCGGTTTACGCAGCGTCCCTGGATCATGTGACGAATTGGTCACATGGCCAGGTAAAATAGTATAAAAAGACGGACAACAGAAGGGAACGTAGGCAACCACGAATGGCCAGAGGTGGAGAGAGACGCCAGCCGAGCGAGATAACGTGAGATAGTCCGAGGCAGACGGGCCGAAAGCCGAAACCGCGGAACCTGGATGGAGCGGACAACAAAAAGAAAAGACACAGGTATGAACAACAAACCGGTGCAGGTAGTGAGTGTTGAGAGAAGCTTCCAAAAAGTGCATAATCCAAAAAATAGTAAAATTTACAGTCTTTTGTGTTTTTCCATTGTAGAGAAAAATAGATGCGGAGCATATGGCATAAAGGATGGACTGGACAACTGTGTTCCGACCTACCAGCGGATAGTAAGACCACAGAAGTTGCTAGTATACTCTAACATTAGGACCCAGATCTACAATTAGATCAGGTCTGTATGAGAAAATCTAAAACGATGTTATGCAAGATGGGAATGGCTAATAAAAAATAAATGGGCGAACAATAGACAAATGTTAAAGATAAACAAGTACTGTTTTACTTTGAATAGGGGAAGAGCACGGATGGTGTTTCAAGACAGTATCCGGTAGCCAGCTACCCAGGTCATCACAACAGAGCTACCTTTTCGAGAGACAAAAACCAAGAAGACAAAAAAAGTAGAAGTCAATAAAATTGAGGTAATCTGAAGATAATCAATCCTAGATAATTAACAATTGCCAACAGTGAATTATCGGGTTGACGTAACTGATAATAATGGATTGAAAAATTAGAAAGCCCACCTAGCTTTTTAATATTTGATTAGTAGCCTGCTGATACCAAAATGAAGAGACGTAGTGTTCTACTGGATGTGTAGAAGGAGCTAATTAAATAATTTACTCCTTAGTGCTGCCAATAAAGGCGGTGGGTTATACATAGTAGAAATGTAAACCGGGATGAGATTCGAACACTAAAATTTGAATATCACATTCTTGCTTCCCATAGTTATCCGTTTGATGGTTGGACCTCATGGAATGACAAACCTCATTGACAGTGGATCCTTAGAAAAAACTCTAAAAGAAGACAAACAAAATTGTACATCGAAAGGAAATGTAGTAAAAAAAGTTTTTACCCCTGAAGAATTTCCTTGTGAGCTGTATGAAAGTGTGTTAGGAATGAAACATGTCGGGTATGGTTTGAAACGTAGTATGAAAGTAAGCATGGGTGATATGAATACAGAGTGAAATTTTGTATGGACTGGGATGCACTTCTCTATGAGAGAGGGGAGCAAACAACAGATCACTATGAAATGTTTATTTCAAAAAACTTGTTACAAAATGAATTACTACAGGTTATTAGATGTGCATAGTGAAAATGAAAATCATTGAGATATATGTGTGTTTGTTTAAGAATTGCATGTGGAATCCCTGCAATTATAGAAAAGAAAATTGTAAAAAAGTGTTTTAATAACAATGGCCCTCATTACGACCCTGGCGGAAAGTGACTGACCGGACCGCCACAGCGTAAATAGCGTTTCCGCCATTGCACGATGGAGCAAAGTGCGGCCCATTCCGACCTATCGGGCACGAGCACCACGCCATGGCGGAAGTGCAAAGTCCGCGATGGTGGAAATGACCCCAAAACGGCCCACACCGCCGCCGTACGGCGCCCTAGGTGCAATACCGCCACCCATCATAGCGGACACCGCAGTGAGCGCCAACCGGAAAGTACGGCGACCGTAAATATATGGAAACGGAAGTAAAAACATGGGCCCGGAACGGGAAACAACACCCCGTACACCTATAAAACCACAAAATACACACAACCACTAAAACACCACCCTGAGACACATCCCAACCCGTCATCCACCCTAGTGAAACCAAGAAAAATGGGAAAAGTAGCGAAGAAAGCGTGCGACCGCAAGCGGCAGGTCCACTTCTCCCGTGAGGAACTCACCGTACTCACAGAGACCCTCCAGGAGAATGCCGCCGCCGCCGTCTTCTCCACGCAAATGACCAGGACGGCACTAGCGAACAAGAAGGCCATATGGGCCCTGGTGGCACAGCGGGTAAGTGCGGTGGGGACCGCACCCCGCAACCCACAGCAATGCAGGAAGCGGTGGGACGACCTGCGGATACGCGTCCGTAGCATACTTTCTGCCAACCGCAACATTGCCACAGCCACCGGGGGAGGGTCGGAATCACCCATCAAGTTGACCCCCTGGGAAGAAATCTGTGCCTCCACCATTGGAATGGAGAGCATAGAGGGAGTCGGAGGGATGGAGAAAGGAGTGCAGACATCCGGAGAATCAGGTAGGTGGCCCAAATAAAACCATGCCAAATCCACAATGTCCAATCATGTGACTCACATGTGTCCACATAGCGCAACAGCAACACATGGCCAGGAGAACGTCCACACACATTGGCCTGATAGCGCACTTTAAAACCACAATAAATACATAAATAAGTAAAAACCCCAAAAACACCCACTACACGTGCAGCAGGCACACCCTAACTGCAGGCTGCCAAACAACTGCACCCTCACTCCACACACAAATGAAAGCACCTCCAAGGCCCCGACCCAAATCACCCTCAGGTACCACCCCAATGCATGTGATACATTGCCATTCCAATTCCCACAGACCCATTAATAACGCTCGCCCTCCTTTACTCCACCACAGGGTCCGATCCAAACGACGAGCTCCAGGACACCCCTACCAGCACACCTGCAAAGAGGGCCAAGACCGACGGCCAAAGACCCTCCACCTCAGCTGCACGCATCAAGACACGGCAGCAGCACATATCAAGTGGCAGCACACAGGAGGGAACATCAACAGGCACCCCAGCAGCCAGCATGCCCACAACAGCACCACCACAGGTCCCCCCAATGGATGCCACAGAAGGTACTGCCTCTGGTGGCAGCAGCACCATAGGTGACACCCCATTAATGGCAGCATGCTCCGACACAGAAGACGGGGATGTCGAAGTCAGATCCATCCATGACCTGTCCCAATCCCCCTGTCTGTTCCATCCCGTACACCATGAGGATACCACGCAGGGGCACCCACAAGATGACGACTGGCCATCCCCCACAAGCCCTATGGCAGGGCAACATGAGGCGAACAGCCCCTCTGTGACACCACCGCAAATGGCCATGGCCCAGCAGAGGCAACAGTCCCTCGACCAGTTAATCGTGCAACAGCAGCAACTGGCCACGCTCCTCAAGGACCATGCCGATGGATGTGGGGGCACTAAGGCAGACATAGAAACATCAACTGAGACACTTAGGGCACAAATGGAGAGTAGCACCGAGAGCCTGAGAGTCCAAATGGAGAGTAGCACCGAGAGCCTGAGAGTCCAAATGGAGAGTAGCACCGAGAGCCTGAGAGTCCAAATGGAGAGAAGCACCGAGAGCCTGAGGGGGGAACTGCATGCGACGTCCAAAGACGTATGTGCCGAACTTGCCGCAGTGCGCCGTGTGCTCACTGAGCTCTCACAAACCCTTAGGGACATGCATGGACGTGAGCAGGCAGAGACATCATCCGTTGCAAGTTCCGTCCAGGGCAGCCCCCAACGTAGATCTGGGAGGAACCTGCGCTCCACAGGCAGGGGTGCCCCTGATACCCGCAGAGGGGGCTTGCAATAGCGACTGCCCACTGACAATGAGCATCTTTGGACACTGGTGTTCGGGGGGGAGGTAGGAGGGTGGAGGGGGTGTGTTGGGCTCACTTGGGTGGCGGGTCGATAGGGTGTTCCACATGATATCACATATGCCATAAACAATGCACGATCAAACAATGAGATGTGTGGACAATGATCTTTGTGTACTAGGCCATCATAGGCGTACAGTCCATATTGTGCATGTACCAGACACACACAGTGCCACGAGTCCCGTGTCCATGTATCAGCCACCCGGCGTGAGTGCTAGAAGCATGCATCTATGAGATGCTGACGAATTTCACGGCCCTCCTGTGCCTCGCAGACTCCTTGAGGTGCTGCCACATCCCCACCCTCATCATGACCATCTTCAGGTGCTTGCAGTTCTGCGTCAGGGGGCATGGGCACATTTCTACGTACGCACATGTTGTGGAGCATGACACATGCCATCACCATCTTTGCAACCTTCTCATGGCGGTACAGGAGTGCCCCGCCAGACCTGCTGAGGCACCGGAAACGAGTCTTACGTAGGCCGAATGCCTGTTCAATGACTACACGGGTACGTGAGTGGGCATGGTTGTAGTCCTCCTCATGCTGGTCCCGTGGGTTCCGGACTGGTGTGAGGAGCCATCTCTTTAGTGGATATCCGGCATCACCTGTATGTGGACGATAAACGAATTATGTGGAATGCCATTGCTACGTACGCACCCCCCCCCCTTCCTGCCAGGTCATTGCCGCATCACATACCCCACATCATCATGCATGAAATGAGACTCACCGAGTAGCCAGGATCTGTTCCCTGCGTGTCGCTCCATGTAGCGTGGTATTGTAGAGTTCCTCAAGACCATAGAATCATGGGTTGATCCAGGGAATCGGGCACAACAATGTGTAATGATCCTGTTGGAGTCACACACCATTTGTACATTCAGTGAATGAAATTGTTTTCGGTTGCGGTACTGGGCCTCCATGGCATGTGGGACGACCAATTCCACATGGGTGCAGTCGATGGCACCAATGCAACCCGGTATGCCGGCAAGTGCATGGAATCCCACTTTTGTGTTGGTTATTTCCTGCTCCGAGCGTGGTAGAGAGATGTAGTCGTCTGCGTGCTGCAGGAGGGCATCGAGCACTTGCAATAGTGTCCGTGAGAACAGTGGCTGAGAAATGCCATGCAACTGTCCGACTGTGTGCTGGTAGGTGCCTGTGGCCAGGAAGTGGAGTACAGACACCACCTTCAGTAGGGGTGGGATGGCGGTTGGGCTATCTATCATGCTGACAAGGTCAGCCTGTGTCATGTCCACAATGGCGGCTATGGTGTCCCGGTCCAAACGGTAGAGGGTGTGGATCTGCTCATCAGGGAGGTTGAACGGATGTGCTCGGAGGCGTGGGATTGCGGGCTGCCTGCGTGGTGGTAGTGGCTGTGCTGGCAGCCCTTGCTGGCCCTGCCTTGCCCTCCTCCTCCTCCTGCGTCTCCTCCGTGCGGCCGGTTGTAGTTGGTGTTCGTCTTCTTCTTGGAGTTGGAGTACTTGCAGTGCTATCAGGTCCCCCAGGGCCAACATCGCGAGTCCTGCCGGTAGCATTTCAGAGTGGTTGTGGGAGGAGACTGGGCGTGCAATTTATGTGTTTTCAGGCTGTATGGCCTCCACCTGTGGTGATTCATTCCACCTGTGCAAGCTGCTCTCCCCTTTGGGCGAGCACGTCCCGCACACAACGCTGCAATTCGAGGAATGGCATCTTGCTATTACAATCATGTATTAGTACCCGATGGCCGTGTAACATTGGTTGATATGTTCATTCGGCTATGGTCCCATTGTTTCACATGCATTCTTTGCAGTCGCGAACAGACTTGTGAAGGGTCAGTGGAACGTAGTACTCGAGTAACGGTGGACCCTCATGCATCACTGTACCGAGGTTCACCGACGGGCGGGGCCTCCCATTTGTGAGTGAAGGCAGTTGCCATTTTCACACACAGCCGCACTAGATGGATTAATTTGTGATTTCAAGCGGCCACAGATGCCTTTTCGACGTGATGTTGCAAATGAGGAATTCGAAGGGCGGCGCTTTCGGTCTTCAGCTAGCGGCGAGGAGATGCCCACAGGTCTGACTGCAAATATAACGTTCTATTGTTCAGTGTCCTTGGGACAGGGGCCATGGCGAGGATGCAATGATTGATATGAATAGTTTGGGATGCGCAATAGCGAAGTGGATGATGAGGCCGGACGTTCCCAAATACATGTTACTTCACAACACTGGAATTACGGGCTGGGGCACAGTGGATTTTGCAGGCTGCATAACGCACAGACTCAATGGAATTCTCACATGTTATGTGAGTATGGTAACAGGCGTTATCATTACGGGATGAGGGAATGATGAATGGATGCATGGGCAGATGATTTGATACGGTGTTTGCCATGTACAGGGCTTCTTGGAATCTGTCCGCCTCCCCTGCGCTATGTGATGCAGGGCTGCCATAGTGGGACCATCGTCTATCTGGCCTTGTTGAGCCCTCCCTGTCTCGACGCGCCTTCAGACACTTGTGTCCATGCACGTTACCAATCCCATCTGATGGATTCTGTTTTCACAGACGCATGCACAGGTACACTCGTTTGTGATGGTGTTTTCACCTCGATATGGATAGTTATGAGTCGCAAGTGGTTTTGGGGTGGTGATGATCCTTTGGAGTGGGCTAGCATGCATATGGCTGTGGATTTAGTGTGATCATTGAGGTGAGTTGTTCGGATGTAGTTCTGATGGCCATTCTTTTCTTTTTCTTTTCTTTTGGTTGACAGGTATCTCCTCCCCTTTTGCCACTGCCATCTGTATGCCACTCCTGCAGATGGGTTTTACTCCCGACACCTGCTGCTTCGTGTTAATCAGTGGAGCAGCATTACGATCTTATGGGACGATCGCCAATGGGCCACATGCCCTTACGCAGTACTAGTGGCTCGGAGCAACATTTCGGCCTTTCAGCTGGACTAGTGCCTCCCTATTGGGACGGCCCTGCGGTTCTAGGCGCTTCCATGTTGCCTTTTCGTACGGAATGTAGCCCCTGTGTACCATGAAGGAACAGGGCGTCACACAAGAAGTAGCTGGTCATTTCTTGCGGATGCAGCCCACAATGGTGAAATGTGTTTTGGAGTTCATGGCCTAATGGCTGTATGGGCTTGGTGAATTTGTTGTGCATTAAATTTCTATTCTGATATGGGCCGTGTAGCGTTCTTCTTTGCAAGTGATGTGGCATATTCCTATTTGGGGAGCGATGTATTGTGGGGAGATCTGCATTGGGTTCCAGCTTCGGAGTATAGTTGCGTGGTACTGTGCTGGGCGCGTTTGCCTACGAAGCCCAGTGAGGTCAGGGGTGAGGGCTGCCAATATGACTGTTTGGATGATGTCATGCTCAGGGGCGGGGGATTAGGTTTTGTGTAACAGATGCCGGTCAGCCAGGTGGATTGGTGGAATGATGTGATTATCGGAATATTGCTGCTCACAGGTGCCTGTGTTTGCGTGCGTTTCTTGGTGGGAGACTGGGGTCATGTCCATTGGTATAGCTTCTGTATTCGTGCCATCTGTGCCCTGCAGCTCCCATTGGCCCCTCTTGTGATTCTTTTGTTCGTTGGCATGCATGGGTGACTTGTACATTTCACTGGTTGCATTGTGACTTCGTTGCACCTACGGGGAGTTGTACTATGTGGCCAGGGAGCGGTGTACAGGCACTCAGTGGGGCCGTTTACGGTTGATTCGCGATGCCGTACTTCTCACCATGGCGGAATGGTACTTTCCGCCATGCTTGATGGCGTTAAGTACATGTCCGCTAGGGTCGGAATTCGCGTACCCTTGCGCCATGGTGCTGATTACGGTTTGGCATGGCGCGCGCGCGCGTACTTGGTGCAGTTAGCGTTGGCGTTCACTACGGTGTCGCTAATGGCATCGTACTTTACGGTGACGGGTCATAGTCGCACCGAGCGCTATTCGATGGCGGTATTGCATTTCCGCCATCGTTTTTCGCTTTCCGCCAGGGTCGTAATGAGGCCCAATGTGTTCAAAAAAATAATAAATGACTATTTTTGATACAAACTGGTGTGCTATATGATAATATAATGATTGTTAATCATATGTAAGAGAGAAAAAAACAGAAAACGATAGTGGGGAAGCAAGTGACCATATAAACATAGTATATTGTTTAAATCACAAGTTCGATGGAGGGCTGTTTATAAGTGGTCGGTATAACAAGTACCTCCGGTCTCTTCAAGTTTGAATGGCTGCATGTCCGTGAGACAAAACACATTGATAGTTAGCACATTCATTTGAGGACGCCGTTATCCATTTGGTAATAGCAGGTGATATAGAATACAAGGACAAACATGGCTGCCGAAAAATGCAAAAGTTTTGATGATGAGTACATTACTGAACTACTTAGCAATTCAACTCTATTTGGAGGTGAATTAGGTGACACGTCTAATCTGACTAGTTGGGACAAACTAACTCAAATTAAAAAAAGATTGATCAGATCGGAATTGCATGGTAGTATCATGTTAGAATATTTGAGAAATAGCATACTACCAATGGGACTCGTAGTAAGAAACGAGCCGAGGATCTTCTTAGAAAATAAGGAGTTTCTGCTGCAGTGGAGCTACATTGGTAATAAATGTGGCAGGGACTGGGTCATCCTAATTATCGATATCGCAAAACAGACAACAGAAAAAATAGCCATAGACCTCAAAAAATTGGAGGAAGAAATTAAAAAGATCGTCCCTATTGAACAATATAAAAAGAGATTGGGTGAATTGTTGAGCGAAATGAAGACATTCAAAGATGACCTAACAAAAGAACGAATTAGGCATCTAAAAAAAGATATACAACAATTCACCCATGAGAAAGCCTTCCCGTTTACCCAAGACAACTATTTCACTAAAGAACAAGAAGAACAAGTACAGAAACAAGGAAACTCCAAAAGACGAGTTAGGTTCAGAGGAACCTCATATAGTTCCAGTGAAGATAGTATGGGGGAAGGCAACAACACAGGCAGAAGAGGACGAGCCTCTAACTATAATACAGAGGAGAGGCTTCAGAAGAGGAGGCGGTACAAGAAGGAACAGTAATAGAGGAAACACAAGTGGACAACAACATTTTTTAGAACAGGACCAACAGGAATGGGACCCAGACCAACGAGTAATGACCCGCAGTATGAAGACACTGTGGTAAATGTATCCGACTATGTATTGACTGTGGAAGAAATGCAGGCCCTCAATAAAGGCCTAGGGTTTGTAACCACTAACAGACATAATCGCTTTAAGTTTAGAGAAGAATTCTCTGAATTCATGAGGAAGATACACCTGAAGCAATTTTTCGATGATAAAATCGACAACAGTGAACCAGATAGCGGGTTACATAGGAAATCGGAATTTTGCCCTCCAACACAAACCCAAACGGCAGAGGCCAGGGTTTTTGAAAGTAGGGTGCTACAAGAGGTTGCAACATTGGAAGAGAAAACTAAAATGGAGAAAACTTTCCACAATCTTAACGAGACAGAACAAGCTACCCTTAAGACGCTGCTATTCAACGATTCGATAATCATTCAAAAAGCAGACAAAGGTGGGGCCACAGTGGTACTAAACAGAAAAGACTATATAGGTGAATGTATGAATCAACTAGGAGACAAAAACAACTATCTGCAATTGGAAGGGAATCCAACAGAGAAATTGGAAAGATTGATCCATCATAAAGTGACAAAAGCAGAGGAAAGAAGATGGATCACGAAAAAAGAAGCGGCTTTCCTAATAGTAGATAAACCAAGGATTCCACAATTCTATATACTCCCAAAAATACATAAATCCTTGACGAGACCACCAGGAAGACCCATAGTGTCATGATGCGATTCCATCTTAGAGCCATTATCTAAATTTGTAGACCATTTTATGCAACCGATGATCAGGGAAATGGCCTCCTTCGTAAAAGACACTACACAGATTATAAAAGAAATTGAGGGTAGACCATTTGACAATGCCACTGAGATATTGATTAGTCTGGATGTAATAGCTCTGTACACGAATATACCCCAGAAAGCTTTGCTTGAGGTGTTGGAAGAAAGATTACTCACAGAGACAATGAATACTAACACCCCGGTATCTTTCATAATGTGGTGTGCCGAAATGGCATTGATGGAAAATTACTTCCATTTCAATGGTACTTTTTATAAACAAGTACAAGGTACAGCCATGGGGGCAATCCTGGCTCCAAGTATCGCCAATCTGCACATGAAGGCTTTTGAGAAACACTGCATTTATAATGATACCAATCCATATAAAGCAAATATACTACTATGGAGGAGGTACATAGATGATGTGCTTATCATCTGGAGAGGAGATGAAAATACTGTTAGAATGTTTTTCGAGTGGATCAACCGACAAAACCAACATCTGAAATTCACAGAAAATCTAAGCAAAGTGGAGATCAACTATCTGGATGTGACCAACAAAGTAGATACAGAGAAGGGAGAACTGTATGTGAAACCATATAAAAAGCCCACGGATTGTAATGCTCTATTACATTATACCAGCTTTCATCCGACACACACACGGGATAATTTACCCTTTGACCAGTTTCTAAGGCTAAAAAAGAACAGCAGAATAATGCAGACTACAAAGAAGGAGCCTTGAGACTGAGAAGAGATCTACAGAAGAGAGGCTATCCTAATAGGCTGATAAAAAGGGCCATGAAGAGAGCAAACAACAACAACAGAGAGGCAATTCTGGAACAAAATCCTAGAAGAAAAAATAAAGAGAATATAGTGTTTGTTAACACTTATAGTACCCTCTCCAACAGAATACAGAAGATCATCCATCGCAATTGGAGAATTCTGGAAAAAGGAAAAGTACCACTACAGAGACCACTGATGGCATTCCGAAGAAGCAGGTCGATAAAAGATCAGACCATGAGAAATGACATTACTAAGCAGATCAAACCACAGTTGACCCTAACAGAAACATGGGGAATGCGGGCTCCAGAAGGACACTATCCATGTGGGTCCTGTGTCTGCTGTCAACAAACCAATAAAACAACGGAAATTGATTTAGGTCTTAAAAAGCCTTGGAAACAAAAAGTATTGACGAATTGTAACTCTAGTTTTGTAGTGTATGTGATCTGGTGCCCCTGTAAAAAGATCTACATAGGGAAGACAGAAAGAAAAATGAAAACACGCATTACAGAACACAAAAGTTGCATAAAAAATAGAGTACATTCCGCTCCCCTAGTGGATCACTTTATTGAGATGGTACATAAAGTAGAAGATTTGAGATGGTCAGTAGTTTATTTGGTGAGGCAAACAAATGACTCTAACCTTGACAGAAGAAAAGTAGCTAGAAAAGAAAAAGAATTGATTTTCCTTACAAAAAGCATAGAGCTGGGTCTGAATGAAAAAACAGAGTGAAGATTCATTGACCCCTTAACGACACGGGTGAAATTAAGGGCCAGTTAAGGGACACCTGGACAATTCCAGGTGTCCCAAAGTGAAGAGATGTAGAGACCGGACAAGTCGATATGAGTTGAACCAACTGAAATAAACTAAGCGTGCATTTCTAACAAGTGCGCCGTAGAAAGGATAAGAACATAACTGGAGGGTGCACAAAAGGAAAACAAGTGAGAAAGATCATTGACATTTTACCCTTTGCCGGAGCCTTGGACTGCAGTCACAGGGCTGTAGGTGTACCGTGTGGCAGCCGCCAATGCGCGCCTTCGCTCTGTGGTGCGAACATGGGGCTATACCGAGTGCGGTGTGCGGAGCTGCAGTGCATCGGGAGTGACACAGTGCGGGAGTCCACGTGGGGACTGTGATAAGTGCGGGCGACGTGCAATCGGGCTTTGAGTGTGGAGTTGGGATCGTGGCTTCTTGTCTGAGTTGCAGAGCCTTCGAGCTGGAGGAGTAGGGGGCTGAAGGCAACCATCTGCTAGCTAATGATCTAAATAGAGGGAGAGCGGTTTACGCAGCGACCCTGGATCATGTGACGAATTGGTCACAGGGCCAGGGAAATAGTATAAAAAGACGGACAACAGAAGGGAACGTAGGCAACCACGAAGGGCCAGAGGTGGAGAGAGACACCAGCCGAGCGAGATAACGTGAGATAGTCCCAGGCAGACGGGCCGAAAGCTGAAACCGCGGAACCTGGAAGGAGCGGACAACAAAAAGAAAAGACACAGGTATGAACAACAAACCGGTGCAGCTAGTGAGTGTTGAGAGAAGCTTCCAAAAAGTGCATAATCCAAAAAGTAGTAAAACTTAGAGCCTTTTGTGTTTTTCCATTGTAGAGAAAAATAGATGCGGAGCATATGGCATAAAGGAAGGACTGGACAACTGTGTTCCGAGCTACCAGCGGATAGTAAGACCGCAGAAATTGCTAGTATACTCTAACATTAGGACCCAGATCTACAATGAGATCAGGTCTGTATGAGAAAATCTAAGACGATGTTATGCAAGATGGGAATAGCTAATAAAAAATAAATGGACGAACAATAGACAAATGTTAAAGATAAACAAGTACTGTTTTACTTTGAATAGGGGAAGAGCACGGATGGTGTTTCAAGACAGTATCCGGTAGCCAGCTACCCAGGTCATCACAACAGAGCTACCTTTTCGAGAGACAAAGACCAAGAAGACAAAAAAAGTAGAAGTCAATAAAATTGAGGTAATCTGAAGATAATCAATCCTAGATAATTAACGATTGCCAACAGTGAATTATCGGGTTGACGTAACTGATAATAATGGATTGAAAAATTAGAAAGCCCACCTAGCTTTTTAATATTTGATTAGTAGCCTGCTTATACCAAAATGGAGAGACGTAGTGTTCTACTAGATGTGTAGAAGGAGCTAATTAAATAATTTACTCCTTAGTGCTGCCAATAAAGGCAGTGGGTTATACATAGTAGAAATGTAAACCGGGATGAGATTCGAACACTAAAATTTGAATATCCCATTCTTGCTTCCTATAGTTATCCGTTTGATGGTTGGACCTCATGGAATGACAAACCTCATTGACAGTGGATCCTTAGAAAAAACTCTAAAAGAAGACAAACAAAATTGTACATCGAAATGAAATGTGGTACAAAAAAGTTTTTACCCCTGAAGAATTTCCTTGTGAGCTGTATGAAAGTGTGTTAGGAATGAAACATGTCGGGTATGGTTTGAAACGTAGTATGAAAGTAAGCATGGGTCATATGAATACAGAGTGAAATGTTTTATGGACTGGGATGCACGTCTCTATGAGAGAGGGGAGCAAACAGCAGATCCCTATGAAATTTTTATTTCGAAAAAAGTGTTAAAAAATGAATTACTGCAGGTTATTAGATGTGCATAGTGAAATTGAAAATCATTGAGATATATGTGTGTTTGAATCCCTGCAATTATAGAAAAGAAAATTCTAAAAAAGTGTTTTAATAACAATGTGTTCAAAAAAATAATAAATGACTATTTTTGATACAAACTGATGTGGTATATGATAATATAATGATTGTTAATCATATGTAAGAGAGAAAAAACCAGAAAACGATAGTGGGGAAGCAAGTGACCCTATAAACATAGTATATTGTTTAAATCACAAGTTCGATGGAGGGCTGTTTATAAGTGGTCGGTAAAAAAAAGTACCTCCGGTCTCTTCAAGTTTGATTGCGACTAAAAGAAGCACCATTGAGAATCATATATCTAGCGGTGGTACTAACCAAGACACTGGGGAAAATGTACGGGGCTAATTACCCTTCGCTACTAAGGAAAATACATACAGTTTTGCTAAGGTGGTGACCCCTATCAATCCTGTGGCTGGGGAGG
Source organism: Ambystoma mexicanum (assembly GCF_040938575.1). Classification (NCBI taxonomy): domain Eukaryota; kingdom Metazoa; phylum Chordata; class Amphibia; order Caudata; family Ambystomatidae; genus Ambystoma; species Ambystoma mexicanum. Next base: position 387,339,844 of record NC_090928.1, on the reverse strand, counting down.
ATGACAGTCGTAAAAATGGCAGTTCTTCCAAAACCTTTATATTACTTTCAAGTTCTCCCTATCCCCATCCCAAGGTCTTTCTTTAGATCACTTAACAAATTAGTGTTTGCATATATACTGGCAGAATATCCACTCATGTAAAACAACCCTGGGCCTGACTGAAGCCGTGAAGACTCAGATATTACCAGCTGTATCACTGGTTGTCGGACCCAACCCTCATGGCAGCAGCCACTCGCCAGTTGACGCCCTTTGAGCTTTTTATTACATCCCACTCACGGTCGAAAAAGTGGGTATCCGCTCTTTATAAATTTCATAATGGAGTATCAAAAGAGATGGGAGATAACGCTGAGTAACTACATAGCAGAAGATTGGGAACGTCTTTGGGCTAATATACCAAAACTGACATGTTCGGTCCAAATATGAGAAATGTGGTACAAAATAACGTACCAAAGGCACTACACCCCAGACAGGATTGATAAGATGTACCCCTCGTCACCACCTGGTGTTGGAGGGGCTTTAATACTAGGGGATGATTGATGGCATATATGGTGGGGTTGCCCGGTCCTCCAGCTTTTTTGGGATGGGATAAAAACACATATGAAGTAAAAGTAAATGTATCCAGGCGTACGCGCTATGTGGGGGAGCGAGTGGGGCCTTGTGTGTTCTGGGATCAGAGTTAAAAACTGCTTACTAAAAGTCAAATGAGGGGCTATATGTTACTTCTTGTAGCACCTTGGTTAACTATAGCGCTCAAGTGGAAAAATAGCGCTCAAGTGGAAAAATAACCAGCCCCCCATAGAACTGGACTTGCTATGTAAAGTATGGCACTTTGTGGTGCTGGAATGGGCAAGCTATACAATACAAAGTGATCAAGCACTCTTCAGACAAGAGTGGGACAATGTAATATCATTCCTGCAAGGGGACTATATGCAACAGTGGTGCCTGCATACCTTGAGAATTATGGACTTATTTTAGACCTGTCATGTTTCAGGAAATCTTCTCTGTGGAATGTATTTCTCTCTGGTGGGGGGATGGAGTGCATGGGGAGGGTTATTGTGTTTGTTGGTTTGAAAATGTATAGAAATAAAAATATGTTTTATCAACAATACATTTTATTAAGCATTTCAACAAAAGCATACATGTACACTGACATCAACATGGCATTTAGTTAAGAAATTAGTTATTAAGCTGGGTCCTCAACCCGCATCACAGTCCACTACAGGATAGGCGACGTTAGGGTCTTAGGGGGATTGCTTCACTTCGCTGTATCTCTGTATATTGTTTTTGGTTACCACTACATCTCGCCTCCTCCATCTGTGTTATAGTACGGATAGCTTTGCAGCCAGCGTGTTAGCGGGGATCTTCTGGTGAAAGCTGGATATCTTTCTGAGTAGTCCATAAGTGGTGCCCATGTGTTTAGGAATGAGGTCAGATTCCCCGAGCAAATCGCTGTAATCTTTTCCGCCACTATGATTTCCCAACATTTACACCACCAGAGCGGTGCAGAGGGACCCTCTGCATTCTTCCATAGCCAGGCCATGGCAATCTTTGCTGCCAGGAGGAGGTGCGTGCATAGGCGCGCCATGTGTCCTATCAACAGGAATTCTCCTCCCCCGGTTTCCCACAGGAGTATTATTCCAGGATCCCACAGGAGTGTGAGACCGGTAATTGCTTTGATGTGGTCCACCACCTCTTTTCAATACCCCTCTGCTTTTGGGCAGGTCCATCCATGTGAAACAGGGTGCCTTTCTCTGCACATCCTCTCCAAAAGTTTGGGGGGATGTCCGGGTTAGATTTGTTTAGTTGGTCTGGAGTGACATAAAACCTATAACAAAGTTTATAGCCCCCTTCCCTATTTGAGACCCACTGACTGCTCTTGTGAAGCCTAGACCACACCATCCCCCATTCTTCAATATCTAATTCAAGACCCAGGTCCCTCTCGCAGTCAAGCATATATTTCTCTTTTTTCGTAGGATCTGTTCGGTCCAGTAAGTGGTAGAGTGTGGCTATTTTCCCCCTAGTCATTTCTGACCAAAGGTTGATCTCTAAAGTCGTCAGATCTCTGGAGCCCTTTTCCCTGACTGTCCTGTGCAAGGCCCAGTGCCTCAGCTGGGTGTAATGGAACCTTTCTGCTTCAGTCACCTTACATTTTTCTTTGCCTTCTACAAAATTGATAGGGGAACCTCCCTCAAGGAAATCCCCTAGAGTTCGTAGACCACCCTCTTTCCATGCCGCAAATCCTTGTGGGGGATACCAGGTGTGAATTCTGGGTTATTCCAGAATGGTGTGAGTGGGCCTAGTGTGCCCTTACAGCCCCATTTCCGAGCTGCCATTTTCCATTTTTGGATAGTGTTTATTGTTGCTGTGAGTGGTCCCTGATTTGCCTGGGATTTTAGGGTCGGTAGGTGTGGGAGATCGGGCAGAGGGACCGGGCTTCCTCTATTTGCTGCCAGCTTGGCTGATCCTCTGATTGGACCCACGCGTATGCATAGGATAATTGTGCTGCTAGGGAGTACCTTGATTCATCCGAGATGCCAAAACCCCCAAGAGCCCTTCCGCAGAGCATGATTTTCTTAGCAATTCTAGGTTTCTTTCCACCCCAGATACATTTTTGTATACGTCTCTGCAGGGAGAGTAGCTCTTTTTCTGCGATATGGACCGGGAGGGCTGCACAGTAATAGAGTAATCTGGGTAACAGGTTCATCTTTACCGCAGCTATACGCTCGAGGCAGGAGGTCTCCTGGACCTTCCAGTGCTCTAGGTCGTGCTTGAGCTCGTTAAACAGCTGCGGGAAGTTTATTTGGTAAACTCGTGAGGTATCCCTGGGGATCTGAACCCCCAGATATTTAAATGAGGGGTCCGCCCACAGGATTGGCAGGGAGGGGCCTAGGTCTACCCTCTGTATATTTGTGGGAGTGACTGCCATGGCAGCTGACTTCTCCAAGTTTACCCTGAATCCAGACACCCTGCTAAATTCCTTGGGTTGGTTACAGTCACAAGCACATCGTCTGCGTATGGCGCGATCTGGTACTCGCGGTCCCCCACTTTGAGCTCCTTGTTTTGTCGGGCCCTATTTGCAAATGTCTCCATGGACAGGGCAAAAACCAACGGTGATAGGGGGCATCCCTGTCTTGTTCCCCTGGAGATGTGTATGGTTTCTGATCTGATGCCATTGACTCGTAGTTGCGTGGTGGGGTTCTAAAAGTTGGCCATTGTCCACTTAATGAAATTTGGGCCAAACTCCTGATGAGACAGTACGTTCCTGATGTAACCCCAGTCAACCAAGTCAAATGCCTTGTGGGCATCCCGTGAGATGACCAGCATTTCCTCTCCCAACCTACCCGCACTTTCTTTGCGATCTATGTTGAGCCTGATGTTGTCGTGTATTCCCCTCCCTGGGATGAATCTGGTTTGGTCGCGTGCTATTAGGTCTGGGAGTTGTGGTTTAAGCCTGTATGCTAATACCTTCGAGAATATCTTCCTGTTGTTGTTCATCAGCGTTATTGGTCTGTAGGGTGTGTGGGGTCTTTCCCTAGTTTGTGAGCTGATATAGTTAGAGACTGCATCATTGATTTTGTGATGGTTCCTGTTTTTAGAAAGGAGTTGAATAGGATAGTAAGGTGTGGGGCCAGTATATGTGAGTACGTTTTATAAAATTTCGCTGTTGCCCGTCGGGGTCTGGGGCGGTGGGTTTCAGTGACTTGATGGCTTCCCTAGTCTCTTCCAATGTAATAGGGTCATCTAGGCTTTCCAGTTGTTGTTTGTGATGTTGGGGGATGGTAGCTAGCAAGTATTTGTGTAGTTTATCGAGAGGTGTGGGCGGGCCTATCATTACTGTCTTGTGGTGGTTCACCATCACTTCCAATTTGTCCCTCTCTGTAAATCGGAGTTTGCCATCTTCTCCAATTAGGCATGTAATGTTGTTGCTGTTGTGTATCCTATATGCTAGCATCCGGTTTTCCTTATTATTTCTACTGTAATAAAACTGTTTTGTGTAGGCCAGTGATTTCACTGATCTGTCAACCCAGTGAATTTCTAAAGCTATTTTTGCTTTTTTCAATGCTCTTTCCCACTTTCTAGATCAGCGGGTTTGTAACTCTTTTTCTAGTAATGTAACCGAACCCTCTAGTTTGGTTTCCAAGATTTTCGAGACTCTCCGATGTTCGGCCCCTGCACTGATGAGCGTCACCCTAACTACTGTTTTCATGGCGTCCCAAATTACATCCATGGCGGTGTCAGCTACTCTGTTTTCCGAGAAATAGTTAGTTAGTGTTTCCGAAGTTTCCCTTTAATAGCCTCATCTAACAGCAAAGCATTATATAATTTCCAGTATCTCATTGGAAAACGGGGGGAGCCTTTTATGCTTATAACTGCAGATAGAGCGGCATGGTCCGAGATTGCCCGGGTTTGTATCTTAACTACGTCCAGGCAGGGGTATATTATGTTGGTGACTAACAGTAGATCTATTCTTGAGAATCTCTTGTGCGCGTGGGAGTAGTGCGTGTATTCTCTAGAGCCTGTGTTTGCCAGCCTCCATGCGTCCACTGTCTCTGTTTCCCTGAAAAATGTGGCTGATGATAGTGCTTGGGTGTAATCTAGTCTGGATGGGGGAAAGGTGTTATCTAATAATGGGTCAGGGACCATATTAAAATCTCCGCCTATAAGAAGGTGTCCTTCCGTGAATATCAGGATGGTTGAGGTCAGGTTCGCTAAGAATTTGTCTTGAGCGCTGTTTGGGCAATAAACCGCCGCCAGAGTGATAGTCTGCTCCACCAGTAGACCCTTCACTAAGAGATATCTACCACCTGCGTCCCGTCTAACTGTGATTCCCGTTAAGGGGACATTGTCGCTCAGTAGGATGGCCACCCCTCTCTTTTTCTCCCCAGATGTGGCGAAGAATGATTTCTTAAACCTTTTGAATCTGATGCGTTTTTCGTCGGCCTGTAACAAGTGGGTCTCCTGGAGCAGTACTATGTCTCCAGCTAGTAAGTTGAGCTTATGCTCCACCGACCTACGTTTCCCTGGGAAGTTAAGGCCCTGGACGTTCCATGTAATGACATTGAGTTCCCTCTCACTATCTAACCCCATGAGGTTCCTTAGTGGGTTCAGTATTGCGTCTCGTCTTGCCTGTCCCAGCGCGCATTATCTGTCTGGTGTTGCTGTGGTTGTAGCGTGTTGTGAAGTCAATAGATGTCAGTGTATTGTTGCTTTCCTTTCCCTGCGGGGGAGTGACCCACAGTGTTCTCTCCCCCTTGTTGATGCCTTTCCCTCCCCTTCCCCTCCCCCCAACCCATGACCCAGAAAAAATGAGATCATTCTACCCAACGGGGCTACTGATATCGCTCCAACCTCGAGCGATATGGCCAACTGGGCCCAACTTGTCAACGGCAGGACATAATGTCCACTTGTGTTTTATAACATGTTCTGGAATGTGATAACAGCTTCCCTTGGTCAGTTCCAAATCTGATATTGGGAGATTCTACAGATTCCCCTACAGCCTCTTGGCCCCCCTCCCCCTGTATTGTGTCACGTTTGCTTGTGCTATGCCCCCGGCAGATGAGTGTGTTCAATCGCGTATGTCTCGTCTTGCCTGTCCCAGCGCGCATTATCTGTCTGGTGTTGCTGTGGTTGTAGCGTGTTGTGAAGTCAATAGATGTCAGTGTATTGTTGCTTTCCTTTCCCTGCGGGGGAGTGACCCACAGTGTTCTCTCCCCCCTTGTTGATGCCTTTCCCTCCCCTTCCCCTCCCCCCAACCCATGACCCAGAAAAAATGAGATCATTCTACCCAACGGGGCTACTGATATCGCTCCAACCTCGAGCGATATGGCCAACTGGGCCCAACTTGTCAACGGCAGGACATAATGTCCACTTGTGTTTTATAACATGTTCTGGAATGTGATAACAGCTTCCCTTGGTCAGTTCCAAATCTGATATTGGGAGATTCTACAGATTCCCCTACAGCCTCTTGGCCCCCCTCCCCCTGTATTGTGTCACGTTTGCTTGTGCTATGCCCCCGGCAGATGAGTGTGTTCAATCGCGTATGTTGTTGGTCGTTAGGAGGGTCCAGGGTGACTGGGGGATGGGACACTGACCTTAGACATTAATTTTGTTTTGTGGCAGTTCAATCTGGTTTGGGCTTTCGTCGTGGGGGTCCTCGGATTCTACGCCGTCTACCGACTCTGGTCCATGATGCTGGCCCTTCTTTATCGGGGGGTCTCGACCAGCCACTTCCGACTCGGATTCCTCACTTCCTCCTCCGATGCCCATGAATGTTTCCGCTTCCTTTAGGGAATTGATCTGTTGTCGTGATCCTTCCCAGGAGAATTTCACTGATGTTGGAAAACCCCAGTGGAATGGGAGCTTTCTTTCCCTAAGCCAGTCCCTCAGTAGCTTGAGGTTTTTCCTTTTTTGGAGGGTGGCGTTCACCAGGTCTTGGTATAGGAGGATGTTAGAGTCTCTAAAGGAGATTTTCTGCAATGCTCTGGCCTCTTTCATGATTTCCTCTTTTACCCTGAAGAAGTGAACCCTGGCGAGGACGTCCGGGGCGATGTAGTAGATTGCCTCGGGATTGTTCTATGCACCCGGTCCAGCTCCAATGGGGATTCGTCTGGGAGTGTTATTATGAATCTGAATAGGTCTCCTACGTATCCTCTCAGGTCTGCATCGGGAACCGTGATAGGTATTCCGCGGAGTCGGATATTGTTCCTTCTTGATCTGTTTTCAGCATCCTCCTGCTTCGCCTCTAGTGCCTCAAAACCGGCTTCCAGGGCTTCCATTCTGTCAAGGCCTTTCTCCAGTTCAAATGTCTGCTCACATAGGGTGTTCTCGATATCTGTCGTCCGGTTCTCGACTGATTCCACCCTCTTGTCTAAGGAGTTAATTTTCTGAGTTACCTCTTCTGTTCCTTTTTGGATTTCTTTCGTTATGGCTGTGAGTAAGTCTCTCAGGTCCGATTTAGTGACTGATTGGGCTGGGTAAGGGGGCTCTGAACCGGAACCAGGGATGGAGTTTTGCTCCCCTGCTGGGTCGCCTTTCTTCAGTTTCTCAGGGACCGTGCTGCCCATTAAGGTCGGTATGTCCATTTGCTTAGTTGCTTTACCGCTCTTCGCCATCGTTTCCTGTGTTTCAGCGTTCCCCTTTCTGGGTAAGTTATATATTTCTCCTGGATTGAGTGGGGAGTGGGGTTCGGGGACACCGTGTCTGTCACTGCTGTTGGTCCACCTAGCGGGTCGTTGTGGGTGAGGTGAAGCTTGACTCTCCCTTGTACAAGACCCTAAAGGTGGTCTCTAGGTCCTTCTGGGCTACTGGGGTTCCGCTTCCACAGGTGAGTGAGGGGGCGGGATGTAGCTCGGCGGATCCCCTACACTGGAGGGAATCCTTGTGAATCGAAGTTTCCCTTCAGGTTGCTGTGTTGCTATTATTCCAGACTGCTTTGTGCCGTGACAGTGTTAGGGACCAGAGGTTGCATCAATACATAGGTGCTGCCCTCTCATTAGCATTTCAGAACTCCAGCTCGGGGCGGCTGCCAATTTCTATGAGGCTCTTCATCCATCTTGGATCTTCTGACGGAAAATATATCTTCCCCACAGAGACTTGGCTGGTGATTTCTCATGCGACGCACGCTCCTTCCCTTCCTCATTCCGATTCTCCAGCTCTTACTATTTAACGGGCCAGCACTCCGACGTTAAGATGCTCTTTGGAGCGCACCAGGAGCTTCTAGGGAGCCATGCCACTCGAGGCAGCTCCACAGGACCGAACAGGACCGAACATTTTCACTTTATTAGCATTGCAACTCTCCAGCTCCACAGTTACCAGGGATTATGCACCACTCTCGCCAGTTCCCAATAGTGTTTGGTTTCGGTGACCAGGCCCTCCGAGTGGATTGTGTTCTCCCATGTTACAAGTCCCCTCAGGTGATTTCAGCAGTGTCTTGGTCAATTGACGCACTAAATCTGACAATAGGGTGCGTAGGATGCGATCTTCAGTGTTCTCTGTTGGATCAGAAAAGGTGAGGTAAGTGCCTGTTTCTTAGTCGGGAGACACGTTTCTTAGGTCGTGGTCTGCTGGCCTGTGTGCAGTTTCCGGTGTGTCGCAGCTTCACTCTCAAAAACAGTGGGTGATGTGTACCATAAAGTGTTATGTTACGGCGCCACTTGCCCAGTGCTGCAATGCGAATTAGGGCTATTCTTTGTAGTGTCCACTTGGGGCAGGAGGTAAGGTTCGCTGTTTTGCTCTGATGGGCTAGGGTCTGTCCTTTATCTCACACACGCGTTATGTGGGGTGCCCCTGATGTGAAAGCGCACTACGCATCACTCTCTACCAACAGTACTTGCTGCTCCAGCCTCAGTGGTCTGAGCTGGAAGGGAGGGTTCTCCGAACCGCGGGTGTCGGGTAGTTATTCAGTTTTCTAGGGGGGGTCGGGACTGTGAATACTGGGAGACGCCCTTTGTGGGAGCTGAGGCCTGAAGGCTTTCTTACAGTCTCTCCGGGGCCGCACAATGGTGTCTGGAATATTGGCAACTTTCTGTCTCCCCTCCCAATCTCCTTACCCTATGGCTTTGTCAGGCCGAGCGAATGGTCCCCTTTCAAGGGCACCAGGCAGACGCTGCCTCCGATTGACTGCGCTGGGTGGTCCTCTATTTAGCAATGCGGTCTTCGAAGCTCTGGGAGCCGGTTGTGGCCTTATAGGGTCTTTGTCTCTTGGGTCTCGGAGTCCTCTGTGCAGTCATCAGGTGTGTTCTCTCCCCCACACCGCTCCCCCTGGGCCTGTGCCTCCTCCGTGCTGGTGCGTGCCGATGCTGGCCAAGCCGATGGGGTCCCGCTCACCAGATCTCAGGACGGTGAGGCTAGGTTCAGTCTGATGTGCTTCTAGGCGTTTTAAGGGCTACCAGTTGGACTCCGCCCCGTCAACCTCTGTTGCGGGACCCTGGCTATCCTCTGGGCTTGTACTGGCCACGGCTTATGTCACTTGCTTTTGTGCCGCGGGGCAGTTCACTGCTCCGGGGTGGAGGAGTCGAGGGGATGAAGAAGCGTCTCCGCCTCCGTGCTTCTGTAACTCGGTTGGCTTAGCAGCTGGTGGACCCGCGGTGGGGTGGTTGGTGTAAAGACCGGAGGAGGGGTCTGCACTTCCGCTCCCTATATGGTAGAGGGGAGGCACAGAGACCCCTGCCAAGATTCTCTATTATTGGTACGTGTAGCCCCCGAGCACCCACAAAGGAATGTCCACACACTGTATCGGTTAAAACACAGTCTTTATATAATTAATATTCAAAGTCATATACACGATCACGATAACTCACTTTGTACTCCAAAAATCAACTATGGTAAATATGTACAATTTTAAAGTGGTACCAATAACGTTATTAGATCTTATTCAAGTGCATACGGTCAGAATGACACACAGATCAAAATAAAGAGGAAACCAGCAGTAGAGAGAAGAAGGAAAGCAAGATGGTTGAGCAATAGGCAGAATTCTGGTAACTACCGTTAAACACAGCTCTGTGTGGAGATCCCCCCACCTGGGCAACCTGAAGAAGAAAGATACAAGCCCAGTCCATATATTGCTCCCACTAGACTTTCCAATAGTTCAGCAACCCCAAAGTACCTTGGCGTTATAGCTTTCCTCGTCGGGGAAATCGACAACCCTTCTTGAGTGTCCTCCCTTTCAGGCAGGAGTCACAGGTCATCGAACATCCGACAGAGAACAGGTTGAGCTACGACGGTGAAGTGGCCGCGTCGTTCCTAGCAGTGCTCGTTGATGGGAAGCGTAAACGTCCTGCAAGGAAGAGGCGTGCGGGGCACCTCGGTGTCGATAGTTTTGGACCGCAAAGAGTTTGAAGAACTGTGGCCCATCAAGGGTGTCGAGTCGTCGGCGTCTCTGGACTTTGGGTGGCGGGAAACCCACCGATGGATGCTCCTCAGCGCGTCGACGGTCAGGCCTTCTCCAGCAGGATACAGCGGCGACGATGCGGACGAGAGCGTCCTCGAATCAATGAAGTTCTTAAGCAACGGGAGCACGGCGGCTCCAGTCAGCGATGGCGGCTCCAGTCGGCGACGGCGGTCGGCAACAGTGGTGGACAAGAGTCCGGGCGCTTCTCCTTGGAGTTCTGCAGCAGTCCCCGTATCGGGTCGCCAGCCTGTCGAAAGTCTGTCTACCAGGGAGCTTAGTCAAAGATCAGCTGTGCACGATGGTCCCTCGTACCTCTGGAAGGGGGCGCCTTACCAGGTCCTCTCTGGGTCAGTTCTTGAAGCACAGCAGCTTTCCGATTGCGAGGGAGAGCAACAGCAATTTTTCTCATCCAGCAGGGCTCAAGGTTAAGCTTCACTCCAGTTTCTTGTCGTAGTGGACTTCAGCTTCTGAACATGATTCCTAGCAGTGAGAGGTCCCCAGGTATACCGTTGATCTCCCATTCATTCCGCTGGATCATACTCAAGCATCCAATCATGACTACGGACATTCATGCAGGCAGGCAGCCAATCAGGCACACAAGGTATTCAGGCCATTCACTTCTCTCCAGACCCTCACAACAAGTTATGTGTATTGGGACAAGTACCGAGCGATTCAACACTCCAAGCTGCATTCATACTGGTTCGGGCAGGGCTGTCTCAACCATTGTGTCAAACACCAGATACTAGACAGCCACAACATAGAATGTATATTCGTCACACACTCCATTCACCCAGGTCCCACCCACAGGCGTATCCACAACATATGGTCGTTGAGAAGGCTCCAGCCAGTCTGGTCGGCACTTCCCCACACTACCATATACGGAACTTCCACCCAACAGCCAGTCCGGGGGAAGGGACAGAGGCAGGGCTTCCGGGGACTTTGATAAGATCAGGGTAACAGGTGATGGAAGGCAAGAGGCCATGGGAGCCATTTTGTCTCCATCAGGAATCTACCGATTCCAATGACAGGGCCTGGGCATCCCAAAATGGAGGACGTTCAGGGCACGAGTCATTTCAGCACAGAGCTGCCACCAGCCCGTACCCTGCTCTGTGGGTCACCCACAGGTGCCCAAAAACATACACTAGGGGCACAGGGTTGTACCCCTACCCATGGGTGCCATAAGGGTATCCCACGGGTCTGTTCACCAAACCAAAGGAGAGAGAGCTGCACCGCGAGGAGTCCCACATGAACTCCTGCACAGAAAACATGACAGGACACACGATAAAAAGCAGTAAAGGACAAGGATACGGAGGCCCTGTCCCTCCGATGCATTTCCAGCATCACAGTTGGCAACCAGCGGGGTGTGCCAACAAGGATCGCCAGGTCCTAGAGTCAGACTGACTCGACAGCCCTGATGTAGGGCGCTGGGGCAGGATTCACGCAGACATCCACCAGGGCACAGTGTTGGCTCGCCCGCCGGCGTCACTCCACGTTGGATAAGCCTGTCTGTTGTAGCCAGGAAGATGGGTCTGTGTGAGGGCTACTTGCTCCTTGTCAAGTTCTCAGCAGTTCCTCTGAGCAAGGGGGACACGCTGTTTGTCAGCACGTTTCAAGACTCTTCTTGCCTTGGTATATCAGGCTCCTTATTGTCTCTGGGTGGGCCTCATTAACTGCCCTTGTTGTTATCTGTTCGTGTGGTAGGTTAGGGTGTTCCCTGTTGCTGTTTTGCCTCTACTTTCCCTCATGCTGTGCCCCTCTCGCAGCTTGTATGCGGGTTGAATGGATGGGATCTCAGAGGGCGCGCCTTGCCATCTTTCCCCTTGCGCACCGCCGGTGGCGTTATGGGCGAGAGCCTTCTCACTCAGCGCCTCTGTGTCAGTCTCTGCAAGCAGAGGAGCGGGGGAGTGAGGGAGCGGGATGTGCCCCCCTGTGGCAGCAGCTGGATGGGGGCTGCAGGTGGAACACTCGCCTCTGCCCCGACTGCAGACCCCCACTCCTCACCTGCTCTCCACTTCGCTGTGACGGTCTCCTGTGGCGGCTGCACCGGTCTCCTTCAACCCCGCATGGCAGGCCAGCAGAGGGGGGTCTGCCGCCTCACGTCAGGGCTTCAATTGGTACGCTGCTCCGACAACCCGGGCCAGGACACACTGCCAGCAGGCCGGGCCTCACTGTGGCGCTCTCGCTGATCACAGCGCTGGGGGGCCCTTCCGCCACTGGCTTCCACTTCGCTGCTCTCCGGTATCACTGGAAGTAGTCCTCCTTAGTCCTTGCCGCACTCGTCAGGGCCGCCGCAGCCGTTGCTTTGCTCTCTCTTGGCCCTGGTGTGGGCCGCAACGATGTGTTGTGCGGATAGCGCGTAGGGGCTTCTACTTTCTCCTCTCCGAATTCCAACTTGCCGCCTCCAATTTTGCCTGGGATTCGGCTCGGGTGTTGCTGCTGGCTCTCTCTTTCACCACTTTAGGTTGTGACTGCTTACGGGCTGAGCAAGCGGGTTATTTATGCGGTTCTCCGGGGGTAGCGGCGGAGCCGAGCGATCAAGCAGCCATTTCGCCTGCACCACTTGGTAGTCTCCAATGAAAAGAATTTAACAAATCCAACAGATGAACCTTGCGCTTCGCTTTACTTATAGCCTTGTTTCTGGCTCAACTGTCCCCAGAAAAATAGACATGTTCTCATACGTTTCAGAGTATTCTGGAGTTATCACTAACATCACATGTTCCTATATTCCGCATTGATTTTTTCAGTCTGTCTAAACAGCCGACCAGCTTTAACCGCAATTGCGAAGCCTTCAGAGTACTTTTTGGGCATTGTCCCTTCAGCTTAAATTTCAGGCTCTATCCCTATTAAGCCTCAGATGAAGAGCCGTGGAAGGCTCGAGACACGTGTTAGGCTGTTGCTTGTACTAAACCTTGGACTTTAAAGACTGTTCTTTCATAAAAATCACTTTAGGCTCCCGATTTTTATTTTGCTATACTTGGCGCAGTGAGACTGGGACTTGTTTGTGTTGCATTTGTACTTACCTCAGTGGAATCATACTGGCAGCATATCCACACTACCCAGATACCTGCAGCCTTGACGCTCTTTGTCTAATTTATACTTACAAGCGCTGTGGATCGTGACTTTTTCTGCCAATTTGTTCTTCCGTTCCTATATTCTTGCCTGCTGGTCAGGTTGTTCAAGTTAGAGAGTCTCTTCCCTCGGGAAAAGGGGCGTAAACATCTGCAGCTGGCTTAAGGTGGTCGAAAGACACTTGACAAGGAACTTTCTAAGGACGCAAGGCTGGTAGGACTGCTGTTCTTGAGCCAATACATTTCAGTACCTTCACAGGAGGTCTGTAGCATGGTCCAAGTGTTGCTTTGTTATGAATCTTTTCCAGGACGTAGTCTCCAGATTTCAAGGTAGTCTGTGACTTGTTTTGATGCTGCGGAAATGCTTCTTCGCCATGGATGAGTCTCTCAGGAGATTAATGAGGAGCAGTTGGTCTGTCCTGGTGAGAGAACTACAAGGATTGTCTAAAGCAGGCATATACATAGGGTTCCATGTCATTTAATCGCCTGCCTGTTCATCCCCAGGCTTTTTAACATGCACATTCCATCGAATGTGCTCATGGTTTCTTTTTTTTTCTTTTCTTTTTTTTGGGCGGGCTAACCCCCAAACCCCTATCCCACACTTATTCTTTGCTATTACCCACCCACCCAACCCCTTATCTGCCCTTTCCCACCCCCCTAAAAAATGTGATGAGCACATTCGATGGAATGTGCACGTTAAAAAGCCTGGGAATGAACAGGCAGGCGATGAAAGGACGTCGTACCATACATAGGAGCACCAAACAGCAACTCATAAGGTGTTTTACCCTCACATTCAGAAAGGCAAGGTCAATTATTTATGCTACGCTGCCCTATAGGTACACAATTTACCCAATTACCATCAGAAGAAAGGATGCATTTAGTCAAGGCTTGCTTTATTATCCAATTGACTCTCTCTAGAACTCCATTAGCCTGTGGGCAAAATGGGCTAGAGAAATGCAGAGTACAACCCCAGCTTGGCCGGGCCTCTCTTAAAGCTTTGCATGAAAAGGCTGGCCCATTGTCAGCTTGGAGTAATTTCAGTGCTGTCATAGCTACTAAGGACAGCACACCCTTTATTACCTCCTTACAATCAGCTTTCTTCAGGAGAATTAGCCAAGTGAATCTTGGGCACAAGTCCACCACGACTAACAAATATTTGTACTTGTTGACGGGTGTCAGTGGAACCATGTGGTCCTTATACAAGCATTCAAAGGACACTGCTGGGCTGATTAGTGTGCTTACTGGTGGTTTTCGGGAATTGTCCACTGTTGTCTGCAAACATTTGGAACAATTTTCTATGTGCTGTCATATCTCTTTACTGAACACTGGCTCCAATATCTATCCTGCAAGAGTTTTGTAGTAGCTTAAACCCCAAAGTGAAATGTGGCTACACTTGCATGTGCTGCAGAGGTTCTTTTTCATCTATCTTGATTGTTTGATAGTACCCTGTCAACAGGGCCTCATTTTGACTGAGGTATAGTGATTATCACTGTATTCTCTTTTACAGTGTAGTTATAAGTATTGGGGAACCCTGGTGGGTAAGGACTGTTTGCATCCAAACATGCTTTTATGTCTTCATCTGTATATATGGCTGGGTGTGTTGAGGCCGCTACCATCTTTTGTGCAGTCTGCTGTCTTGCAGACTGATCAGCAAGCGCATTGCCTGAACTGTGCACAGAATCTCTTCTGTGCGGTTATGTGTGCGTAACCCAAATGAGAGGTCTTACCTTTTTATTATCCTATACTTTTTGCCAACTTTGTTTTGACAATATTGGCTTGTCTTTAGAATCTCTGGATAGGTTAGCTTGCCACCATTGAAGATTACAATTATAACATTGTACTACATAGTCTGAATCATACACAATTAGAGTGGGCTTATGTAGATCCATTTGTTTCAGTGCCAGGAGGAGGCCTTGAAACTCACCAACCTGAGCGGATGTATCCCATAAATGTTTTGTTTGGGTATCTGGGTGTTCAAACTCATTGTTATGGTTGAATCACCCTTTTACAGCAGCATAGGCAGCAGAATAATTAGAGCCTGTCCCAACCGCTGGAACAGCACTTGCATCACAGTACAGTACATTTACAAACATCCAAAGTGGGATGTCTGATACTGCTGCATATGCTTCTATTTGTAGAGACCATTCCAGTTCATACATTTGTAGTAGTTATGATTCATAGTAATATTGTATGTCTTGTGCTGTCTGCATCGTGGCCCATTGAACCCATCTGTAGTTTAGTGCCTTCGCATTTACAATACTAGAGTGTGCAGTTGCTTCTCACTGCACTAAACGGTGTGTTTATGTACATAATTCTGTTTGCAGCTAAGGTGCGTTCCTTTTGCACTTCATCATTTGTACCGCAGCCAGAATCTGTTCTTCTGGAGCAAATTTCAGCTCTGGAATTGTATAGACATGTGAATGGTATGCTATGGGTTTTGTTTCCCCATGGTTACTTAATGCATATGTTAAAGCTTTTTGAGCAGGAAATAGTGTCACCTCAAAGTCCTTATATGTGTTTCTGACCAGAAGAGGACTGATTTGAGTCATCTGTTGGTAGACGTGGTACACAATGCTTGTGTGCTCTCTCTTCCAGTGGTTTGGACAGAAGTTGGGGTTCAATAAGTCATACAGTGGTTTCACTAATGCTGCATAATCTGTCATGTATGAGCGCCCAAAATGGCAAAGGCCAAGTAAGGTCTGTAACTGCTTGAGTGTGCATGGGCTTTGGAAGTGTGCACATTTCTCTAGGAATTGTAGAGCAAGCCCCCTTCCCTCATCAGACAATGAAAACCCCAGGAATATGATTTCTCTATGGGCTATTTTAGATGTCTTGTAGTAAAAAATGTAGCCTTTAGCTGCTAGCGTTCTAATGATTAAGTACACCTTCTCTAAGGGTTCATTCAAGTCCTAATGGGTTTAGCATATGTCATCCACATATGTCCAGCATGTCTGCATGCCTTCTGGGAGGGATTGTATTCTACTAGAGAATAGCCCAGAACTGTTTTTGTACCCCTGTGGGAGTCACGTGAAGCAAAGCTGTTCCCCCTAAATGGTATAGATGTGCATGTATAGCTCTCTGAATCCAAAGGTTTCAAACCCAGCCCCTGGCATGACACCAGGTGTCTTCATATATGTAAACAGGGTTTCCCCTGGCAATCCTCCAGGAACTGCCACTGTAAAGTTGGTGTTAACATTTCTAACACTATCTTCCTCTAACCACCTGGTTACTGCCTGGCGGCAGTTTTAAGGTATAGGGACATCAACATGTGGATTAGCAATTTGAATATCTCTTAGCTAGATAACTGTTAAGAGTACTTGCTTGAAAGGGCACCCTGCTCTTCACTAGAGTGTGCATTGAGCTATTTATTCTACACCATGCTCTTCACCAGAGTGTATAATATTCTTTGTAACACCAGGCCTGTAACAACCCCCTTAGCCCCTTTTCAGTAGCTAAATAGGGAGAATGTTTTTAGCGTGAGCAATATCCTGCCACAGGTGCCAAAGTGACACAATTCCTATCACCCCTACCTATGGAGCCTTCCCTCCACCCTTAGAGGAGTGTCCAAGACCCCCAGCAGGGGCTGTGGTAGGACTAGAGATAGATAAAAGCATATAACTGTCACTCTGCATCAGGAAAGAGAGCAAGCAACAACCCCTTGCAGTGAACAACTACTCTCATTCATCAGCACAGGAGAGGATTACTAATGTCACATTATTATTTTTATTGATAGTCCACTGCTCACCCCTTCAAGTACCACTTTGTGTGTGTGTGTTAAAGACATGCATCATATAAAATATATCAATACACAGTCCAACAAATAGATGCCCCACTCTTAAAGTTAATGTTAAAATGCTTTTGACAAAACTCTCAGTAATGAACACTCAATAATTGCTTCTTGCACTCTTATGTATAATGTCAATCTTTTAAAGATGATAAATAAATAATAATGAAGCATTTCTACCATTATGGTCACTAAACACAACACACTTAAAATGCAAAAAGCCATTAATGAATAAGAGTCAATCATTGTCATTGCCTCTACGTCTACTCAAGACTCAGACTAGTCAACCTTCTCCTAGATATCATAGCCACCTTAAAACAGCTACCTGCCTTACCAGGTCTTGCTAGGAAAACTCATAAATCTTGCTAGGCAGTCTTCATAGAGGCACCTGCCCTTTCAATATCTCAATAACTTTCTCAATGTGATATCAATGATGGGTAACACCTTTCATACTCACTATCTATAGAAGGTAGGGAGAAGAGGGGGCTGGAGAAGAGTGGATACTTGGAGCGGTCTACGCATTCCAAGAAAAATTAAAAAAAAACATTAAAAAAACACCTCTCAAATCACCATGGTATTTTTATCAAAAAGCATGAAAATAGAAATAAAATGCTCCAAAAAGATCATCAGCCAAATAAGAACAAGATTTGTTCATAGGTGGTAAGCCGTTATGCCCTGGGTAAACATATTCACCATACAGTGCAGTCAAAAAAATAGTTCTGCTCAAAAGATAATAGCCAGAGTCCTTTGGGGACTCAATGCCTCGTAAAAAACAAATTTTCTATTGAGTGGCTTCAAATGATAGGCTAGAAAAATGTAAAGGGACTTGGTCCCCTTCTTTTCTTCACAGAAGATAATGTCCCCAGTGCTTCTCCCTCTGGATGTTCCTTCCAGCCTTCCGTCTGCCTTTGCCAACTCCTGCCTGGCTGTGCACACCTAATATCTTGCTCTGCCTTCCGAAACCAGCCTTTCATACTTTTCTGTGTGCCCCCCTTATTAGCATAATATCTAACAGAAGCAAAAAGCTGATTAGATCATCAGCTCAGTACCAGTGTTCAACATCTTTTCAGGGAAGCAAAAAGCTTTTTTCTGTTAAAAGCAAGGCTGCGAGGCCGATGTAGTCTGCCAATACCTTTCACCTAATTATACAAGCCGCTCTGCAACTACAAGCTTTGCAGGAAGTGCTATAGTTTCTGTAGTTATTTGAATTATTTCTATTTCTGATTTATTTACTATTACTGAGGCACTTGGAATACTTCACAGAAAGTTGTGAATACAGTCAGTGACTTGGTTTACACAATGTACCCGCAAGAACCATAACAAAGATAATGGGCTGGCATGGAGCCAGGAAATCCAAACCAACATTATTCTCTGCATTTAATTGTGAATCCTAATCTTTGCCTAAATGTATCGAATGCATTACATTAGCTGACAATGTTAACAACTACATGGCCGGGAGTTACACTCAGGCAGTACACCCCAAACATGTTGGGAGGAAGCTTCTTGCATTCCCAATTACTGTCTTGTTCTTCGTGCTTATCGGTTTCCCGTTCTTGGCTACCGTTACATGGTCTATGGGCTTTACCATTTAGAAGCTGCTCACGCTTCCTGTTGCCTTCTCGGATGGTCTTGGCATGTTTGGTTGGGCGCCCCACCCACCACGGTAGAGACGTGGTCTTGCTACCACCTGCAGAAAGGCTCTGCTTTCTTGCGGTATAACAATTCTCAGTTTGTCGGATACACTGGGCTTCCGATGTTTCAGTCTGGCATTCAGACGCTCTTCGAAAGTCGTGGGCTCTGCAACTGTTCTCTTGTCCGCCTCCTTCAGGCATGCTCACGTCAGGGGGCTTCCCCTGCGTAGGATACTCTCTGCCTCTCCAGCGTCCTCCACTCATCCCAGTCTAGTATGCAGATTCTCTTAAAGAGATATTCTCATTTCCTTCTTCATGGTGGTAGGTTCCAGCATTACCTTCAGCCAAAAAAGTATATGGTAGAGTAGTCTTTATAGCAAGTATTCCCATGTATGCTACTAGGCTGTGTGGCTAAGGTAGTTCCTCATAGGAATGGGATGTCTTGTTCCCTTTCCCACTCATCCAGACCCTTAGGGAAGGACTTGCAGAGCAGGCTAACCTCTCTAGTGTCAAAGGTGGAGGGTCCCCCTTGCAGAGAAGGAACAAATACCTTTGATTCATCACAGTACCCTCAGTAACCTGAGTCAAAGTGCATTACTACAGCTGGTACAGAGAGTCATGCGGCTGGCCCAGGAGGGATACCGAAGCGAGGGAGAATCGCTACTAGAATGCTCATATTTATCCCAGTCAAGATAAAGTATTGAAAGGAGAAGAAAATAAAGAGAGGAAAAGGAGAATGCAAGTGAAGGAAACCATTGGGACCTAGATGAATCCAGCTTCTGAACTGTATGATTTGATGAAAGTGGTTGCTAAAAGATATTTACAAATCCTATATTGAACTAAACTTGGGGAAACCCATCTTATAGGAGAAGGTAGCCATTCTGCTGTGCCTTAGTTGTTCTAATAGTGGCAGAGTTAGGATAGATTAGTGTTGGACAGTGGACTGAATCTAATTTGGTACTTTCACTGATGAGCACCTTAGTTAGTTTGGCAGGTAGAGAACACCTGTAGTATAGGGAAAGTCAGATGTTTTCCCCTTTCTTTTAATAAACCACTACACTAAAATGGCAAATCAGTCTGTGTTGCTCTTCTGACCCGCCACAGGGCCCAAATGCCTGTGGGCTCGAGCCAGCAGGATACTACCCTGTCCCTGACCGTGGGCAGGATGCAATTTGGACTGGTTGACACATCAAGAAGTATGAGAAGTAAAACCACCTGGTAGTGCTGCCGTGTACCACACGTCTGCCCCAGGAATAAACCCCCTTTTGTGGTTTGGAATTGGTTCGACTTAGAAACTGTGGCCCTTGCAGCCATCCCAGCTGCAATGTTTAAATAAGCTAGAACAGGGTCCAATATTGCTGGTAGGGAATCCAATATGTTGGGAAGGGGAAGCATCTGGGTTTACATGGACAGGCAGAAGGCTGTTTCAAGGGAAAGATAAACGTTGTAGCACCAGTGGCAGATGATCATTTTATAGCCTGCAAAGAACCCAGTCCATTTTATGTGTTTTGAACAACAGTGGAGAAGAAATCAGGTGAACTTAATGTTGAATTTTTGAAGGAATGACCTAAATTAGTACTTAGAAGGGTTGAAAAGATAGAAAGTGTGGAGTCTGATTTTAGGAAGATAGCTGATATACAACAATGTTTACAGGCGATAGAGGTCATGTTTAACAAACAGAAGAGGTCCTTTGAGATATCTCACCGTACGGCCACGCTGTTCACTCCAGGGGATATTTTGTGCAGTTAATCACAGCCACGCTGTTGACTCGAGGGGATATTATTTATGCAGTTAATCAAGAAGTATCTGATCAACCTTAAATTATGACCTCCTTGTTTATACCCATCTTCCTTTTATTATGGCAGGCATTGTCTGCAGGGGTAGGATGGGATGCTGCCCGTTTTCTTGCAAGAAATGATGCAGATAAGCCTTTGCTCATTCTCTGTGAGCCAATATGGCTGCTTTTATAATCACATTTACAATATCAACCTTAAGACAGACCCGCCTTTCCTCAGGGGCCCAGTGAAGAGCCTGTGAAGGCATCATGAGGCTTACTTCAACACAGACAACAGATTCAACTTTATAAGTAAAAGCTTTATTTTTCTTAAATATTAGTATGGAGTAAGCCCTAACTTGCCCTATGCTAAGGTGGTATTTCCCTACATAAAGAAACTGAGGCTATTCGGTGTCAGTAAGTTCAAATCAAACATCTGTCTGTGTCCAAAACCTTTACTTGCCCTCACAACTAAGTATATGCAATGTGTAGGAATGTCAGCAGCAAAAGCAATAGTGTTCAAAAATAAAGTTCTGAGCTTCTTCCAGCTCTTGGCTCATACTCGGCTTCCCCTTCCACAAGTTCATAACAGTTCCAAAAGTCCTCAGAGTTCCCTTCCCCAAGAGTTCAACACAGTTCACAAAGTCTCAAGGTTCCCTTCCCCAAGAGTTCAATCCAGTTCACAAAAGTCTTGGGGTTCCCTTCCCCAAGAGCACAAATCTTTCAACTTGCAAAAAGGACAATAGTAAATCAGTTCTTCTAGTTCCAATTTCAAAACCAGTACAAATTCAAAACCTTCTGGGTCATCCAGGCTTGTCTCTATTTGAGTTCTCGGGATCCCCCTCCCAAGAGTTCAAATTTCCAGCTTCCAAAAACAAGGTAAGGAACAAATACCAGTTAACGGTTCCAAAAGGACGTGGGGGGTTCTCTTCTCCAAGAATTCAATATAGTGCACACAGTCTTGGGGTTCCCTTCACCAAGAATTCAGCTCTTCCATGTTCTAAAACCAAAATCAGTTCACATCTTCTAACTTTCAAAACAGTACCAGTTCAAATCTTTGATAATCAGGCGTTTGAATGGTTCACATAGGTTGCTCTGTTTCAGGATTTACCACTCATTTTAGCTACTGTTGCAATATACAAGCTTCTTTAAAAAAAATGTTCTTGACTATTTCCAAGGTGGGGTTCACTCATTCTAGGCGCAGTTGTCGGACCATGCGGTCCACCTGGTCTACCAATTACAGGTTACGCAACGGATAATGCTATGCACTTTGTTATGCTTCTGTATTCTACAGGCTTTTGCCAACACGGGTTTTCTCTCCTAACCTGCAGTTCCCTGGGCTCCTGTGTCGTTGGCCAATAATTATTAGACATTCTTCCTAGCAATATTTTTGGCTTTGCCACAACTTGAGTCTCACACAACCCACTCTGTGGTGTTTAACCACTTCCACCACTTTGCTTTCACTTCATTCATAAATGTTCACCATTTTCTCTTGTCTTCTGTTGTATTCACATATGTTCATCATCTCTTTCAGCTTGGTCTTCAGTAATGCTTGTTGCAATTTTCAAAATTACTTCTAATACATTGGGCCTCATCACAACTTGGGCAGTAATGCTGGCGCTATTAGCGCCGGCGCTATCTGCCCTACCGCCGAACTCCCCTGCGCTAATAGCGCCGGATCACAAGTTCGGCGGTAATGTTAATCCCCATTCCCCATTGAGCCCATTCGGGAATGCCCCATTCCCCATTGGGCTCAATGGGGAAATATTGCGTTAATACCGCTGGCGGATTTCCCGCCGGCGGTATGAGTGCAAATTTTCGGCGGATTTCACCCCAGCTCAGAGCTGGGGTGAAATCCGCCGAAGTCCTGATTTGGGGGACCCTTAAATCCGGCGGTAATAGCACTACCGCCAGATTTAACGGTTACCGCCAAAGTCGTGATGAGGCCCATTGTGTCTTGTTAGGCATTCAATAACAAAAGTACTTGCAATATCTTGCAACTTGTTCAGCATTTAAAATCACTTGGTTTGGCCTCCCATTGCCCTTGAAATAGTTTTCAGTTTGTTCAGATTTCTGACATGCTTGTTTGCAGCCCCCGGGTGCCCCGGTACAAGTGTTCCCTTCTTTTCACTCACCGATATGCGGGCGCTCCTTCTGGCTTTTCGCTTCTGCTTGCCGGCTTCTATTCGCTTTGCCTTTGCTTCACAGGAGCCACAATGACCATCCTGTGCAACAAGCAGCTCCGCTCTTCCACAGCTGAAGCCACTGAGAGCACTTCTCACTCTTGCAGCGATCTGCGGCGCTCGGGAAGCTTCGGTGTCCCACAGCTCCTGCTGTAGACACAGGGGAGGGAGGACAGCAGGCTTTCTGACTCTCTCATAGCCAGTTCTGGCCCAGGCGTCTCT